>NC_046236.1:15754261-16073428 GCF_009819885.2 Catharus ustulatus | reverse complement strand
TTTTAGAACAAGCCAATTTGTTATTCTCCCTGAGCTGCTCTCACCCCAGCTTGAACCTAAAGGAGGGAAAACAGGAGTTGGTGCCTGCCACACTGGCACTGGGCACTTGGGTGGAGCAGCTGACACCAACTGATAATAATTCACTGATAATAAAAACTCATGCAGCACTAACCTTCTCCAGACTTCAAACCCTCGGAATATTACTGTGGGGTACAGCACTACTGAATTTATTTACTTTGGGAAACGTTTTGCTCATGTAAGCAGGGGCACAAGCAGCTACACTGCTGTCAGATAATAAGAACTGAAGCTAAAGCACAAACATATTTGCTCTGATTCCTGCTGCAAGCCCAGAAGAGTTTTGAAGCCTGCCTGACAACTCCCTGGGCTATCATGATCTAATTCATGACAGCATGTGGACAATGTTTAACCTCTGATGTCCAGCTTGGAAAGCTCTGGGAGAGGCAGTTTCCCTGAGGACACAGCAAGCACTTGTGTCACCCGTGTCCCACACAGCAGCCAGCTCCCCTCAGCACTGAGCCCTGCAGGGACACAGGGACATCCTTACCAGGGGTGTATCTGGCATCAGAATTCCCCCATCCTCCACCCAGGCGAAGGGAATTGTCCCAGGTGGACAGGGGAGGTTTCTGGCCTGTCAGCCCTGGAGGGGGGCGGGACGGAGCAGTGATGCTTTTAGGTGGCAAAGGGACCTTCCACAGCTCATGAGCCAGAGAGGTGTTAGTGACTGATCCAGGAGACCACGTTGATTTGGAATCACTGTTTCTGGCTACTAAAAGACACAAAAGACAACCACAATCACTGCTGCTGCAACCATCACCTTGCTGCAAAGAAAAGCTGTTGAATTAGGGGAAAATCAAAATAGCTGCTTTGAAATCAGTGAAGTTACCATGCTGGTGAGACCTCAGCACCACTTTTATCAACATGTGAGGGGAAGGAACCAGAGCAATAGAAGCAGACATCACCTGAAGTGCTTTGTGCTGTACTGCTGAGGGAAACATTGTAGTTGGAGGCACGAATGGATGACCAGGCACTAGTTGAAGGCAGCGTGGTGTTCAAAGATGAGGATGACCCTGCAACAAAGAGTCAGACACAGCACAGCATGTCACAAATGCAGTGATTACCAGGTTTCAGATGTCTCAGGGAGGGACAGGCAGCCCTCAGTCCCCATCCCAGCCCAGGGCACACGGTGGCAGCAGGAGAGCAGGGCTGGGCTGCCAAGGCTCTGCTGCTGCCAAAGCCTGGGTGTGTGCAGAGCTGACATCAGGGTGCAGAGCACAGCCCACATTCCTGGGACAGCTCCTGCACTGCGTCACAGCAGGGCTGAGCCAAGGATGGGCTCCCTGCCCCGACAGACACAACAGCAGGGACACCCCGGGGGAGCAGCAAGGAACAAACACATCCCAAACCCACAGCACAGGGACAGCCACGAGGGCAGCAAGGAGCAAATACAGGGGAATGACAGGAGGGGAACAAGGAGCAAACACAGGGGAATGACAGGAGGGGAACAAGGAGCAAACGGGGAATAAAGTAGGAAGGGAGCAAGGAGCAAACAGGGGATAAAGCAGGAGGGGAACAAGGAGTAAACGGGATAAAGCAGGAGAGGAGCAAGGAGCAAACACAGGGGAATGACAGGAGGGGAACAAGGAGCAAACACAGGGGATAAAGCAGGAGGGGAACAAGGAGCAAACACATGGGATAAAGCAAGAGAGGAGCAAGGAGCAAACGGGATAAAGCAGGAGAGGAACAAGGAGCAAACACAGGGGATAAAGCAGGAGAGGAGCAAGGAGCAAACGGGATAAAGCAGGAGGGGAACAAGGAGCAAACGGGATAAAGCAGGAGGGGAACAAGGAGCAAACAGGGGATAATGCAGGAGCGCAGCAAGCAGAAAACATGGGATAAAGCAGGAGAGGAGCAAGGAGCAAACAGGGGAATGACAGGAGAGGAACAAGGAGCAAACAGGGGATAAAGCAGGAGAGGAATAAGGAGCAAACAGGGGATAAAGCAGGAGAGGAATAAGGAGCAAACGGGATAAAGCAGGAGAGGAATAAGGAGCAAACATGGGATAATGCAGGAGGGCAGCAAGCAGAAAACGTGGGATAAAGCAGGAGAGGAACAAGGAGCAAACAGGGGATAAAGCAGGAGGGCAGCAAGCAGCAAACAGCTCTGTGCCAGCAGTGTGTGTGGGGCTGAGGGAAGGGCACACACAGTGCCCCAGGCAGGCTGAGCATACCACTGTTCCTGTCCCTGAGGTGGTCAACTTCCCGCACAGTATTAATTGAGAGATTGTTTATGACACTGCCAGGAGTGACGTAAGGGTCAGTCTCGGGGTCGATGTTTGGATAACCTTTCCATGGCTCACCAGGGCGAAACTCTAGGAACACAGATGCAGGAAAGAACCTTATTTTCACTGTATTTTTAAAAAGGAAACAGCTGTCTAAACAATACATCTCCTAATGACTGAAAATCCAAAGCCTTTTAAGCATTTAATTTACATGATTTAGCCTTCACTTTGATTCATTTCATCTCTGGTTTCTCTGGCAGATACACTTCTCTCTGTACAACAGAACTCCCATTCTCCACTTCCATCTGCTAAGAACACTCCAGGAATGAGGGAGAAGCCCCGGGCAGGGGGAGGGAGGGGAGGAGAGGGCTGGGCTGTACCTGGGGGCCAATTAACACTGCTAGAGCCATTAGGCGATTTGGCACGGGGCCAGCCGTCCCCAATGGAGCCGGGAGGACTGGCTGGCGAGTTACTGCTGTTCATGAAGTCGTAAGGAACAAACGGAGAATCTTCCAGCCTAAAACCACTTGAAATAGCACCTGATTGGGGGAAAAAAAACAAGAAGAAAGTAGTCAAATATTTCTCCTGGGCTGTTTTTATATCCCTATGTAAATGCATACATCTATATAAAATCATGCCCTTGTAAATCATTCATGAAATCTACAGCAGCACACTGTCCCCTTGTGATGCCAAGTTATACTGGAGAGCACACAGGATCATAACTCAAAATGAAACATGTCCCAGTAATTCATGATAAAAGAATAATTTCCCATGAAAACCCTTCACTAAACCAGTACATATATTCAAAGTAGCACATTTAACTGAAGTAAAGTATTCATTCCAGAGGGTAGGGGCATTCTGTGGGACCCCACTCGACTATCAGGGGTTCTGGGGTGGGAGACTCCTGAAAGAAACAGCTACAACATGTCAAGGATCTTCAGCTACTGCAAAGCTCTCTAGATTCTATTCCTATTCTTGGGAGGTAAAAAAAAAATAAATTAAAAATTCCCTGGAGACAGAGCAAGGAATGGTTTAAAAGTTATCAAACAGCAAAGCAGTTCTGCTGCAGCTCTGAGGGAACCAGGGATTCCTGAGGTACAGAAATTCCTAGCTCTGGTCAGAAAACATCACCTCCAGGTAAAGCAACACCAGCACTGCCTGTGGCAGCAGTGGGGTGGGTTCAGTGCAGGGAATGGCCACTCCAGGCTACACAGCTCAGAGCAGCCAAGCAGCTGATGCACCTAAAAATACCCGACAATCTGAGACTGAGCAGTAACAGGAGACTGGGGACATTTGTAACTATCTTTAGACACAGATTCTTGGGCTATAGACTCGAATTTTAACTGGATGAGATTTCAAGCAACTCAAACAGTTGAAATGTCATATGAATGTTGATTACTGGAATGAAACACGAAGCACCCAAGTTCACCTCCTCTAAAACTAAGGACAGTAATGGTACCAAGTCTAGTCCTTCTAAGCTGTCCCCAATTTTAGAATGCAAACACAGACATTCATAACCAAAACCCAGCAGTAAAAATGTCAGCCATGCCCAGAATGTGGTAAATCCCCCAAAATCACCTTAGGACAGAAGGGTGGTGGGAGAGAAAACTTGAAAATCAAGTTTTTGGCTTAAAAATATATGAAGCATTCCATAGCAGATTAAGGTAATGCTAGTAGCAACAGTCACACTTACAGAAAAGTCTGGTTGAAAAATGAATTCTGTAGAATGTTTCCACTAATCTCATCACAAGATCATTGTGTGAGCAGTCAGCAAAGCTGTGGCTGCTGTGCTAGACAAGCAGCAAGTTGGCACAGACAGAATAAAAGTGTGACCCAGGAGTCCCACCCAGAGCCCAAACTCTGCAAACTGCACTGGGAGCCAGGAGCCCAGGCTGATGTGCTGGGGCTGCTCCAGGCACGCTGGACATACCATGTTTGCTGGAGTTTTGATCTAAGGATGTGTTCATAGAAATGCTGTCGACTGTAGTCCATTTCCTCAGCCGAGATTGTGGCTCTTTAATACTGCTCATATCCAGGTTTACATTCAAGTTTGAGTTCATTCCTGAAAGCACACACAGCTTATGAGACACAGGCTGAACTTCTCCTGCTCATCACCACTGCCCCAGAAAGCACTGAGGAGCACATCACCATGGTTATGTCATGCTTCCAAGGCTCTGCTTCTGAGGAACGTTCTAGCACTTAGACCAGGGAACTCTCTGCACACAGAAGCTAAGCTGAGCAATGCAAAGCACTCCCAAGTTCTCAGCTCATGTCCTCATGCAAAAATGTCAGTGGTAGAAGACATTAGGAAGTAAGAGAAATCAAGATGTAAATACCTAAACCACAGGGCAAACAGAAGCAGTCTTGACCTGCTGTAGCTGTGGTCTGTCCTTCCAGATGTTTCTCTGCCAGACAATCTAACAATGCCAACCCAAATCTACTCAAACACCTGGGAGAACCAGCTCTTGTGGGTTTGGACAATGTGCCCACATTTCTCACCTTGGCATGCCCACTCCCTTTCCAAGTCTGTAGAATTCTGAATTCACAACTCTACCTGGGTACTTTTCCAGCCCTGCACATCTATTCACTCCTTTTCTGAAAACAAACCACTACAACAGTTTAGCTTGAGGCCAGAGACACACAGGAACTTCTCCAAGGTCTCCTAGAAGCACCTTCCTTCAGCACTGCAAACCAGGGCTTCCTCCTGCTCCTACATGAACTTTCACAGCCATAAACAAACTGGTTTATTTTTGAGGAGTTTTTGTTTGTTTTTCTTAAAGGCATGAGCAAGAATTGGTGCCAGAGAAGCCTCCCCTTGAAAAGCCTCACGAAAAATGCTTGGAACAGGATGGAGTTTTAAGAAATATAACAACTATCAATAGCTCAAACAGAAAAAAGGGAAAGTCCAACTGATCCTGACACCTCCCTCTGGCATTTTGCTGTTGTAGAACAGTAACTCTGCACCACAGTAACCTTCCTTCTACCTCTGGGGAAGCTGCAGAGACCAGAGCTCTGAGAGGAGGGTTAGAAAAACCCTGAGCTGGCAGAGGGGCACATCTGTGACCAGGCCAATGCCAGCTCCAGCAGGCACAGCTTTGTATGGGAGATGTGTGGGCTGAGTGATGGATACCAGTCCCTGGACATAATCCATAATTTAAACACTCTTCCCAGAAGCAATTCTTCATATCTTACTGTGGAAGACTTTCTATGAGCTGTACCACTAATACTGTTAGTTAGGTATACTCAGTGTTAGTTATTGGTTGTATCAATCAGACTCACTATTTGCCAGATAAAGGTTGTATTTATTAACAGAAATACTGAATCCTGTAATGAACTGGGATGTGAGTGCAGGAATGGTCAGGCCCCAGTCTCTCCTTTGGTGAGTATCTAGTGAATCCTGACAAACCCCTTCCCTGGAATGGAGACAGGAGCTCCTTGCTGTCCTTGCTGGCTCTCCTGGCACTGTTATGAGAACAACAAACCTACAGGATTTTCCAGGAGACAGCTGGGCAAGGTGAGCTCCCTCTCACACAACTGCTCCAGCACACTGTGCACTCTTCCCACACTGCACACAGCTTTCCTCTGGACTCAATTCTTCACTCCAGGGGGAAGAAATTCCAGCAACATGCTTTTCCTTCCTTAAGCCTTTATGTGAGGACTGAGTGTGGCTCTGTGTGCTTGCATCACTGTGCAGAGGGACCCCAAACAATTCCTGTGTCTCCTGGGGGGTCTCAAAGCAACCTTACACATACTGCAGGCTCCTGAGATGTGGCCATGATTCATGTGAGAAAGCAGCTGTGGAGCAGTGCACAACAATTCCAGCTCAAGGAATGGAGCACAAGGGAGCCTGGTGTGGGCAGGATGCAATCCCCCAGCACAGAGCTTGGCAAGAAAAGTGAAATATGCCCTTCCTTAGAACTAACACAGCATCTCCAGCAGCTAAAAAACTTCCTTTGTATGCCTTGCCCTTTGAGTGAAAGCAGAATTGGACACTGATGCCAATCATCACCAGTAGCTCTGAAGCAGCAGCCTGGGGCTGAGCTGGCCACAAGCCACCCCCAGTGTGGCACTGTCCTGGCCAGTGCCACTCTGCCTGCAAGCACAGGGACCTCAGCTGCATGTCCAGGAAACTTCTCTGCAGAGGCCAATGAGAATGCAAAGGCAACCAGCCCAACAGAAATGACCCAGTTAGAATAAAAGGGAAGGAAAGCAAAAATAAGGAGAGGAAAGAAATGGGGTAAGGAACAGAGGTAAATGGTAAACAGCTGCAGTAAGACAGCATTAAAAAGGGACCTAAAGTAAGAAGAAAATATACAAGCCTGGAATTTCTGAAGTAGAAATTGGACAGAAGCCTGAAAATGCAGGGAGAAAGAAACAGGAGATGTTTGTATTTATAAATGTTCAGACATTTTGCCTAATGAGACAACAATTCTTTAAAAGTGCAAAGCCAAAAGCTTTCTTTCCTGGACAAAACCACTAACAGGCAAAGTGACAGCTTGTTCTTCCTTTGCAATTCCAGAGCCATTGAAAGCATTTCTAAAATTCCAATAAATGTGTCTACATCAATGGATTCTTTGCATGGATTCTACTTCTTAGAATCCTTTAGCTCCGGGAATCAGGACTTTGTATCACCCTGGGGATGCAGGGGCCAAAAGGAGCACTAAAAGGAGCCTCTCATTCCTCAGGACTGTGAAGTATTCTGCACTGAGACAGGGACACTCACTGGGAATGAGGGTACTTGGGGAAAAGTTATCTGGTGAAGAAGGGTAACCCCACATGGAATTACCACTTCAGTAAAATGGGAAGCACCAAGAGGGTTACAGTCATTTTCCAGGAGCAGCAGGGAAAGCAGGGCACCCACCTATAGGGAAGCTGCTGAATGCATTGATTGGTGAGGGCCCTTTCTGCAGCTCAGGAGTAGCGTGGGGTATGACATTCTCAAGGAAGGATTTCATGGAGGGCTGATGGAGTGACTGCTGTTGAGAGGGTGGAGTTTGCTGCTTCATTAACAGGTTTGGATCAAGCTGACGGGACTGTTGCATCATCTGTTGCTGCATACTGAGAGATCGACCCTTAAAAAAACACAGAGCAGTTACAATATCAGTGAGCAAAAGCTTTTCCATGTTTTGAGAAAGAATGAAATGCACCTTTGTACCCCTGCACAGCCAAACCCCAGCACTCAGTCCCTGCGTTAGAGCCTGTCAAACTCCCACCCCTGCACACCCCAGTAAGAAATGCAGCTCAGGATGAAAGCAGCTATCAGCAGAGTGTGAGAAGTTTGAGAATGAGTTTGTTGTTTACCTGCTGCTCCTGCTGCTGCCGACCCCCAGAAGGCATGCTCCTCTGGGGCTGAGCCTTCTGCTGCTGAGCCAACAGCCGCTGTGGGACAGGGAGGGGTTAGAGCAGCACAGACACCAGCTCCAGCCACCCACCCAGCACAGCCAGCCTGCCCAGCTTACCTGTAACTGGGAGATCTGAGAAAGCTGGTTTAACTGGGACAGTTGATTCAACATGGCTACCTGTTGTGGGCCAAAAAGTGGGCTCAGGCCACCGCTGTTTGGTGCATACTTCAGTAATGATACTGGAACCTGCAACACACACCAGGGCCAAGGGTGACTGCAACAGGTTTGCTTAGTCCAGAATATGTAGAATACTACAACCTCTGGTCAGCAGATGCCTGGTGTCATCAAGCCAAGATGTTCCCAAATGTTTTCAGAATAACTATCAGCAACACCAACAAACAAGGAACAATTTTAGACAGTTGATACACAGAGTGTTTTCTGTATCACCTACCTGAGGGGATAGTAATGGAGGAGGCACTTGAGCACGTGGATTAGGCTGAGATGAATTAAGAGGTTGTGCTGGAGGCTGCTGCATGCTCCTGGGCTGTGCTGCTATATTCCCAACACCAAACACACTGGGATTGCCATTCTGGGGAAAGGATGGGCAGTCAGTGACAATAAACCTCTTGTGCTGCTTCTCCCACCCCACACAATTCAATTACAAGTTAAATACCTATCAATCACACAAGCACCTACAACGTTATATCAAAAGGCAATAAATGCTGTCAAGTAACACACCAAGGATGTGCAGGCAGCCTTACCTGTCTAACAGAATTCAAGCTTTGCATACCCAGCCCTGCTAGGGAGCCCAGGGCTTGGTTAGGTAGTGCATTATTTGAAGGGGGAAGCTTCATGTTTTGATTGGACATAAACTGCATGTTTTGGGACTCGTCTGCTACAATGCCATCCTGACGGGACAGACAAACCGAGGCGCAACAACCAGCCAGCAAGCAAGCAGAAGGGAGAAACCATGGCAGGAGCAGAAGGGAAGAGTCACAGGACAGTCCAGCACCAGCAGGAAATAGGCAGAAAACAAAAGAGATCAGGTTAGTCATTGGCACTGTGAAGGCTACAGAAAGTGCTTAGTACAGTGTGTCAGGGAGGTAAAAAGGACAGATCTGTGTCCAGGTGAACCAGCCAGCCCCCAGCCCCCCAGCACCTGCACCAGGCTCAGGAGCACACAGGCCACCCCTGGGCAGGCTGAGTGGGGAGCCCAGCAGTGTCCCCAGTGTCCCCAGCTGACCTTATCGAAGTAAGGACTGCGATCCATGGAAGACTCTTTGGGAATTTGGGGACGAGAGCCGGGGCCTTTGCCAACCACTCGATTGTAATCTCCCACGCCCAGGCCGTGCTTGTCCATCTCCATCCGCTTGTCCTGCAGCAACCCTGGGGACACACAGCTGCCTCAGCACCCTGGGGCTGGGGACAGCTGCCCTGGCTCCCAGAAAACAAACAGCAGCTTTGGACTGCCTGGGCCTCACCGAGCAGGGGAAGGAAACCCCCGGTACCAACTGAGACCTGCAGCATCAACAGACTGCACAAGGCTTCACACAAATCCTGCTCTCAGCTTTCTCTTAAATTGTTTACACTTGCAATAATTTAAATATCAGGCTTGCCATTAATACTGAAATTTAAAACTCAGAGAATAATTCCTTTACCCAAAAGAGTATGAGCCCCAAAGTGAAAATACCCAGTTTTGAAGTGGAATTTGGAGAGAGTAACTGCACTTAAAACTGCAATGTTGCAGTTAAGTACTGTTATCAATATATTAAGAATTACACTTTTATTTGCTAAAGAAATCCTAACAGTGAATGCAATCAAATAAGCCATAACTGCTCCCAAGTAATTTTACACTCAGGTTTAAAAGTTTCTAAAATAATTGTTCAGTATTAATTTAGTTCTTGGAACGGAACACATGTTTCCAAGAATGAACCCAACGAGCCAGTGTGGGATTTGCTAAGTTTCTGTTTATACTCAGTGGAGGTGCCTGGAGGGCAATCAAGATATTTATATTACAAGAAACAAACCCACCACACCCTGAAAACATTCTCTGCTGTCAGTTTAACACATACAAATACGAATAAGCTTGGTTTGATTCAGGGCCAGTATCCCTATAGCAACCAGGTGATGCTGTGTGCAGCATTACTCACTCACACAAACACTTTTCTCTACAAGGACATTCCTTTTCCTTAGGGAAATAGATACTTGACTATATAATACTACATATAATTTAAAATTGTAATTTACAGAAGATTAGAAGGTAAAAGAGAGTATGGAAGGGAAAGCAATAAAGCTCTTACCTCCAGACATGTCCATCTTATTGCTCTGTATGGTTTCTTCAGGTGATTCTCTCTGAAGTAATAAAATAAATCACAATTATTTAATAATAATATTTTTAAGATAAAACAAAGAGATTCCTGCACAATATTACAATTCAAAAAATGCAAGAAGGAAAAATCAAGACCATCAGATGCTATTTTAAAGCATTTCCTCCCTCCAGTTGCCATCCAGTCAAGATCAGGCTCCCTCACCAGAAGCCCCATGTAAATGTAAAGCATCAGGCTATAGGATGAACATGTGGGTAGCAGTTACAAAACTACTTTTCATCAATAAAGAGGTCTTGTTGCAATGAGAATGCACAGAAAATGGATGGCTGACAGGGGGGACAAACACAAGCAAAAAGAAAACCACGATGGAAATGAACAGTTGGCAAGTGAGCATTTCAATGTGCGTGCATTGCACCAAGCCCTGGGGAAAGGCAGCAGAGGCAGACATAAATACTTACTGAAAAACTGAGATTTGTGAATTGCTTAATGAATGGATTGATCCATGCTTCATCTTGCTTATTTCCACCTTTCATTATTCCCTTAAAAACAGAAAGGAATTCCTGTGATACTCAGATCCTACTTTAATCACATCACAAAGTGCTAAGAATGAAAACTGGAGTGTACTGTGCAGGTGCAGCGATCCCTTCTGACTGAGCTGCCAGAAATGCAGCGAGCCTTGCCCTCAGCTCCTCACCTTTGTGGGCATCTTCTTCACGTAGGGTGGCCAGTTTAACGATGGGTTAGCTTCTTGTGAGGAACTGCTGTTCCACATTCCAATCTCCACATCCTCCTCTTCCTCCCAGCTGGTCTGACGACTGCCACTCAATGGCATATCATCTCCACACCAGCTGTCTTGCATAGATTTAGGCCCTGGTGGGGACACAAACCCAGCAGTGAACACCTCAGGAGCAGCTTCACCCCACAGCTCCATGCCTGCTGCAGGGTAAAATCCCCTGAGGAGCAGGGAGGGGTCTCACCCCAGATGTCCCACCCTGCCAGCCCCAGAGCACTCACCAGGTTTGCTGGGGGGCTGCTGCCCCAGAGCAGCGCTGCCCCAGGCAGAGGAGCCTCCTGCCTCGCTGACAGGCTCTCCCCAGCTCGTCCCAGTGTCCATGGGCTTCCCCCACGCCGAAGTCCCGTTATCTACAGTAGTGGCTGGAGCAGAAGGCTCTCCCCAACCTTTGCAAAGCAGGGGCAGTTATTGGCATCGCTCTCAACAGGATTTTAAAGCTGCCTAAAGAGACTCAAGTGTTTTCCCTTTTCTACATCCTCACAGCAAAAAGCACATGAGCATGCATTTGCATTTTGTGTGAGGGTCACTGTTACAACTGCGAGCTGTTCCATTAAAAAAAGTAATCACAAAAATACAAATTTTGTATTTTTAGAATTACATTCTGATAATACAAATTTCTAAGATATTAAGCAGAGAGCTGCTTGTTACATGTAAGTGACCTCATCTGGCACATGAAAAAGAGACACAGCACAAAATATTTCCTACATCCCATTAAGTTCCTCTCCAAAATCATTATTCACTGCTCATGAAGCTGCAGGACCAGAAAGTCTGATACTAAATCCTTATAAACCTTTCACCCCTCATTCTGCTCTGCAGAAGCTCAACATGTTTCTTTTCTTTTTGAAGGTTCATTGGCAAAACTAAATTTTAGCTGGTTTAGAATAATTTAGGAAAATATTTAAATCCTCAGAGACTATTTTAAGTATTTTCTCTGTGTTCCTACTCCCCAGAACTCAAGTAGAGTTGTTTAGCCTATTTTATTGCAGCTATTTAAAACGAGAGCCAATCTTCCAATCTGTACAAAAGCATCAATGCTCTGTGACAATGCTGTTCATTTCTTTAATAAACAGAAACTGTACTTCATTGCCACTTTGCCCTTTCCACTTTGAAACTAAAACATTGTTCTAAGAAGCAAGACTAAAAAAGTGCTTTACAATCAATAGAAAAGACAAGTTTGGGTAAAAGCCAGGCTTACCAGAACCCGAACTGCTCTCCTTGCTAGACATGGCACTTGAAGGCAGTAGCTGCGGATGTACCTGTGCTTGCTGGTCTGAACTGCTGCTACTGTTAGGGACATTTTTATTCCACATGTTCACATTTTTGTAGTTGTATTTGCTGGGGTCACCCCAAGCAGAAGTTCCATCATCAATCTCCATCTTGCGGCGAATGGATTCGGGGGACGGCTCCTCCCAGCCCGTGGGCTCTTCCTCCTTTGCTGGGGCTGGCATCGGCCCCCCCAGCCAGCCCGACCCTGGGAGCTTGTTCGTGGCAGATGGGGCTCCCCAAGAGCCAACTTCTTGTTTGTTCCACTCAGGAGAGTTGACTGGCTTTGAAGAGTCCCCCCAGACTTGAGGCTGATTGGATTTTGGAGGGTCTCCCCAGCCCTGGTTCTGATTAGACTTGGCAGGCTCATCCCATCCTGAAGAGCTGTTTGGGGTTGCACTGTTGCCTCCCCAAGTAACAGAATTTGATTTACCTGGCTCACTCCAACCAGACACCGACCTGTCGCTGTTGCTGCCTCCAGAACTGGATTTCTTTGCCTCACCCCAGTGGTTACTTCTGGAGTTTTCACCCCAGCTATCACCAGCAGACACTGCCCATCCTTGGCTGGCCTTCTGTCCATCTCCCCATCCCTGCTTCATCTTCGGTGTGTCATTCCAGGATGACTTCTCCTGTTTGCCACTTCCCCATGATTGATTGCTCTTGACCATTACTGTAGCAGCAGAATCTTCTTCCCACCCCCCTTGGCTGTTTGACCCTTTGGAGTCTCCCCAGCTTGTAGCAGACTTTGGATCTCCCCACCCCGATACAGATGAGGTATCGTTATTGTTAGGGCTAGGTCTATCCACACACCCCCCTGAGCTGGAAGTCTGTGTCACAGAGCCCCCCCAGGCCTCTGTCCCATTGTCAGTTTTCCTTTCACCCCTCGGCGATGTTTCGGTATCCCAGGCAGTGTTCTGTTTGATTGGAGTCTGTCCCCAACCTGAGTTGGAAAGGACACGTGGATCTAAGTCAGTTCTGTTCACTATGCTTTGGAGTAACGTGTGCTGGTCGACTTTCCTCCTGTCCCGGCTCTGGCCCTCCGGAGCCGCTCTGTCCTCGTGGCCCGCGGCGCTCTCGGCGCCGCCCTCGCTGTCCCCCGTACCTGCTTTGGCCCACGAGCTGCTCTGCTCAGCCATCTGCGAGGCACCAGAGCCCTGGCTGTTCACATCATCCTCCTCAGCAGCCTTCCATCCGTTTGTAAACTTCCTGCTGTTTCCATTCATACCTTCATTGGAATGCTGATTGCCGGGCAGTTTGCTCCATTCCCCGTTGGGAATGTTGGTGCCAGTGCTTTGTGCGGGGCTGCCCCATCCTCTTCGGCTCCCGCCAGCGCTGGCCCCGTTCCCGTTCGCCCAGGGCATGTTCTGGGAGCTGACTGTCCCTGCCTCCCACACCCCTCCGCCTTTATTCCCGTTGATTTGAAAGTTAGTGCTGCCAGGCCCGCTGCCGCCCGGCTGCATTAGAGTTGCATTCACAGTGTCACCATTAGCTTGGCTGTTTGGGCCTGGACATTTGTCTCCAGAGTAAGTAGAACCATAGGCACCCCAGGTAGTACCGTAAGAGCCGCCAGCTTTGGCCTCCCCGTTGCTCAGGTGAGAGATGGAAGTGCCGTTTGCCACTGGAGAGGCCTGAATCTGAGAATGATTCATTGTGCTCACGCGCCAGGCCCCGGGCCCTGCAGTGCTGGGCAGCTCGCTCATCTGCACCGAACCAGCAGAGTTTGGTAAACTAGAGGTCATAAAGTTAGTAGTGTTATTTGGTCCATTCATTTCAGTGTTAAGGTTTTGAGGTTGCCCACTGAATGAAACATTCCTTGTACCATTTACTTCAGAATCACAACTTTCCTGAAGGCTTCCCCAGGAACCGTGGGCTGAGCCACCCACTTTGGAGTTAATACTCTGGCTGTTGGCCATCTGACCTATGGTACTGCACTGAATGCTTGTGCCAGGACTCCCACTCCCCACGGACCCTTTCAGGGCATGTCCACTGTTCTCCAACACGGACCAGGCACCATGGTTGCCATTTGAATTCAAAGTGCTTGGATTTAACCCTCCATTTGATGAAGAGCTTATGGTGCCCCAAGCATTCATTCTATTGTTGCTACTTTCAGATTTGCTGTCAGGAGCATCCACAGAAACTTGACATGTGCTTATTAAGGACCCGTGGGACAACCCCCACGGCCCATTAATACTTCCATTGCCCACATTATTGCTGTTGCTACCAACCACAAACTTATTCTGAGCCCCATGTCCGATGCCATTGCGAATGCCATCGCCCTCTCCTGTGCTCCCTGAAGCCATGATGACGAGGTTCCGCTCCGACCCAGAGCTGGAGGCAGAGTCAGTGTCCATACATTCTGAAGTCAGCTCTGGGTCACTGCCAGTGATTGATGGCCATGCTTCTTTGTCAGAGCCGTCTACGATAACTTTATCCCAGTTTGTGCTGGAGTCACTATTTGAAGAGACTGGTCCCCAGTGAGAATTTTCATAATGGGATCCTAGACCACTGTGGTTCAGATCTAAAATGAAGAAGGAAGGCCCAAGAGCATTATTATGAGTCTAGTATTATTACTTCATTAAGCAGAAGAGGGTGGGGAAAAAAGGTATAAAGATATTAAGCCAGGAATTATTTTGCTTATTATTTTGCTTCTGTTAAAACTGCAGCCATGGAAAGTGGCAGAGAAAGCTCTAAGTACAGCTGCCCAAAGGCTGTCACACACAACCCAGAACACCTCCCAGCACACAGAGCTGCTCTCACAAAAATCTCAGAAAACTTTACACTCCTAAAGATCTTTTTCTTCCAGAAAAACATTTTTTAAAAGAACACTCTGTATCACCATACACAAAGTATTTTCTAACACACATGTGCATATTAATAACCACAAAACTCAATAAAACCCGAAAACACAGCGAAAGGCAGAAATTCCAAGAGGGCATGGCCCTGTCCCAGCAGTACCAACTGCTGTGTGCCAGCAGCCAGAGAACACACACCTTCCCATCCCCGTTACAGACCTTGTACAAGAGTCTTCAGCACAAGCTATTCAAGATATTTTCCTTCACACAACAGCAGCCTGGCACAATTTGCACAAGATCCATCTGAAGTTCTGCTTTCAGAACGAACTGATGCACAAGTCTATTTGCAATTAATTTTTAATCAACACCAATATTACTCATCCTACAGCAAAACAGAATTGAGTCCAAGACCCTGGCTCCCAGAGCTGGAGCAGCACAGAGCAGGGATCACCCACTGCTCCTCAGCACCTGGCACCCAGCTGAGCCTCACCTGGTAAATCAAGGTGAGAAATGAGGATGGGGGCTTGGCAGTTTGGAACAAGAGGAGTGGGAAAGACCTGTGGCAGGCAGGCAGGGGGATGTGACAGTGTCTGGCAGCTCCACAGCCCTGGAGAGCCAGCACCACCATCCTTGGGAGAGCTGGGACTCAGCTGGGCACAACCCAGAGCCTGCCCATCCCTGGGGCAGGACAACAACACCGGAAGAACAACACTGAGCAACTGTCCAACAAACTCCAAGGTTTCAACTCTCACCCTGGTATTTTAGAAAAGGACATTTAACCTGAACTAAGGGACTGTCCAAAGAGCTGTGTGCACTCCTGAGAGCAAGAGAACCAATGGCACAGAACAAGATCCTGATCACACAAACATCATCCCAGTCACAGCATCCCTTTCAAAAGCAGCACAAAGGCACACAGATGGCAAACAGCCTGGATTCAGCACAGAGATACAGGTTAGGACTACAAGTCAGTGGGAAATGGTAAAACTAACTTGCACAGCAGCAGAACACATGAAGAAAGTTTGCATTTGTTAAAATTCTGTTACCCTAATTTAGCTGCGATGCAGTTTGTGCAGGGCCAATCCACCAGCAGCACGCAGTGATTAACTTCCACTCAGCTGATCTGCTCCCCTTACACACAAAACTACTCAGACAACAGTCCTTCTCCTGGACATAAATGTGTCAGTGCTCTGGAACATTCCCACCTGAACCTCCCCAGCCCATGAACCTCAGCGACTGAGGACACAGACACTGAGCAAGCAGATATTAGCTCTGACTTTTTGTATCTGGCAGAGACCACAAAACACCCTCAAAACTGAAAAATGACATGTGACAACACACTGCACTTGGTGCACAGCACAAGGAGCCAAAACAGCCTACTCTTGCTTTTCTTCCCAAAACTATTTAAAGTTGCAACTGAACTTTTGCTGCTTAAACCCTTGGCAGAAAAAATTTACACAAACCCGAGTTTCTTAAAATTCTGAGACCTGCTAAGATTGCTTTCAGTAATTTTTAATTTAATGCTTTCCAGCTATGAGTTATCCCGCAGGAAACATTTGCAAAAAGCTGTATGTATTTAAAAGAGCAGTTTGACATCACATGAGCTAAAATAAACAGGATTGAGAAGCATAAATTACGAAATACCTGAATTTGCACCCTCTGCCTCCTTTTGCTGCTCCAGCACACCTGGCACCCCCAGACTGTCAATACCATACCTTGCCAATCACTGCACCTTTGGGCCTCATGAACAAATGATTTTAGTAAATACAGTCCTGAGCTTTTAGCAAACAACCAAGACATGATTTCCTCCACAGTGTGACACGTCTCTGATAGGAAGCACAACCTTGCACAGATTAATCAATACCATAAAGAGGCAAGTCAGTATGGAAGCATAAACTTAAAAAAACCCCCAATATTTTAATGCTAAGGTGACAAAATCTTGTAGTATGAATTCTGACTTAATTACAAAATTAAAAATGTCAAACCAAATTAGTAGTATGCAATGGCACAGAGAAAGTATACTGCAATCATTCACACACCCATGCCAATGAAAAGCGTAAGCCAAAGAATAAAAATAAAAATAATAATTTAAAAATCAGACAAAATCGTGTGAAACATGGAACTAGCACAAACACGTAGTGCAAAAGCAGGTGAGATGGAAGTAGCTAACCTGACTGGTTAGGGGAGTGGCTCACCAAGTCCCGAATGGGAGGCATGCCTACAAAAAAAAGCAAGAAAATCACAGAAGTGTTACTTCAGCAAACGAGAGAACAGTCCCCAAAGCACTCACTGCTGTGACCCTAGTCCTTGGAGCCCTTCTTCAGGACAGGTTTCTCTCAGAGCCAGCTCAGCCTCACTGTCTGCTCTGAATCACACAGGGAGCAGGGACATGGCAGCAAACTCGGCCTGGGGATGTGGGAATTAGCAGTTCTGCTGCTTTTATGACATTTCCATTACAACCTACTTGTTACACATTTGGCATTTAATGGACCAATTTAACATGTCCTTAAAAGTTTGATTTACACAAAAAAGAGGAAGAATTTACAGTCAGTGAAACCAAAACCAGTTCACTTTGGGCTGTACTGACTAAGAAGTTGAGCAGTCAGCCCTGAAACTTCAGCAAGTTCCTGTCCCCTCTCTGAACAGACATTTGCTTCATCTCCAAGTCAGTACTCTGCTGCCTGGCTGAGCAAACAGCGCATCTGAGTGCTGATTTAACCTCAGCACAAGCACAACAATCCATCACTTGCCCCCTTTCACATCCTCCTGCTCCCCTGTGCCACACAGGCACTGCACAGAACCAAACTTCATCTTTCAAACTCCCCAATTCTACAGCTGGAGCCCAGAACTGTCACACTGAACACAACATTTCCCAAACGAATCCAACCTTCATCACTGCTAACTGCAAATCCCAACTGCTCCAACAGCTGAGAACCACCCCAGGTCACAGCAGGGACCTTCTGTCCCCAAAGGCTCTGCCTGGGACACACCTTGGTGGCTCTGCTGAGAGATGCACCAGGATAAAGGCAGACAGGAGGAATCCAGACTGGAGCCCTGCCAGGAGCCTGGTGGTGCTCTCCTGTTCTGCTCTGGTCACACTTGCAAGCAATTACTGCTGGAAAGACTTCAGCTCCTGATATAAATCATCTCACTGTGGAACAAGCACCTGGTTATTCCAGGGTGTTCCAGAGCAGAGGTGAGCAAACCCCAGAGCAGTGATCAGCCCTTCCTTCCCTTCATGTGAAGCTTGCACATGGGGCACTCAGTGAAGACAACAACTAAACTGGGTATGAAGTGTCCTGATAAAAGAGCTACTTAGGGAGATTCTTAAAATAACCATCTTGGCACTGGCCTGGATCTGCTTCAGAAGCACTGCAAGACATGAGCTTCATTTATGTATCTTTACTAAATGAATATGCCAAATGTCCTAAAAACATCAGGAAAAAACCCAGCCCACCTAGCCCTGCTTCAGCTTTAGCTCTAGACAAAGCATGTTGATTTTCCAAACAGGAGACAACACAAAATACAAAAGAAAAGAGATGGGATTTAGAGCACTGATATAACTAAAAAATTCTCCAATACCAACGACTTAAAATCTTAGTGTGCCCAGGGCAATTAAAGACTTTGCATTCAGCAGTATCTGCCTGCATTCTTGGCTTTTACAAAGCACCTGCCAAACCATTCCAACCACTGCTGGAACTTGGGAAAGATCCTTTCAGGAATTACACACACACAAACCCACAGCCATTCCCAATTCCAGCAATTCTGGCTTCAACACTTCAAGCCACAGCTTTTCTTTTATCCCTAAAATACAGATCAGTCCCAGTAGCACAGATTTAACCCCAGTGTCCATAGATATCCTGCCTATGCAAGCTACCTACAGATCTGCCAAATTCTCTTTTTGATTCCAGAGGTAACAAGGAGAGTAGCTGGTTTGTGGTGGAGGCTGAAAGAGGAAGTGGCAGAGTGAGTGAAACTGAGGCAGACAAATGACAAGAGCATTTCCTTTCACATACAAAGGTGTCAGAAGACATCACCTCTGCTGGACTGGGGCCTCCTGCATCTCACCAGCAACACATCACACCAAGCCTGAAACCAGGACAGAAATCCAGCACAGAAAAATGATCTGCCTTTCCATTACCACCTTGTCTGTGTTTAGGAAAGATCATGACAGCACATCCAAACCAAGCTACCCCTGGTTATTCCAGGGAAAGAGGGCACACACAGGGCACCAAGCCGCAGACCCTGAGCTGTGCTGGACACACAGGAACAGAGCTCTGACAGCAGCTAAGGCAGCACAGCCATTCTCCTGAGGTGACAAAGGTGACAGCCCTTCTGTCCCTGAACCTTGCTGTCTCCAGCCTGGGGTGCAGACACAACAGCCAAATAAATCAGGGTGTTCTCAGAGCACAGAGCTGCCCCAGACACCAGTGCAGCTGCCCCAGACACCAGTGCAGCTGCCCCACACACCAGTGCAGCACTGGGACATGCTGGCAGTGCCCAGCCCAATGGTGTCCAGCACAAAATCAAGGAAAACTCAGCAAACCTGGGGAAAATGCAGTACACAAATGGGAATCCAGCTATAAAACACTGGGCTGGTGTTCAAGGGAGAAGTACAACAGGGGAGAGTGCACAAATCCCCTGGATTCAACTGGGAGACTTACCAGGCTGTACAAGCAGTAATACTCCTTAAATTAATTTATGTGTGAATTGTTATTTAAATCACCTTGCTGCACAGCTTGGCCAGTAGAGAATACATACTGCACACCTTAATGAAAACTTTAAACATCACTATGGACAGGAACATCATACAGGTGAAGCAAAGAGAATAAACTACTTAAAAATTACCTATTGCAATGGTAAAGGGTTCTATCAGTATGCTACAGAAATAATACTGGAAAGCAATATGGGAAACATTCCTCAAGGACTCATGGATAAACTGCTTCCAGTAGTTTAATTTTAAATCCTGCTTCTTCAAGATGCAGTAATCAGAACAGCTCAAAATTTAATTCAAACTTGAAATATCAAGGTTATTTTCAGGGTTTTATTATTTTTTCCTTTTTTTGCTAAAGGGCTGAGAGTCACATCCTTTGTAGTCTATAAAACACTAATTTTGAGAAACACTGGGAATTCAGTAAAGTCACAGAAGAAACTATTTGTGGGAAAAAGTTGCATCACCACTGCTATGTGCACATCAAAATATAAATACAAGTATAAAAATAAGGAAGTATTAAGCACTGGCATGCATTAATACCAAACCCCTTTGAAAAACTAGATCCCTCACAGAAGTTACTTTTTTCCAGACAAAAAGAACCTACATTAATGTCCTGTAAAATTACCTGAAGTGCATGTTAGTGCAGTCACTGAACAGCACATCCTACATGGAACAGGCACAGTTACAAAGACTTCAAAGGTTATTGAAGGAATGCATAACACGCCAAAGTAACAAAAGATGAGTAAACCTAAATAGCAGTAAAGGTAGAAGTGGATCCATTCTGTAATACAACCAAGTTCCAAGTGAAAACACAGAAAAACTCAGAGCTGCCAATAAAAGAGAATTGTGACATCCTGAACAAGCTGTACCTGGCTGGGGCAGCTCTGCAGGTGGGGTCTCACCTGAGTGGGGCAGAATTCCCCTCCCTGCTGCCCAGGCTGTGGGATCAGGGTCCCAAAGACCTTTCTGGGATGTGTCTGTCACAGCCAAGGTGCTCTGTACCACCCCTGGATCCATGCTGAGGACAGATCCGTGCAGCACAGCAGAGGTGACACTGCAGTCACCAACCCTGCCGTGGCTGCCACTCACTGCTGCCAACTGAGGCAAGGGCTGAAGCTCAGCCTGGAACCTGCCCAGAGAGGCCAACACCATCCTGCAACACTCCCTGCCAGCTGACACAGGAAGGGATGTCCTCATGCCACAGCTCACAGTGCAAGTTTCAATAGTGCTGGCTGAAATCCTCCCCTGGTGACTGAATTTAGGCTGATTTGAGCTGAGGCAAACACGGTAGCTGCCCTCACCTGGCTGTTTTTTGCTGCTGTTGGGCACTTCTCCGTTGGTCACGGGCTGGTTACTGGTGCCAGTGCTGCCTCCTGCCTGGCCTGGAGCGGATCCCAGGTTTGCAGCTATCACTGGTAACTGCTGCCCCCGTTTCAGAAGCTGTTTCTGTTCCTGGTGTCGGAATCGTGGTGGTACTTCCCGAGGAGGGTATCGAGGCAAGGGCTGCTGCTGGCTGCTGGCTGGGGCCCGCTTGGCATTATTAGTAGTGCTGGTTCCTGTGGAAGTGCCGCTGGAGGTGACAGGCTGGGGCTGGCTTACACTTGTCTTGGTTTGTTCTGGCACTGTCCCCACCCCCAGGAAAGAGAAAGTGGGACAAAGTTATTCATGTGAACAGCAACTTCAAAAAATTGAAGGCTAAGTCAATACTATTGGAGGTGTTTATACATGATGTAATGGCAGCATTTCTTCTGATTCAAGCTGTAACTCATCCCTGAGGAAAAGCTGTTATCCCTCAATCACACACTTCCATGGCACAACTGGAAGCAGGAATGTGCCTTGCTATCACTCCTGACCAATTATCTCAGTTACAGCATGCTACTAACCACCTTCCTACAGCCTTTTGCTGACAAACCAGCACTGTGCAGTTCAGTTCAACATTTAACCTTTCTTTAGAAAACGTTTAAGTATTAAAAAATGAATTTTCCCATTTAATATTACATGTAGAAAACTGCTGTGTTCTGGCCCCAAAAGAACAAGGGGCAAACAGGACTGACAGGACATGGTGCTAAGGCTCCCTGCTTTAACATCCAGAGATAAAACCATGGATGCCCTGGAGTGAGAGGTGCCAGCAGAAGGGCTGCCAGCACAGGGAACGCTGCACACAGCCTGGCAGGACAGTGCTGGCACTGGGGAAATGCCAAATGTGCAGCTGCAAATGATCTCAGTGCCGACAGCACAGCCCCAGCAGGGCAAGGGGAAGGTCAGAGCATGGGCAGAGGGGACAGGGACACAGCACAGCCAGGGACAGGGACAGGGACACAGTCAGGGCCCCATCAAGGCACTCTGATCTCCTGACGTCCCTCACAGTATTGATATGTTCATGTACTTTTCAAATTTCTTGGATGAGATATCCATAAAGTGTCTTAATATTTATTGTGCAACTTCCCAAGATACCTCAATACCTGACCATGACCTCACTCAGCACCAGGAATAATGTTACTACATGACTGAGAATGTAGCTTTCAGGGGCTTTTAAAATCTTTTCAATATGTTTAAAGACCATTTTATCATTCCCTTTCAGGAACTGAGTCATGGGAATACAACAAAAATAAAAACAAACTAGAGCTTTTGTTTAAGGAATACATTTGAATGTTGTCAGTGCTACCTATGATATAATTTCTGTTTATTTCTACTTTATGTATTCTGAAAAACAAATAGAAGCCTTTAGAATAAAAAGTCACTGAAGAATCAGCATTTGAGTTGTGTTTTAATGGAATATTGTAGTTGGGTTGCTTAAGGGAAGAAGGAAAGAAGAACTCTGGAGACCTCCTGGTTTGACAAACAGGCAGGGAGAAGCCTCAGGGTGAGGACACCCAAGCTCAGCTGCCCCTCCCAGCTCTCCCAGCTGACCAGAGAGGGACAGGATTTAGGAGAGGAAGGGCCAGGACACAACTCAATTAACTGCACAGAGCACAGGGAAGAGAAGGCATTGAAAGGCTGTTAGATAAACTGGGAAGCTGATAGAGATCACAACCACCACTTCAGATTTCCTCAATTTAAGCTCTTCCCTATATTAAGGGAAGGCAACTGATTCCTTGCAAAATATCTTTATGCACATGATAAGACATAAATTGTGATTCTGGTTCAAAACTGAACTTTCACAAATAAGAAATAATATTAAACACAACTATTTCATTTGGTGTGCCTAAAATTTCTTGCATTATAAATAAAGTAAGTGAGAGTGACTAAGCCCTGAAGGGAGGGAGAGGTGCTATTTAAGCAAAATGCTGAGAATTTGTTGACAGTTTAATGCAGAAGGACTTTGCACTTTTCTTGGTCCAGGTTCTGCAACGAGCTCTGAAATTAAAACACATTTGCTCCTGCTCCACAAGCTGTGTAACCAGTGCCCAAACCACAACTGTGGTGCTGTCCCTGTGCCTCCTGTGACCCTGCACAGCCTGGAGCCCGGCTCAGCTGGGCTGGACACACAGAAACCCCTCCTGCAGCATCAGAGCAGCCCTGGACACACACACCCCTTCAGCACAGCTGACCCAGCTCTGTTCTTTCCACTGCCACCTTAAGCAGAAAATACAAGCACACCTCTCTCTAAAAGACTTCAATACAACCCCCAGCACTGCTCCTCTGGGGTAAAGTGAAATAATTTCCATCTGACATTCCCTGGACACCCCGACAGAGCTGCCAACAGCGTGCCCAGGGCAGCCCTAACACTTTACTTTCCTAATTAAAGCACTTTCAGACCAAGTGTGTTAGAACAGACCCCCAGGGACCTGCAGGAACTCAAATCACTTTTGACTATCAAGGAGAGCAACAAATAAACAAGTCACACGCTGCCCAGCCAGCCCTAAGGCACAGCACCAACAGCACTTCTCTAACAGCTTAGGAATATTGTATTTCACATATATTCTAAGCATTTGTTTCCTTAGCAAATATGGCAATTTCATCTACCACGGTATCAGCAAACTGTAAAACATGTTTGCCAGGTCCCAGGGCTAGGCTATAACAACATGCAGAGCCCACAATTATATGCTAATTTTCCACTGAAATTATCCAAAGTGCAACGGAATTCCCTTGCCTTTGCTTCCCTCAGAACCACAGAGTAACTTTCAAGCCACAAAATTCACCCTGTCCAACATTTTCTGCTCCACAACTTCTCAGAAGGCTGAATAACACATTAATATTCCAATATGGCTACTACAAATTCCAGCACCCCTAAATTATTATCTTAACATTTCAACTCGCTCTCAAATAGCTGTTTGTTAATAAAAGTTTGTTCTACACACCAGCATTTTATTTTTAATTGTATTAAGGCAGAAAGACAACATTAGCAGACTTACAGTTTATCACAGTTAACTGACTAGCAACAGCAAGTTTACAGAAACTAGCATTAAAAAGGACAGATTTTCATAAAGAACAAACCTGCTGCAAACCCTCAGAGCAGGGGATGGTGGAGTTACAGTTTACAGAGAGATTCCAAAGAAAGACGCTTCCAACTTGTGTTGCTTTCCCACTCTGCAGATTTCATTAGAAAATGGAGGAGAAGCATGGTGTCATTTTACTGCTCCAGGAGCTGCCTGCCAACTCCTCCTGGAGCAGGGGCCCAGGGACTCGCACTCCCCCTCCAATAAAAAAAATGGCAGCTGCTTGAGTAACTTTAATGCAGACGGAAAACAGTTTGTGCCTGGCGCAAAAGCAGCGCAGAGAGATCAAACCCTGCGCTGACCCGCACAAAGAGCAGCGCCAGGCGGGCAGGGAAGGGCTCCTGGAGGGCAGGGAAGGGCTCCAGGATAGCAGGGAAGGGCTCCTGGAGGGCAGGGAAGGGCTCCAGGATAGCAGGGAAGGGCTCCTGGAGGGAAGGAAGGGCTCCAGGATAGCAGGGAAGGGCTCCAGGCTGGCAGGCAAGGGCTCCAGGAGGGCAGGGAAGGGCTCCTGGCTGGCAGGGAAGGGCTCCAGGCTGGCAGGGAAGGGCTCCAGGATAGCAGGGAAGGGCTCCAGGCGGGCAGGGAAGGGCTCTAGGCTGGCAGGGAAGGGCTCCTGGAGGGAAGGAAGGGCTCCTGGCTGGCAGGGAAGGGCTCCTGGAGGGCAGCGAAGGGCTCCTGGCAGGCAGGGAAGGGCTCCTGGATAGCAGGGAAGGGCTCCAGGCTGGCAGGGAAGGGCTCCAGGAGGGAAGGAAGGGCTCCAGGATAGCAGGGAAGGGCTCCTGGATAGCAGGGAAGGGCTCCTGGATAGCAGGGAAGGGCTCCTGGAGGGAAGGAAGGGCTCCTGGCTGGCAGGGAAGGGCTCCAGGAGGGCAGGAAGGGCTCCTGGCTGGCAGGGAAGGGCTCCTGGCTGCAGCTGCCCCCAAAATGCGCCCGCTGCTGCTGCCCTGCATGGCCTGTCCTGCAGCTGCAGGGCTGCAGGCTGCAGGGTGCACTGAGCGAGCCTGCCTTGCAGCCTGACACACGTAAGATGTAGTGCTAGAATTTTCGTGGTGGAAAAATGGCCGCAGCTGTGCGCTCGGAGCTGCTCTGGAAAATATCTGCGAGTGTTTGCCAAGGCTTTAACCCCTGCGGATCCGCGCGGAGGTGAGCGCGCCCTCGGCGGGGGCTGCCCAGCCACAGGCACAGCCCTGCGCCCTGCAGTGCCCCCAGGATGGCACAGCTGGCAGGAGAGCTGCTGCAGGCAGCAACAGCACAGCCAGGAAAGAGAAAACCCCCAAAAGCCAGCAGGGTTTGTGTAGCCGGGCCGTTCCGCCGCGCAGACAAGAACGAGCGCAAGAAGTTTCCAAGGTGGGAAATATGAGTCAAAGATTTCAATTCCACACCCAGCTATTTTTAGAGCACTTTCCGTTCCAGTGGGCAATTCAGTCGAGTCTGTTCTGCAATCAAAGTGGCACTTTCAGGGCTGCAGCGACAGCCGGGCGCGCTCCGGCTGCCCCGAGCCCCCAGACCTGCAGAGCCCCCAGCTCTGGGCACCTCTCACCCATCACCTCCCACCCACAGCCCCAGCTCTGTGCACAGGGCACTGCAGCCCCACCGAGCTCCCTGCAGCACCAGGCACAGCCCAGCTCAGCCCTTCCCACCCTGGCCACAGGGCAGAGCTCTGCTCCAGAGGAAATTCAGGATAAGGGGTTGCCTTGTCTGTTCTGACAGCACTGCCTCTAACAGCAGGAGGATGGATTCTGCCATGCTAGAGGGAACACCACAACTGACAATTCTACAGTGCTTTCAACAAATAGCTCATAAAACTCTGCTTATTTTTTCCTAGAATACCTGGTACAAGAGCTCTGGGAAGGCACATGATGTGCCAGCTGCTGCACAGATAAACTTTCCACTTAGCAACTCACAGACTCGCTCTAACTCTCCCAACCTCCTCTTCCCTCTTTTAATAAAAGGAGCTGGATCAAACCAGGCAGCTCAGAATCCCTGAGATCTGCAGGAATGCCACACGAGCATTTTTAACTGAAATACCACGGTATCAAAATGCTGCTGGTACCAGAAATGTTGTTAGCATCTTTTTCATCACTTTCATTCCCAATCCTGACCAGGAAATCCCCCAGCTCCGTGAACCTCCTTGGAAGGTTCTTGTCATTTTACAGGAACAGTGGGAGCTGCTTCAGCTGGTACAACAGCAATTTATTCCTTACTAAAACAACACTTTGGAGCTGTCCAAACTACACTTAAAACCAAGAAATACCCTCCCTTCCCACCCCCAGCACTTAACCAGCTTCTTTATGAAAGAGGCACATAATTCTGAATTATTTAGAGATCCTATACTCTTGTATTTTATCTTCAGCTCATGCACAGAATAAATTATTTAAGACATTAACGTGATGGAAACTTGGAAACTAATGAAACATTAATTTGCATCCTGAACACAAGGAGGCAAAACTGGTGAAACAGGGCAAGAGCCATGTGCAACACAAGCTTCAGATTTTGGTCCTACAGAAACTACAGCAAAAAGTTGTGTATCTGCATCTCATGATGTCTTTTCTTCCACAGCACTGCCAGTTTATGTTTCTCTGACAACTCTAAATTCCTGCTGAACTTTATGAAACACTCTTTAAATAACAACATAATTAAGTTGGAATTTAACACTTCCATCAGTGAATGTTAAGCCTCAAAGAAGAAAAAAGAAATAATAATAAAAATTTTTAAATTACTCTGTCCTTCAAAAGAAAGACATTTTCATCCCATGTGAAGATTCCTACTGGGAGCCTCCCAGGCAGAATTCCTGCCCTCCTGGTTCATGCTATTTTTAGCCATTTGATTGTACAGCCCAGGCACACTGGTCAAATGGGCACTCCAAGTGCTCCATATTATACAGCAAAGTATTCTATCATTTTCCATCATCACTGTCTTTTCAGACATGTTTTATCACTTCAGAATAAACCCAGAGATTTTCATAATTCTTTAAATCTGGTCTCTTATCCTAGCAGCCTTCTGGCAGGAGTGTACAGAAGAAAACCAACCCTTAGCCTGCATTCAAACACAACTCCATGCACTGCTTGAAAAAGGGCATGCTAAAAAACAAATGAAAGTATTTATTAATTGTAATAGTCTTCCAGCAATGTTACTATTTATTCTGCCCTGTGCCCAAAGACAAACCTGGAACTGCCAATGGGTTTCAGTGGCCACAGGGTGGGATCAGCCCGACACAGCTCAGAGGATGGTGGGACACACACAGCAGAGCTTCTTCCATCCCTGTCAGTGGCTCCAGGGGTGCTGCAGACCTTCCTGCAGCTCCCTCAGGGCTCTGGCAGCTCCCTCTGCCTCCAGCAATCCCTTTTTTTTTACAAAACCAACCCATCAGCCTCCCCAGGCAGCAGCAGCAGAAATTCCCCTCTCAGCAGCACTGCCCTCGCTCCCTCCCCACAGCATCCTCACACAATAAAATCCACTGGTCCTCCTCAAGCCAGGTATTTTTCCCATTTAAACACACTGCACTTAGAAATGTCACATCAGCTGTGTCTCCTGAGAGCTGGGAAGGGGCTCTGCAGAGCACCAGAGCAGTGCCCACGAGCACAACCTGCCTGCCCCAGTGCCAGCACAGCCCAGCTGGGGTGTTCCTGTCACAGCCTTGGGAACAGGCACTGTGCTCCCTGCCTGCTCCCCAGCACAGTGTCCTCTGCCACCCCCCTGCCTCCAAGCCCCAGCAGTCTCCAAACCCTTTTTGGTTTTTCCAGCAGGAATCTCATCTCTGCTAAGCAGGGCTCCGAAGCTTCTGGAGCGTCTGCCACTGCTCCAGTAAGTGCCAAATTAAAGCAGCTCCCAGAAAGGAGGGATTCAGCAAGCACTCCACATGATCACTGCAGCAATCACTGTGCACTTCTCAACTAACAGGTGAGGAGAGAGAAAGGGAAAATAACTTTCCCCCCCTTTTTAGAAGCTGGTTGGAATGGAGACCCACACAAACCTCACAAACAAACACTCAGAAAACAGCAGCACTCTCACCTGCCATGAGTACTGAAATTACAGCTTTTGGGTACTGACATCCTGATCCTTTTGCAGGCTGAGCCCTCCATGTGCAGGAGTTAAAACTGGACATTTTAATTACCTGTCCATCATGTGCTCCCAATCCCAGCTGCACTTAGAATATTTGGAAATTAAATTTCAAATTTCAATTTCCATCGTACACACTGTTATTCTGAAGTGTTGGTGCACTTTTCAAACAAAGGGAAAGGAAAAAAACAAGCAAAGAAAGGAACTTAAGGTGTTATGTCTATGCCTGGTGCTCTGTAAGTAAACAAGAATGGAAAACAGGAAGATCAGCACCCCACTCCCTGGATAAACCCTTTGCTGTTACTCTTCTAGACTTCTGTGGTCACTTTGAAAAAGTGCAGCTGAAATCTCAAGGGTCCCACCTGTCACTTTTGGGAGGAGATTTCAGGTGACACATTTGATTCAACATACTTAAAACCCCAGAAATAATACACAGAGTAGAACTAACTGTAAAGTAACTTACCTTTGATTTTTTGTTCAATGGCCTAGAACAAGAAAAAAGAAGTGTCAGTGATTTGTGCAGATAAGAGAGAAACCACACGTACACGTGCCACTTCATAAAGCAACATTAGCTTTTGACTTTCCTCTTTTTAAATGGTTTCAAGTTATTTAATTATCTACTTCAGAAGCCTCCCTCTAACCAACCCAGGCCTATTATTCCTTATGTTTAAAAAGCTGTTTAAATGTTATAGAAGACAAAATTAATTTGAAAGATAACTACATGAAACAGACCGAATTAAACTTGCAAATTAAGATGTTTTAAGTGAGTTAAAAACTGTGCCTGGAAGCAAAGACCTGCCACCACTTTTACTGCAGAACACGGCAGGGAAGGGGGAGTGACCTGGAAATGGGAAAGAATAAGAGAGCAAATGCCAAAGCTTCAAGTCTTTCATTTGCAAGATCCAATGTGATGTGGCCAAGATGAGAAATCTATTTGAATAGAAGTTTATCGCAGCACACAAGAGAAAATTCTTGTATGGAAATGCACCTCAGTGGTGTGGCTGTAACTGTACCCCAGCACCAGCTCAGCCCCTCCACAGCCCCAGTGTCACCTCTGGGGTGGCTGCTGTCCCTCCACTCCTCCCTTCAGCCCCAGTTACTGGAACACCCAAAGCACAACCCCACCCCTGGTTTGTCCTCCCCAGCCTGGGTACCTGGGGTCCCTCTGGCTCTTGCTGTACCTGTGCTTGCTCAGAGCTCCCTCTGTCCCCTGCCCAGCTGTGACCCCCCTCACCAGCCTGGCACTCAGCCAGAATGAGAACTCAGAACTTCTCAAAACTTTTCTTGCTGTTTCTGATGAGCCAGAGCAGCTGAAGAGATGCTGGAGAGGGGGGCACAGCCAGGGCTCCTGGCTGCTTTCTGTGCTGGGGTGCTGGTGCCCAGGAGAGCACAATGAACATGTTTAGGCTGGGCTCTACCAGACTCCATCAGAGCCTGGGGCTGGCTCAGGGCTTGGGAGGCTTTGCTGGCAAAGCTGTGGCTGTAAAACAAACCAGTCTGTTCCTGGGGCACACCCAGCATCAGTGGAATCACACAGAACTGCTGAGCAGGTTCACTCTGCTCCTCCCTAACTGGACATCTTTAAAAACTGCATTTACAGCTCCTCTCAAGCTCAGGGTCAATATTTAGGATCAATGGCCATGATGAGGATCTTGTCAGCAAACAGGGATTCTGAAGTATTTACAAGCATTTCTGTGATGTCTCCACCCCTAAACATCTTTGTCAGTATTTTCTTTTTAATGAAAATTTTTATTCCCTACTAGGAATCCTCTCATGGCATGTTTCCATACTGAAGAATAAGATATATTAAAATAAGGATGCAGCTGAAACCCACTGCCTTCAAATGGTACTTTCATTGTACTAGTAAAGGCACTGAGGTGCTTGAAACCTGAGACTGCCTCAACTGATAAACATGAAAAAAAGGGTCAGCCCAGAAGAAAATCTAGTTTTGTAAGAAACTACACAGAGCCAATTACAATGTTCAATATGCCAGTTACCTCTAAATAACTGACAGTACATTTAAATTTAAAACATTAAATTAATAAGAAAACAGTTGTTTTTACTGGAACAAGTCACCTCCAAGCACAGGGGTTTCTTCTCAGTGCTCCACATACCTTTTTTTGAGCAGCTTCCTTCTTCTTTTTGTCTTCTTTTCTCTTTTTCCTTTCTTCCATCAACTGTTCTTCCTCTTCTTGCACTAAATCCCTGAACCACACAGTTTGTAATTAACTCTCCCAAAATACAATCTGTACACACTTAGATTCATTTTAGAACAATTATTTCACAGTGACACAAAAGGAACTGGGGAATTTTGCTTCTAATTGGATCCTATTTCTACAGGGACCATCACTGTCAGTGCAAACCACCAGTGACAGGACCTTCAAGTGCAGATGTGGTGTCAAGCTACATGCAAGGAGTTCTTTCTTCCAAAGCTCACAATGAAGGCTCAGAGTTGAGTCTGGTTCAAAAGCCAGCAATTTCAGATGTTATTTAATCTCTCCCTGAGCTGGTGAGACTGTGGCACATCCCAGCCAGGAGTGCTCCTGAGCCACACACACCCCTGTGCATCTGCCCCAGGTTGGGCAGGGGCAGCACAGCTGCAGCAGCAGGGCCATCTCTGACTCCCTAAGCCAGAAACAAAACTGCAACTTGCCAAAAGTGAAACCAAAACTCAGAATGTTCATTAACCACACTTGATTCACAGCATTTCTGCTCAAGCCAGGCTGAGCAGGAACAGCACTGGCCAGCTTATCCTGCTTACAAACAGATTTACAAAGATTTTTGGAGAAAAAGAACTGACAATGTCAGTATGGGACAGGGACTACATGGTTTGCATCTGCCTGGAAACGCTGAGCTGGCTCCTCTTTAACCCCAAACCACCACAAACCTCCAGTTTTAAATAAGATAGTTTGGTGTCTGTCAGAAGCAATGCAAATTGAATGTATTAAACCACAAGACAGTCCACAGGCACTAAAACTTTCATTACTTTTTCACATATACAATCAACCAGTTAATTCTACTTTTAACTCAGCTCAAGTCCCTGTCAAAGCAAGCAGGCATCAGCTTCCACCGACCAAATCCTGGCTTTTAAGATTTCTAATAACAGAAAGCAAGCATTAGCTACTTCTTTTAAGAAAGAATAGCTAAGGTATGCAGAGTGATTACCCAAAAGTGTTATTTCTGAGACCCCCTGTGCACAGGCAGAGGAATCACAACCCATCAAACACCAAGTGGCTATTTTGCATTTTATCACAGCTCCATCAGCTGCCTGCAAGATCCACCGAGGACATCTCACTGCAAAAGCAACCTTGCATTTACAATTAGGTCTCAAAAATGATTTCATGGACAACTAAGAGGTCAGGCACCTAACTAGAGAAACAATTCCAGCTGGCCAGTTTCATTGAGAGCATTCCCTGGCTCCTGTGCAAATCTGAGGCAGTGATTAACCTGCAGTGACATCTGTGCACGACCAAGGTGACACTTCAGTCAGCTCTGCCCCTTGCTGTCACACCCTGAGCTCTTGGAAGCACAGGGATATTGGTGATCCTGACCCTCAGTTTGGGTTAATTTGGGACAGTCCAAATTTTAACAGGCAATTTGAACTGGAGAACAATACCAGGTCTGGAACCAGTATGGAGCAATCAGTTCCTATAGATCCCAGCTCCTTCCACAACACCCAGCTCCTGCACAGCTCCTGCATTCAGAGCAGAACCACTGGTTTGTTCCTTGGGGCTCAGTCCTGGGCTGGGCTTCACCCCTGCCTGCCTGCTGGGGCTACTCCTGGGTTACAGCATCTCCAATAACCTGAGCAGAGTTCCAGGAGTTAAGACAGCCACCAGCACTTGCTTTGTGTAACAAATTCCAGTCTGTCACATGCCAAAACTGCATTAACTGAAAAATCATTCTGCTTTTAGAAGAAAGCTGTAGCACGTTGAAGAGCAAGCAGAATGCAAAGTAGTATTTTCACAGGAAAAAAAAAAGCCCTCATCAATCCTGCTACAGTTAAATCAACACAATTACATTTCATTTTGGGAATACAGATGCTAACAACTTACATACCAATATCTCTGGAATATTCTATCACAGCATCACTGGGTTTTTGTCACACAGGAACAACAGAACTCCTAAATTCTGACACTGTGTTCATTCAATTTTTATCTTAAGACAAACAGATTTTAGGTTACAAAGCAAGCTTAGGAGACACAAAACCTCCCTACTATTAGGATCAGAACTCTAGGTATTCCCTGGATAAAAACCATCCACCTATAGTTCATTATAAGTTTTCAAGAGTATTAATTACCACTATAATATCAAATCTCAGAGCAAAACCAACCCAACTGGCACAACCAAGCAGCAGCAGCAAAGCCCTTCCTGTCCCTGAAATCTTAACCCTTCACCATCCTCATACACAAACCTAAACCTGAGACCAAAATTCACATTTGCCTCCTAAGTCAGCAGAGTCTCAAGCAGAACACCTGAATTTCCATTTCTGACAGCTGGAGTCTCCTTCATTCCTGCCAACACACAAACCCACAGCTCTCACCAGTCAGCAAAGGATGGGATTGATGCCTGTGACTCCAGCCTCCCTCAGAACACAGAACAAACAGCTCCAGTGCTGCTGGAGAACAGGAGTGGAACGTGGCATTTCCCATTTGTCACCTGGGGCTGGAGCTCCCTGAGCACCACCAGCACAGCTCTGGATCCTTCACAGACAGCAACGCTGCAGCAATCCCAACAGCTCCTGAACCACCTAACAGCACAGAGCCAGAAAATGAACAAATTCCTGGGCTGGGCTTTCCCCCACACCTGGACCCTGTGTGGCCAGGGTGTTTGCAGCAGCACACAGCCTGTCAGCCGCCTGGGAAAAGCAAGGAGCCGGCGTTCCATTGATAATGGGAATAATAAACAGGGCTCTGATTTCCCCTATCTCACATCCAACTTCCCCAAAACACAGCACAGGCAGTGTCCTTCTCCTCCTGTGTAACGGGATTAGCTTGCTCAAGGTTAAATGGCCTTAGCAGAAATGCAAACCATATTTTTCAGTTCAGATCAAGTGAAAAAAAAACACCCCGGCAATAGGAAATCCACATCGGAGACAGAACAAAGGCCTTGGTTTCAACAGCTTAACTTGAAAGGTGCTTTATTTTCAAGTGAGCCAAAATGAAAATGGATCTTGATCTCAGGAGAGACTGCACATTTGATGGCTCTGAAGATGGGCAAGGAGAAGCTGCTGTTATCTGCATAAATTTAAGCAGACCGAGGGTCAGATAAATATTTACCATTATTTATTTAACAGTAAATTTTTGTTCCAATTGTGTACCCCAGCACAATTCTTTGTATACAAGGAAAAAAAACAAAACAACAAACTACTAAAATGCTTTCCTCAATTAAGCTATTAAAAAAAACCAAAACAAACAAAACCAACTTTTTAGTCTTCTAAGACAGGTTATCAAGATAGTACAAGGCATTTCATTTTTCTATGGCCTGATTTGTTATTTGGCTTCTGAAGTGGAAAAAGCTGTCATGCTCGAACTGCAAACATTTCAGGTAATATTTGTATCAAAACATGCTTCACTTATTACTTTACTTCCTGGGAAAAAGATACTATTAATCTTTAATTTCTAAAGCTCCAGCTTAGCATTGTAAAAAACACCTGGGCTGAGACAGACATACTTAACATTTATTCTTATGTTGCAGAAGAGCAAAATCAAGTTCACCAGTATTTCCCCTGGCAGACAGGCTGAGGCTGCAGTAATTAGTATTTGTGCAGCTTTGCTATCTTTGCTGTTATAATATATCAAAAGGCAGCAAGTTTTGCCACAATAAAATCAAAATTCTATCACCACACTGAGGAAATGATGGTTACAGAACCGTGAGCCCCATGGAGCAAACACACAGAATTACAAGTGATTACACAGAGCAGCTTCTGAAACCAATGTAAAACTTATTTTTATTTTTTTTAATTAATAAATAATTTTTTAAAAATTAATAAATAAATAAATCCTTTCCACCATTTGCTCCTCTTCTAGTTATAAATTAACTTGCAGTGCTACAGGTGGAACACTGCCAGGTAGCTACAGGTAAGTGTCAGGGGTTGAGAGATCTTTAACAATTCTGCAAAGACAGCACCACGTGTTCAACCTACAGCTGATCTTCTACACAGACTTTCAAATGCTGCTGAGACTGATAAATCTTCTGTATTCTAACCTACAAGTTCCCTCATCTTTCAATTTTTCAAAATGACACAATTATATAAAATTGCCAATGAAAGTGATTTCTCAGTTTCTGTAAAAACCAACAACTAGCTTTCTCACTCACCAGCATTCTACAAAAATTAATGATAAGAACGTGAATTTTGATTAAAATTGGATCCTACAATTCCTTTATAAAGCCATCCACAAACAGCACACTACACCAAAGGAGCACTTGGAGTTTATGGAACAAACAGCAGTACTTTGAAGCTGAGTTAACAAAATAATCCCAACAAACGCTGCCAGTGCTTCAGATGGAAAGGCTCTGGCACCTGAACCCACCCAGCGTGTTCCTCGGAGCACTGAGAGCCTCAGGCAGTGAGAACAAAACAAACCCACTCATTTCCAGACGTGTGTGTGTGTGTTCTTCCCAGCTATTAACAGAGCAGAGGTGCTGCCAAGCTAAAAACTGGAAAAAAATACCTCCATGAATAATTAATTAGTAAATGTGTATCAGCTACTTTCTTTTCTGCTTTTAAATACCTCAGTCTTTAAATTACCACCCTAAAAGTGAAGGGACTGAATTCTACCTACCAGGTCTGCCACTACCATTACCTGGAACCCACTCAGCTCTCCCATTTCCCTAACACAGAAGTGATGCTCCCAGACACCAGGACAACAAATGGGCCATAATTCTGGAATATTTGTGGTTTTTTTGCCCTCGAGTTTCATCCAAGATGTTTGCTGCTACATAAGCAGACAAAAGAGAGATCTCTTTCCCAAGAAGTTTATCATCCAACTACACAAGACTGCAGCAGCAGCCATAAACAATCCCTATCTTCCTGTAACAAATGAGGGAGCGAGGAAAGCAGATTAAACTGCTGCTCCACAACCAACTGCTGGAGCCCAGCACGGGCTGTGCCTGCTCCAGGGGCTGCTGCCAGACCCAAACACCACAGGCACCACCTGGGCAACACCTGGCAGCTCCCCCCAGCCTCAAGAGGGGTCTGTGCAGGAGAAAGGCATGTGGCTTTTTACCCAAGTATTTGTGAAGGTCCTGAAAGCATGGACAGAGTGTTTTCTGTGCAATAAACTCTTCTGGTTTCACAGCAGATATCTCTTATAAGTTTATCAGGAAAAAGAGCCACCCCCAGAAACCAAACAGAAAATCAAATGCTTACACATCAACAGAAACAACTACATTTCTCACTGGTTTTATATGTCTGTCACTGGGCCAGCTCTATGTTTTCCCTGCAGCAGGTAAGGAAAATATCACAGAAATATGATGGTTGTTATTATTATGGAGGTTGTTATTACATGAAAGTGTAAAAATCAATCGTACAGTAGCGACTTTACAGAACACATGGATGAAATCTAGAGGTGAGAAGTTTGCTCTCCCAAAGCATGGCCAGTCTGCAACCAAGGTGGGCAGAATCACAGGTGGATGGAAGCAATGGAGACTCTTCCTATGGTTTGCATGCTTGTGAAGCAACAGTCAAACCCCTGGGGTTGGGAAAATGATTGTCAACGTATTTCAGATATTTACCTTCTCTCAGTTCCACATAAATGAGGCAGGAAAGCCCTGTTTACCAAACAGAATTGAAAAGTTATTGCTTAAATCAGAAGAACTAAATGGTGATTTTTTAGCAGTCCTGATTTTAACCAAATTTAACTCTTAGATTTCCCCAGTTAACAGCAGACAGCTCTTGTTGTGGCTGATCAGGTGACATTTAATTAGCAACATGATGCCACAACAGAGTGTGCAATGGATTTATTTGAATCGCTGTTGCAAGTCATGCACTAAGCTTATTTTTGAGACCAGGAATATTTGCACAGCACCAGGCATGTGTGAATTTTAGAGGGAACACAGACCAAATGAGGATTCTTTTCCAAAAGGCCAGACAAGCCAAATGCTAATCCTGAGTGTAAAACAGGAATCACTCCAACTGGATAAGCAAGCTGCACTGAAAGCTGTAATACTTATCCTATCACAAACCCACAGTCTAGGCCAATATTCCCAGTAAGATTACAAAGTGTATTTGCTACCCATTAATTTACAAGCATAAACTCCAGAAGTGACTTCAGAACACACACAAAGCAAAGCCAACGTCCCGTGGAGCTCACAGTCTGCACTCACACTGTGAAATCTGAGATTAACATAAACTCTAGCACAGGTCTATGTACCTTCCCAGGAAAGGATATTTGCTCTTTTACAGTTCGACTAGGCCACTGCAAATTTAATAAGACTGTAAATAATGACACTGGAGGAAGAGCGAGGGCTATCTGCTGAGCTCTAGCCCAGTAAAACAATTAATCAGGTCTGTGCAGCGCAGGCATGCCACGCTTTATCAGCTGTGAGCTCACACAACCAGAGCTCCCTGGCTAAACATAAACCAGCTGGGGCATTCATGTGAACTTCAAACCAGTTCTGAATCTTTCAAATGAATAAAACATACTCCTCTGTCTCAGAGATATGGGGACCCGTTCCACAGCAGAATTTTCTCTCCAACCACTGAATTTCGGAAGTTCTGTAGTTTTCTTTCACTTCCTCTCACTCTCAGCACTGCCTGCCAGCATGACAAGATCTCTGCTAAGGTCATAAAAATGTGAAGATCTCCTGACTTACTACGACTGGCACCAAGTGCTGCTCTGAACTTAGCACCCTGTCACTCTGAATATCACAGTTCTGAAATCACTTCTGGCATGGCGAATGCAGCGAGTCCCTGAACGCTGATGGGTTAACAGCAACGTGCCAAAGGTATCTTAAAGGTTCCCAATCATCCCCTGTATTTCAACAACAACGTGGGAAAAATCATTCATGCTTAAGTGTATTACCAAAAAAACAAAACAAAACAAAAGGGAAGACACGCACTGAGAGCAGGGGGAAGCAAAGCAGCTGTCACAGAACAGTCATAGCTCAGCCTGGAAGTTGGAGACTGCTTGGGCACAGGAAAGAAGGAAAAAAGCAGGGTACCAAACCTGAGATTCTATCAGCTATACTCAGGGTTTGGGCACATCTCAAATGGCCCCAGTGGAAATCCCTTTAACAGATCACTAGCAAAAGGCCTTTAAAGGTCTAACTGAAAAAGAACCCAAAAAGGAAGTAGGACAGAAGTTGAAAACAAAGAAAGTAACCAACAGAGCAGATACTTGCGAGAAAGTGACCTGACCAAAACCAAACGGTGCAGAAGAAACAGCCACTTGAACACAAAAGTGACACATGTTATGGCACAGAATTCTTAGTTCAACGTGACTCTGAAGCCCGAGTTAAGGAGTTAACTCCGAGCCCATTCTGCTAAGTTCTCATTCTGAAAACTACACGTAAACAGGAAATCCAGCAGCTAACTTCACCAGCTAACTCTTCGTGCTAAGAGGCAGAGCCAGCAGTGAGAGGGCAACAGAGTTTATTGAGTTCATGCCTCCAAACAATGTTTGGCTGAAGCGTATAAAAACCCACCAAACCTGTAATTCATTTTTCAGTTATTGTTAGGTACTACAACTTAGTGCAGAAAAGTTATTTTTCCCTTCAAAAACCTCCCCTATTAAAGAAACTGTATTAAACGTCTTAAGTTGTTACACAAAAAAAACCCAGCTAGAAAGATGTTTAGTCTACAGAATTAACTGAACTTGCACACATTTCTCCGTGCAATAGTGAACGTTTTCAAATTCAGAGGTTTTTTTTATCCTTACAATTAACAAGAGATTAAAGCTCCCGATAAAGCCCACAACTATTCCTAGCCCTAGGCCACCTTTCCACCTAAGCTGTGGGAGGGAATTTAAATGAGTCTCTTACCTGCTTAGTTTTCTTTCGACTTCTTTGGTAGCTTTAGCTTCCAATTCTCTGGAACAGAAAGTGGTATTGGTTTCCATGTCAACAGCAATGCAGCACGAAAATAAAACCGGTGCGGGTCAGGATGCACAGGGAGCTGCAGGGTTGGTCAGGGTTGGTCAGGGGTGAAGGGCGAGAGCAGGGATTGTCCAGGGATCAGGGATCGCCCAGGGACTGCCCAGGGACCCGGGACCAACCAGGGATTGCCAGGGACCCGGGACCAACCCGGGACCCAGGACCAACCAGGGATCACCCCGGGACCCGGGACCAACCAGGGACTGCCCAGGGACCCGGGACCAACCAGGGATCACCCAGGGACCCGGGACCAACCAGGGATCACCCAGGGACCCGGGACTAACCAGGGATTGCCCAGGGATGGCGAAAGGAGCGGGCAGGACCTGCATCTGCCACCCCGTGTGCCCCAATAATATCTCTGTGTGCCCCAGCACCATCCCTATTACCCCAGGAGCATCCCTGTACCCCAGTACTATTCCTGCATCCCAGCACCATCCCTGTACCCCAGCAGCACCCCTGCACTATCCCTGCATCCCAGCAGCATCCCTGCAGCATCCCTGTTACCCCAGCACTATCCCTGCATCCCAGCGCCATCCCTGCACGATTCCTGTATCCCAGCAGCATCCCTGCACCATCCCTGCTACCCCAGTACCACTCGTTACCCCAGCAGCATCCCTGTATCCCAGTGCTACTCCTGCATCCCTGCACCATCCCTACACCATCCCTACAGCCCAGCACCATCCCAAAACCATCCCTACACCCCAGCACCACCCCTGCACCCCACGGCTGTCACCCTGCACGCCCCATCCGCACCCCAGCGCGGTCCCTGCGCGCTGCCTGCGCCCCACACCCATCCCCGCCTGCCCTCCTTGCACTCCAGCGCCTCAAGGACTTTAAGGGAAACAATTCTGCTGCATCACTTCAGCCCGCCGGCGCGCTGCGAGCGCAGCCCCGGCGCGCTCCGAGCCGCACCGCCGGCCCCGCAGCGCCCAACTCGGACTGGGAAGGGCACGGCCCAGCCCGGCCCGGCCCGGCCCGGCCCGAACGGGACACATCGCTGCGGGCGGGCGCTGCAGCCCCTCGGGCGGCCCCTCCGGCGGCGGCCGCAGCTCGATCGCACCCGCTGCGGCTCCGGGGGCTCCCCCGCCGCCCGGCCCTTCCCTCCCCTCCCCTCCCCGCCCGGCCCGGCCCGGCCCGGCGCCGCCCGCCCGCCCCGCTACCTCATGTATGTAAAGTGCTCGGAGTCCGTCCCGGAGGCTGCGGCGCGGGCCCGGCGCGGCCGGCGGCTCTAGGCGGGCTGAGCCCGGCGCTGCGGAGCGGGAGGGCCCGGCAGCTGCAGCCGCAGCTCCGCCGCCATTTCCTGCCGCCGCCGCCCGCCCGCCCCGCGCGCAGGAAGCGAACCCGCCCCGGCCGCGCTTCCGGGGCGCGCGGGGGGAGCGGAGAGGGACGGGAACGGGACACGGGAACGGGACAGGGGAACGGGACACGGGAACGGGACCGGGAACGAGGGGAGCGGAGCTGGGAACGGGAACAGGACTGGGACCGGGGCTGGGATCGGAACGCGACCGGGAACGGGGCACGGGAACGGGACAGGGGAACGGGACACGGGACACGGGAACGGGGGGAGCGGAGCGGAGCGGGGGGAGCGGAGCGGGGACGGGAACGAGACATGGGACACGGGAACGGGAACGGGGGGAGCGGGGCTGGGAACGGGACCGGGAACGGGACACGGGACACGGGGGTGGGAACGGGAACGGGACCGGGACCGGGGGGAGCAGAGAGGGAACGGGACCGGGAACGGGGGGAGCGGAGCGGGGACGGGAACGGGACACGGGACCGGGAATGGGAACGGGACCGGGGGGAGCGGAGCGGGGACGGGAACGGGACACGGGAACGGGGGGAGCGGGGACGGGAACGGGACACGGGACCGGGAACGGGACACGGGACAGGGGAACGGGACACGGGAACGGGACACGGGGGGAGCGGGAACGGGAACGGGGGGAGCGGAGAGGGACGGGAACGGGAACGGGAACGGGACATGGGACACGGGACACGGGAACGGGGGGAGCAGCGAGGGAACGGGACACGGGAACGGGAACGGGGGGAGCGGGGCTGGGACGGGAACGGGAACGGGGCGAGAGGAGCGGGGCCGGGACCGGGACCGGGAACGGGGGGAGCGGGGCTGGGACCAGGACCAGGACACGGGGGGAGCGGGACCGGGGCCCCAAAACGGGGGCACCGGGACCGGAACAGGGACCAGGACACCGGCACGGGGGGACCGGGACCGGGACCTTGACACGGAGGAAGCGGGGCTTGGACCGGGACAGGGACCCCAGCCCGGGGGATCGGGATGGGGATCGGGGCCGGGCTAGAGCTCACGGAGCCGCAGAGCAGACCCTCGGCCCGCGGCTGTGTCGGGTTCGGAGCTCGGGGAACGGCTCGTCCCTCTCCTCCGGGCTCCCCAGGGACGGGCACGGCCCCCGGGCTGCGGGAGCTCCAGGGGTGCCAGGCTGGGACTGTCGGGGTTCCCTCTGCACAGCCGGGAGTTGGGGTGGATGGTCCCGGTTGGTCCCTTCCCGCTCCGGTTCTGATATTCTGATATTCTGTGACCACCTTTAAGATCATCCAATCCATCCTTCCACCAGCACTGCTGCTGTAACCCCTAAACCCCAAAACTTCACCACCCAGTGCCTCTCAAACCCTCCCATGGATGGACACTCCACCACCTCCCTGGGCAGCCTCTTCCAAAGCCTGACCACCTGAAAAGTGAAAAAAAAAAATTTCTGACATCTAATCTGAACGTGCCGTGTCTCAGCTTGAGGCCATGTCCTCTTGTCCTCCCTCCCAGCACGGTGGAGGAGATGAGCCCTGCCTCACATCACCCTCCTGGCTGTGACACCATGTAGTCTTTAGTTATCCCGATCACACACGGGAATTCCTGTCTCACCAAGCACCCTCAGCAGGACTCAGTCGTTCCCCAAGTGATGCAGGACAAGGCGCAGAGGGACAGAACATCCATTTCCACGCGTGTTTTCCCTGTGTGGGGCAGCTGTGCCAGCTCTGTGCCAGGCTTGGGGCACCAATAACTGGCAGATAAAAGGAATTAGTGTTTAAATAACCACACAGACATTTCTCTTAACCTTTCACTGACTGTTGGGTTGAGGGAGGGAATAGAAAAGTCCCCAGCACTGGCAAACTTGGTGAGAGACCGATATATATAATCCAAAACACACAGAGATACTTCAAATGCAGCAAATGAAGAGTGTGGAGTACATGAGCCACACTGTTACTGGGCTAGGCTTCAGTAGCAATATCCCAGAAATTAGGAAAATCAAACCAGTCAAAGGACTGAACAGGATAATGGATTGGAATTGAGAGCAGCAGTCAGGAACCAGTGAGACTGAGGGGACAAGAATTCCCAGCAAGTGGTTCAGCATCTGGCAAGCACTCCCAACCGAGGTTTTGTTGGCATGGAGAAGTTCTCACTCCTTGCCTCCAGCTGTACATTGTCACCAGCATTTTCCAGCCCAGTTCCAGTGGGCCTTGACCATTTTTCCCAATGCAGTGAGAAAAGCAATGCTGTTTGATTCCTCTGTTTGAGCCATGTCCTGGAGATCTGCTGCAGCACCCACTGTCGTTCTGCCAGCATGGACAAAGTGCAGTGTTTTTCAGCTGGAGAAGGTCCTGCAGTGTTTGAGGCAGCGTTTGTGACAATGCAGAGTAGCCAGTGAGTTTATTTTTGTCCTTAGAGGCTCAGTAAAGCAGAGAGCATCGCTGTGAGCTGAACAGGCACTGCCGTAAAGTGACAGCTTGAAATCAGTTTCTCAGTGTCTTGTAATAACTTGTAAGTTAATTTGGTCTTGTTTATTTTTCTTCATATGAAAAAGTTTGGACTGTCATGTAATTGTGTGTAACTGAAAGCCATTATTTCCTGAAGTGTGACTCAGCTCTCTCTCGCTGTTCCATTCACAGCAGCCCTGTTTCATGTCTCTTTGGAGGCACTACACGTGGTGTAGGAGGGCTGCTGTTAAGTCTGTCCTCAGTTGGGAAGGCTGATGAATTCATTATGTACTCCTGTTATGTCAGTTTGTTAACTGCATTGTGCCACTGTCAATAAAATTCATAGTCAAGGTCTGCAGCTTTCTTTATTATTTTAGATTGTTCTCTAATGTTATTTATGCACGTGCTCCTAGCAGCTAGACCGCTGCAGCAGTGGTCTTGTTCCTGCAGGTGAGTGCTGCAGCTGCTGCTCACCATCAGCAAAGCCTCTGCAGGACCAGCCCTCCATCACTCACCCTGTCACCTCCTCCCTGCATCAGCCTCATGATCTCACCTCTCACCTCAAGGTAACACTGCTCAGCTGAGCTCTGACACGTGTGAAACTGAATTCCTGCACGGGCTAGGGAAATTCAGGAATCCTCAAGTAGGAAGAATGTTTTCTTCTAGGAGAACCAGCAGATTAAGCTTCATGCATGCAAAAGCCCATCATCCAAAGCAGTGGTGCTGGGTGCTGGATGGAACAGCGCTTGCATGTTAATTAATCACTCCTGCTCTTAGCCTTGATGTGCACTGAGCGTAGTTATTTGGGAACTGATGTTCTGGAGGACCTTCTCTCCTGCTTACCACAGTTCTTTGGTTTGTTCTTTGTCCCTTGGTGCTCTCTGAAGCTTGGCCCTCTGGACTCCTTTGCTAGGGCCCCAGATTCTGATTCTGCCAGCCAAGGGACAGCAAAACACCTCTGTGCTTAAAATGATGTTCGCAAGCACCTGGCTGGGGAGCTGCTCTCAGCTTGAAGGATGAATAAATCCTTAAATAAATCCAATCTGTGAAATGTCAGTGCTTCTCTTCCTCATGGGATCCCTGTCCCCAGGAGCAGGGCAGTGTGTGCAGGGAGGAACCAGCCTGTGCCACCCTCGTGCCACATCCTCACCCTGGCACGGCTGCCCTTCCCTGGTGTGGGTCTGAACAGCCCTGCAGCACCCTGGTCACACACAGCATCAGAAACCAGAAATCATGGAAGCAATTCTTGGAGGGCAAACAAGCTGCCTGCATTCAGGGCCGGACTGTGCAGTTGCACTTTGACCACTGGGCAAACATGCCCTCCTGGGCAGTGATCCCCAAATATCCTCTCCCAGCAACAGCAGCCACCCCTACACCCTGCCAGCCTGGCACACACACGCGTCCTCCCATCCCCACATCCCCATTCACCTTTTAATTAGCATTTTTCATATCATCAGGGCAAGAGAATCGGCTGCAGGAGGCAGAGAAATGCACTGCTGAAAACAGTTCCAGAGGAGCTGGCGCCATTTCAGCGCTCCCATCCCCTCCGCCCTTCCCCTTCAGCTGCAGTTTGCTCTCCAGGCAAAGGAAGCCGACATGTTAGAAAATACTTTCAGCTTCATGTCTGGGGAAAACAGAGCTGGGGCTGTCTCAGGAGAAGCTGGGGCCTGGGGATGTGAGGAATTTGCCATCAATAACTCTCAGCCCCGGCTCCATTCGGCATCGCTGCACAGAGCGGAGCCGCTGTCACCGGCAAAACAGATTGTTTTCAAAATTGCTCTTGACTTAAATAATCTAAATGAGCTGATTTGACAGACAAGGGAAAACAGTCTCCTCGTCAATGTGGTAGCTCTGTGTTCCTCTGCAAGGAGGCTCCTTTCTTTTTCATTGTAGATGCTTTATTTAAGGATTTAAAAATAGCCCAGGCGACGGTAAGAGGCGGCAGTACAAAGGTACTGAACAGGCAGCACTTACTGATAAAACAATCCCTGCCCCAGAGCCTGTCAGAGCAGTCAGCTGGGCTGTGTGCTGGAGAGGAACATTCGGGGCTCTGAGGATCCTTAATTAGGAGAAAAACCCACAAATGACATAACTGGAAGTTGGTAGCACAAAGTGCTGGGCTTGCCTTCCAATCAGCCCTGACAGCAGTTGGAAGCAGACCTGGGAAGCAGCTGGGAACAAGCAGACCTGGGAAGCAAGGAGGCTGGGGGTTACACAGTGGGTTTTGTTTCACGGGCTGCAGCAGCAAACAGCCACGGGATCTGTGCTGGGAGAACATTCCCTGCCTTTCCTCCGGGCCCCAGCGCCTTGGCACCGCTCTCCGAGCAGGGCAGAGCAGGCACTTGGGGTTATTAAATGAGGATTTAATCCAACCCTTTAAATCAGCAAAAAAATTATCAAAGATAAAGGATTTCCCTGTGTTTTAAAGCCAGTCCAACTTGCATTCCCTGATCTGCGTTTGGGAAGGCTGCCAACTGCAAAATGGAATCGCTGAGCCTGGATTTCGCTCTGCACCCAGCCAATTACAGCAGCCTCGCGTCCTGCAAGTGCTGCAGCACAGGAGACAAGATCCAGTCTTTATTTATTTACCAGGCTGCACTGTGCTTCCAAAGGGAATCACAGCCCTGGGCTTCCTGCAGCCCTGCCCAGGTCTCCTGCTCCCCACTGCTCAGGTGTCAGTGAATACAGCCCAGTCCAAATCCCCTGTGGGGCTGCTGGGGGTGTCCCCCAGCTCCAGAGGTTCCCCTCGAGGTGTTGCCCCAGCAGCTGGCTCCAGCCACCCTGGGCATCACCTGCCCTGTGGGCAGCTCAGCCAGTTTGCCCACATCAAGTCTGCTGGGCTCTCTTCCATTGCCATGGCTCTTTCTAGCTTGTTCCCAGGTTTTTGATAACCTAAAATACAATTCCAAAAAGCAGTGGGGCGTTTTTTGGAGAGCCCACAGAGCCACAACCCACCAGGCAGAGGACATGGGTGGTGTGGGCAGGGTAAAGTGTTCCCCTCCTGTTTCTGCCTCCAGCCTCAGCTGTTTGTGATGGCCTTGTGCAAACACTGATGTCCACAGAGGAAACAGCTTCCCCTGCCTTCAGCCCAGCTACACCCACGGCAGAGCTCACCCGTCCTCCAGGATTAATCTAGACTGGTGAATAGGTGAGAGATGCGAGCTGCTTCTCCAGAGAAAATTCCAGAGGAATGGGAGCACCTGGAGCGCAGGAGGGGCCAGGGGCTGCAGTCAGCAGCTCCCACCTGCCAGGCTGCACCCCCTGCTCCTGTGCTCTGCCCTGCACTGTGCCCAGCAGCACTGAGCCCTTCCCAAACAATGCTCATCAATCCCCTCACTCACTCACTCCTGCCCTTTCTCAGTACAGCACCACATTGACAGATTTCACCTGTTTCCTTGCTCTTCTCACAGAAATGGCACAAGCAATTCCTGCTCTGTCGCAGACCAGCTCTTTTTGTGCCAGCAATATGGTCTGGTTCAGGCTTCAGAGAGCGATTTGTCTGCTGAGTTTCCTAATTATGGAGAATAAACGGGGCCAGGACGCTCTTTATTGAACAGCACCACAGACCACGGCAGGAGCTCTGGCACTTTTTACCTCTGGGACTGTCTCCATGTGGGGAAGTGTCCTCATGCAAAGTCATGTCAGTGCTGCCAGGGTGACTCTTCCAGCCCCTCTTGTGCCTGAGCCACAGCTGCACCTGCTGTGGTTTTTCTGTGGGACCCTGAACTCCTGTGCTCCCAGTGCTCCCAGTGCTCCCAGTTGCAGTCAGAGTGGTGCTGAGGTGGTCACGTCTCACCATAACGATGCAGTGAATCCCTCAGGAGAGTGTCTGAGGCTTGGCAAGGTGTAAAGGTCCTTCCAGTGAGACCCTCGAGTCCAGCCCCCGGTGCCCACCCCAGCTTGGCACAGCCAGGCTCCGAGGGATGTGGCCCAGGCTGGAGGAGTTCCATAGCAGCAGGAAGGACAAACTGCTGGATGAACTGCTCCCAGGACTGGCTGCCCAGCTCCTGCTCCTTCCCTGATGCCTGTTTCAATGGACAGGTTCTCCTGGAGACGTTTTTTACTGGGCAAGGCTGACACAGAGCTGCTGCTTCTGCCCTTAATGAAGTATTCAGTGTTCTCATTTCCCTCCTGACTCACTCCATGCTCTGAGGGTTGCAGGGACACCCTGGGGAGCACCAGGGCCTGAGCAGTGACACCTCACAGCCCCCTTTTGTGTCCCCTCCTGGGGACCTGGGGAAGGTCACAGGGACAGGAGTGCCAGGATTCCCCCAGACCCTCAATAACACACCTGTGGATGCATGCAGGTACTTCTGCATCCATCTCTGAGCACATGTGTAACATCACCCCTTCTTTAAAGCCTTGAACTCCCTGGAAGCAAGGACAGGTATCACAATTAATGGATGGCACGGTGTGCCCTGCCTCTGCCCGAGCTGGCAGCACAGAGGGGAGCAGCAGCGAGCTCGGGCAGGATCCCAGCACGGGGGCTGGAATCTTCTACCTCAGCTCAGCAGAGCTGGCTGCCCCTCAGCCTGGAGGGCAGGGCTGTGCTGAAAATGGCCCTTGTGACTGGGCAGGGAAATGTCAGCTGTGCCTGGGGAGGGCACAGGGGCAGAACTGCCCCGCTCTCTCCTGGCCAGCACAGCCCCGTCCTGCTGCCCTCGGCCCGGCCGTGGGGTCACAGCAGCTCAGGGACAGCAGAGAGGGGAAACACACTGTCCTCACCCTGCCTGAATCCCACGGATTTCTGAGCAGCCACTGCACCGATAAAACAAAGGCTGCTTTGAAATGGATGCCTGGCCTGGCCGGCTGCCAGCGCCAGGCGGGAGACAAAGGCTGGGAGCACAAACGCAGCGCTGGAAGTGGCGAGCCAAGGATGCTCTGCGGCACGGAGAGCGCGTCGCCATGGAGACGGGGCCGGGAGAGGACCGGGATGGGATGGGATGGGATGGGATAATGGGGTGGGATGGGATGGGATGGGATGGGATAATGGGATGGGATAATGGGATGGGATGGGATAACGGGATGGGATAACGGGATGGGATAACGGGATGGGATAACGGGATGGGATAATGGGATGGGATACAGGGATGGGATAATGGGATGGGATGGGATGGGATGGGATGGGATGGGATGGGATGGGATCAATGAGATGGGATGGGATGGGATGGGATGGGAAAATGGGATGGGAAAATGGGATGGGATGGGATAATGGGATACAGGGATGGGATAATGGGATGGGGATGGGGATGGGGATGGGGATGGGATGGACCGGGAGCCACCGAGCACGGGGCCAGCGCCGAGAAGCGCGGCAGGGAAAGCGCCTGAGCCCCGCAGGGAGGCTGGGCCAGGAGCTGGCTCAGGGTGCCGACCTGGGACCTGCCCACAAGTGGCATGAACAGCATCTGTCAAGCAGACAGTGAAAATGAGGGGGCACCCACCGAGGAATTCTCTTTCCCCTTCATTTCATTGATGCTAAAGCTGTCTAGCGGGGAAATACTGCTTTAATGAGTTTGTGCAGGGGGCACAAGCCCCTGAGCTGGCCTGGGCAATGACACAGAGAGAGCAAACCATCCCACAGATCCCAGGGATCACCTGCAGAAGGATGGAACAGCCGTGCAGAATTATGGCATGAAAGGCTGGTGGTGATGAACACGATTTGTGTGCCTGGTCCTGGTGCAGGCCATTCACCACTCAGGAGCAGGAGCTGCCTGGGTCCTGTCCCAAAGCCTGGAGAGTCGTGGATGGCTCGTGTGCCCCCCAGGATGCAGGCAGGGAACACCTGGGGCTCCCACTGTGGGCTGGAGGACAGCCTTGCCTTCACCTCCACCTGCCCACGGCCCACACCAGGCAGGAGCTGCTGCCAGGGCAGCCTGAGGTGGTGTGGGGCACACCAGGGCAGCCTGAGGTGATGTGGGGCACACCAGGGCAGCCTGAGGTGATGTGGGGCACACCAGGGCAGCCTGAGGTGGTGTGGGGCACGCCAGGACCACCCTGAGCTCACAGACAGCTCCATGAGCAGCCCTGGCAGCATCGTGGGCAGTGTGAGCCCCACACCCTGTGCACACCCTGGGGAGGACCCTCCACCTTGGAGGTGCCTTGGAAGGGAACAGGAAAACCTGTCCCATATGCTCTCCATAAAGCCTGAAGCCCCTGGGGCTTTGCAGAGTAGAGAGGGAGCAGGAAGCAAACCATCATTTTTTAAGCCATGGGAGACACTCAGGTGCCAGCACAGTGAGGGCTGTGTAAACAGCCACAAAGACAGATTAGACACAGCAGAGCTCACTGTCAGCACACGACAAATAATGAACGAAGGATGAGAGTCCCCAGGGAGGCACTTTTCTAATAAATGACATTATGATCTATAGATTTAACCACTCGTCCCAAGCCATCACATTCTGAGTGAGGGAAAGAGAACCCATAACCTGCCTTGAAGAGGGTGGGGTGCTGGGGAAGGTGATGGGGACACCACCAGAATTCCTTGTCAGCTTTACCACTGATAAAAGTCACCAGCGAGTTTCCTATTTTCAGGACTGAATGGCCAACGCTACCACAGCCAGCCCCATCTCTGATCCTGCCCCTCAGGCCCTGCAGCACAGGGAGGAACAGGAACAAAAACCAGCAAAGTGTTTGCACAGCACAGCTGGACTGAAACCCTGGGGCTGACGTGGTCAGGTGGGTGTTTTTTGTGAAAGTTCAGCCCACACCTCCTCTGCAAAGTGCTGGAGATCCCCCCACTCCAGGGTGGCTGTGACACAGAGCCCTGTCCCCACCACAGCAATCACCCAGCACCTGCTCCTGCCCTCCCATCCCTGTGAATGGACACCCTGGGCCTCACTCCTTCTTGTGAGCAACTAAAACTTCATTTATCTTATTTTAATTAAAGCTAAAAAAACTCAGTAGCCTTTGATTTCTCTCTTTGCTTTGCAGGGGGGAAAAAAAAGCCAGAAGGATAAAGGGATGGGCAGGAGAGGAAAGGCTTTGAGACAAACACACACCAGCTCTGTTGGCTTTTATTTTATGTGTAGCCCTTTTCTTAAAAGAAATAATTACGTTTCAAAACCTCCTTTCCCTGTTCTGAGCACTGCCTCTTTCCACATTAATGCTATTTGCATGCGCCATCTCCTCCCACCCTTCAATAATTTAAACCCTCATTTTTTATTCACTCAGTTGTCAGATTCATTTACATATCATATATCTATATTTAACACTGACTTTGATCCCCTGGTTTTTTAAAACAGGAAATAGATTTCCCTTCTAATTTAACCACGTCTGGGGCAGGGCTGGCTGGGGGATCAGCAGGGGTGCAGTGGGGGTTGCAGGGGTGCTGAGGTCGCCTTTGGTGGGTGCAGAAGTGCTGCACATGGCCAAGCCCTCACTCCATCAGCTCCAGGGAGCTCCAGGTGGGACCTCCTGCCACGTCCTCCTCTCCGTGAACTGCTCTCTACATCCTCCTCTCCATGAACTCCTGTCCATGACCTGCTCTCCATGAACTGCTCTCTGCATCCTCCTCTCCATGAACTGTTCTCCACATCCTCCTCTCCATGAACTGCTCTCTGCATCCTCCTCTCCATGAACTCCTCTCCATTAACTCCTCTCCATGACCTGCTCTCTGCATCCTCCTCTCCATGAACTGCTTTCTGCATCCTCCTTTCCATGAACTGTTCTCCATGAACTGCTCTCTGCATCCTCCTCTCCATGACCTGCTCTCCATGTCCTCCTTTCCATGAACTGCTCCCTACATCCTCCTCTCCATGAACTCCTCTCCATTAACTCCTCTCCATGACCTGCTCTCTGCATCCTCCTCTCCATGAACTGCTTTCTGCATCCTCCTTTCCATGAACTGTTCTCCATGAACTGTTCTCCATGAACTGTTCTCCATGTCCTCCTCTCCATGAACTCCTCTCCATGTCCTCCTTTCCATTAACTGCTCCCTACATCCTCCTCTCCATGAACTCCTCTCCATTAACTCCTCTCCATGACCTGCTCTCTGCATCCTCCTCTCCATGAACTGCTCTCCATGAACTGCTCTCCATGAACTCCTCTCCACATCCTCCTCTCCATGAACTGCTCTCCATGTCCTCCTCTCCATGAACTCCTCTCCATGTCCTCCTCTCCATGGACTGCTCTCTGTGTCCTCTTCTCCATGAACTGCTCTCCATGAACTGCTCTCTGCATCCTCCTCTCCACGCCCTCCTCTCCATGACCTGCTCTCCATGAACTGCTCTCTACATCCTCCTCTCCATGAACTGTTCTCCATGCACTCCTCTCCATGAACTGCTTTCTGCATCCTCCTGTCCATGAACTGCTCTCCATGTCTTCCTCTCCATGAGCTCCTCTCCACGAACTCCTCTCCACATCTTCCTCTCCATGAACTGCTCTCTACATCCTCCTCTCCATAAACTCGTCTCCATGTCCTCCTCTCCATGAACTCCTCTCCACATCCTCCTCTTACACTCTCTCCCACCCCCACGGAGAGATCTCAGCCCCATTCCCTGCCATGGGCCAGGGGATCACTCCAGGCTCCCCCATCCCTGGCTGCAGTTTGGCAGCTCTGCCTCCATGATCAGTGAGGGGCAGAGGGGGCATTGCTGCCAGCACTGGTGTGATGTGGGGCTGCCAGCAGGGTGGGACTGCAGCCCCAGCAGGGCAGGAGCGCTGTGTCCTGTGCCAGGTGTCCTTCAGCTGCCTCTGCCCCAAACCTGCTCAGAAAAACAAGGCAATCATCAAGGAAGGGTTCAGCTGCCCTCAGAGCCTCTCCACAAACAGCATCCTGCACCTCCCTGTGCTGGTGGCCGTGCCAGACCCGGGTCAGCATCTGACACATCCCTGTGCTGGTGGCCGTGCCAGACCCGGGTCAGCCCCTCCTGACACTCTGGGCAGGCTCTGCCCAGCAGCTCCCACCACAACGAGGGAGGGGACACAGCCCTGGGGACCAGGATCTGAGAGCAAACACACAGCAGTGCCTGGCAGCCCTGCTGGGAACCTCCTGGGCCTGACCAGGGGCATCAGAGCCATCCCTGCAGTGCCAGCCTGGCCAAACCTGTCCCAGTGCCTGCTCTGTCCCACAGGCGCAGCCCCACGGGAGTGAAGTTCCCATGGAAAATAAATAGTATTAAAGGCAATTTGAGGGCAATAAGGTGAATGAGAAAGGGGTAAATCACAGAGCCAGTCACTGAGGAGAGGCTCAGATCCCCCTCCCTCATTTTCCACATTACTAGAAAAAACAGTGAACTGCTCTCAGACAAATGAGCCCTCTGGACCCAATTTTTCAAGTTAATGAGCTCCTCAAACAGCACTTTGCCTGCACTCCCAGCACCTAGCCTGTGCCACAGGAGGAGCAGAGCCACCACCATCCATCTCAGTGTGAGCTGGGGAGGAGCTGACAGGGCAGGAGCTGGGCAGGGATGCCCCCAGACCCCTCCTGGGCAGGGGGGCAGCAGAGCCTGGAGCCCTGGTCCTGCACCCAGGGAGGGGCAGAGCTCAGACAGAGCCACCCCTGGTCCTGGAGAGGGCTTTGCCCAGGATGGTGCAGCTCTGCCAAGGTCATGGTTTTAAAACCCCGAGGGTTTGGTGGCAGCTGCCTCCTGGGTGAGCAGGCTGGCTCATGCCCAGCAAGCCCAGCACGTTCTGCCTCTCCCAGTCCTGAACTGGAGCTTGCCAGGTGCCAAATTAACTCTTGGATTTTAGTGTATTATATTAGAATTGTCCCAACATTTGTCCTTCCCCAGGTGGGAGGGAGGAGCAGGGTGCAGGACCTGGCACGTGCAGCGCTCCCCACTATTGTGCTTAAATTAACAAGGAAGTTTTGGTAAATTGAAGACTAATTTTCTCTCGGGAGCAGATCATTAAATTACAGCATACTGATGAAAATTTACAGCATCTGGAGAGCGGGTGGAGGGAGGGGCAGAGGGAGCAGTTTGTTGGTATTTTCCATTTTTTTCCTGGCTGCACCAGAAGCAGGAGCTGCCACGTCCCAGCCCTGCAGCGGAGAGGACACAAACACTTCCACGGGGGTTTGAGGGATGGACCAAAGACCCAGCTGGGGGAAGGAGCAGCGAGGCCAGAGCAGCCCCTGAGAGAGGTGAGGGCAGGGATGAGCCCCCTCCATCCCCCTGGGCAGCGCTGGGAGCTCGGCTGCTCCATCCTCCTCTGGGCTCGGCTGGAGCCGTGCCCATCACTCCTGGGGCCGGGGCAGCAATGCCCAGCAGTGCCCAGCAGTGTCCAGCAGTGTCCAGCAATGCCCAGCAATCCCCAGCAGTGCCCAGCAGTGCCCAGCAGTGACCAGCAATGCCCAGCAGTGCGCAGCAGTGCTCAGCAATGTCCAGCAGTGCCCAGCAGTGACCAGCAGTGCCCAACAGCGCCCAGCAATGCCCAGCAGTGACCAGCAGTGTCCAGCAGTGCTCAGCAATGCCCAGCAGTGCCCAGCAGTGCCCAGCAGTGCTCAGCAGTGCTCAGCAGTGCTCAGCAATGCCAAGCAGTGCCCACCCTGGCTGAGATCACAGCCGGGATCAGGGAGGGATCAGCAGCCACACTTTGTGTCCGTGTTTTTCCAGTCGAGCTCAATTCCTCCAGAGCAATGAGGCTCCATAGCTCAGGGGGTGCAGAGGCAGGAGCTGCCTTTTGGGGAGGGGGCACTGGGGGAGCTGTGTCTGGGGGCCTCAGAGTGAGGAAATGCAAATTTTTCATTGCTTTGACTATACATAATTCAAATATTCAAACTACTCTGCAATTCATTGAATTATACATGAATTTCACAGGCAGCATTTTTGTAAGTCTTGAAAAGCATTAATGTTGTTTTTTTTTCTACTCCCTACAAAACCTTGGCAAGCCTTAAATTTATTTATTTTTAAATTTTTAAAAATCCAGATCAACCTCATCTGAAATCACCTTGAGAACATCACCCGTGCTGCTGGGCGTTGGTGAGGACATGCAGTGATGTCAGCTTGCTCCTGGCCGTGACATAAAGAGTTTTATGGCGATGTTTGGGTCTGGCCAGCAGGGTGAGAGATCTCGGGCTCCCTCCCATGAGCATTTCCCAGCCCTATAAATCTCTCTGGGGAGCAAGCAAGAGGCTGGAGGAGAAGCAGGGACCCGTGCAGCCCTGTCTGCAACCTCTCCCTCGTTAGCTCATTCCTCATTATCCTTCCCTACCCTTTTAATTTCTCTCTAAACTCAACCAGCTATTGCTGTTCAAACTGAAATAATTAATTGGAACAAAATTGCCACTGTAGGAGAAAAGAATGATTAAGCCCATCCAGCGGACAATGGGGCAATCACAGCCTGAGCAGCTAATTACAGGGATGGGGATAATCACAGAGCCCTGGGCAAGCTGGGGGGGCTGGAGCCGCCAGGAGGGTCCGGGCTGGACTCAGACCCAGGTTCAGTGCCGGATTCCTGGGGCCAGGACATGTGGGGATGAGAGATGGTCAGGGAGGGAATGTTCACCCAGGGAGGGAATGGTCACCCCAGGGAGGGAATGTTCACCCCAGGGTGGGAATGTTCACCTAGGGAAGGAATCCCAAATCCAGGGAGGGAATCCCAAATCCAGGGAGGGAATGTTCACCCCAGGGAGGGAATCCCCAACCCAGAGAGAGGAATGCTCAGCCCAGGGAGGGAATGCCCAACCCGGGGAAGGGAATGCTCATCCCAGCGAGGGAATCCCCAACCCACGGAGGGAATCCTCAACCCAGGAGTGCTGCAGGAGCAGCTGGAAGGGCAGACACCAGGGCTGCTCCGGTGGGTCCAGCACAGACAGGGACACAGGGACACAGGCAGATGGACAGGGGCACGGACACACGGACATGAACAGACACATGGACACAGACAGGGACACAGAGATATGGACATGGATGCAGGGACAGGGACATGGACACACAGACACAGGCACATGGATAGGGTCAGGGACACAGACACACGGACATGAACACAGACACAGACATGGACACAGACACACGGACATGAACACAGACACATGGACACAGACACGGACAGGGACACATGGACAGGGACAAGGGCAGGGACACGGACACACAGACAGGGATATGGACAGGGACATGGACACAGACATGGACAGGGACACACGGACATGGACACATGGACACAGACACGGACACAGGCAGATGGACAGGGACACGGACACATGGACATGGACACAGACACACGGACATGGACACATGGACACAGACACACAGACACATGAACACAGACACATGAACACAGACACACGGACATGGACACACGGACACGGACACGGACACACAGACAAGGACACGGATCTTGGGGACCTTGCTGCAGAGCAGCTCACCAGTACTGGGACAGAGGACAGGAGGAAATGCTGTACTGGGACTGCCACAGACCCACAGATGAGGAGCAGAGCCCTGACAGAAGGGCAGAGCAGCACCTGCAGCACACACAGGTGATGGGCACACACCTGAGCCCCGTGCCCTTCCCAAAATCCCGGTGTCCTACAGCTCTGCATGGGGCCCAGCATGTGGAGCAGGGTCACCCCTCACACCTTGGGAATGTGGGGCAGTAGCGAGGTCAGCACCCCAACAGTGAGTGCCACCAGCCTGCTCCAGGTGTCACAGCAGCAGAACCACGGGACAATCCCTTCCTGGGAGATGCTGTGCCTTGCCAGGCTCCCAGGGGAGCCCAGGGACCACCGTGGCTCCCTGCACACATTAGAGAAACATTTAGATCCCAATCAGGGGCCCAGGACTTCCCTTAATAAAGACATTTTTCATGTCCCCAGCTCGGTGAGAGCGAGTTCAAGGCGGTGTGAAATTGGAAGCGGTCACGGTGTGAGCAGAGCTCCCCAGGTACGGCACAGGGAGCTCCTGCTGCCCATAAATCCCGGGCAGCTCCGAGTGCTGCAGCCACAGCTCGTTTTCTGAGGGGTTTGTGGCTGTGGCTGGAGCCTCTGACAGCCCAGAGCACTGCTGGGTGCACTCAGAGGGGTTCTGATGCCAGGGCTGTCCCTCACCCCATGTTCTGTCCCTCACCCCATGTTCTGTCCCTCACCCCATGTTCTGCCCCTCACCCCATGTTCTGCCCCTCCTGCAAGCAGGGATAACTTGGTGATGGGGAAATTGCAGCTCAGGGTCTGTGGGATCAGAGGGAGGACAGGGCAGTTCCCAGTACAGCAGGGGTTTGTGTGACTGCCAGGCCTGAGCGGCGTGGAAGGCACAAACCACCAAAATCACACTGGTGACAAGGAGGGGAAATGGCCAGAGAAAACCCAGGGTGCATTCAACCACAGAGCAACCATTTGGGAGAGTGAGCAGCTGCCTTACTGTTCCCAGTCTTCTGGTACCAGAGGGTGGGACAGCTCGTCTTGGCACCTGGAGAGTGACGGCTCCTCTGTGACCTTAATGGGGACAAAGACAGAGAGGGTCAGCTCCAGGGCTGAGGGACAGGGTGGGGACAAGGCACAGCATCACCTGCCACGGGAAACCCAGCAGAGCTGAGCTCTGCAGGCTGCACCAGGCTTGGGGATGCTGGGGATGCTGGGCTGGGGACCACACAGTGCCCAGGGCTGGCTGGGGCACAGAGGGGACACAGCCCAGGCTGCTGGACAGGCTGAAGCCCTGACTCTGGCAAGCTGAGGAGGCTTCTGTCAAAAAAATGGTTTTCTGTGAATATTTTCACACCCTGAAAGCTGCAAACCCTGTGTTCTGTCTCTGCCCTGGGAGCAGTCATCACCTGGGATGGGGTCCAGTGTGGGACCACGCTCAGCACAGCACAGACTGCAGTGTGAGCTTGAAAAAGAGAATGAAACTTTGTGGATCCACTTTTCAGAAGTTCAGTGAGAACAGAGGAGTCTCTGCAATTTAAGTGCAATCCACCCCTGTAAACACAAGTCCAGGTGGTGCTGGGTGGCTTCTCGTGGTCCCTGTGGCATTGCCCATTCCCCCGGAGCAGTGCCCAGCCAGAGGCAGCTCCCTGCAGCCCTGAGGCTCCCTGGCATGCAAAATGCAACGTCAGGAATTGTCTCTCCCCCTGGATGCTCTGGGAGAGAAGGGCTGAGACCAGTTGCAGATTTTGTTCTCCATTCCAGCCACCTCCACCCAAGAACAAACAGCCACAGGCCCGTGGCCCAGCCATACACAGCCTAATTAATCACATGGCTCAGGAAAATATATTGGCATAATTAACAACACAAGGCATCTCCACTGGCCTCTGTGGCACAGCAAATTCTGAGGCAGTAACACTTGGATGTGTTGACCTGGATTTCATTTATAATCCATCAAACCATCCCTGCCTGGTCAGGTCTAGGGAGACACAAACAACACAAAAAACAAATTAAATAAAAGCAAGATGGACAGCGCTGGTGCCTCATTAATCACTCCCAGTGCTGTGGGGATGGGACCCCCTGTTTTGCCCTTTACTCTGCATGGTTTTGTTAAGGGCCTTAAAGGGACTTTCTTCAGAGAGCTCCCCAGACACATTCCAGAGATCCCCAGAGAAATCCCATTGACTTTCTATTTCATTAGTGCTGTCAGCTGGTGAGAGACTGATGTGTGCTCAGAGGAACCCTTGGAGGGGCAGGATCAGGTGAGGGATGAGGATGCAGCTGGCTATTAACTGAAACTGCATTTAGCATCCCATCAGGGACACGGTGCTTGGCAGCAGCAAGGAAAAGGTTTGCTGAAGAGACAAAAATATTTTCAATAGAGAAAGGGAATCCTCTGGTCAAAACAAAACAAAACAAATGAGTTTGATTTACTCAGCTGAGTGAGCTCGAGGAGCTGCGCCCCAAGGCTGTACCTGGGATTCGGGGCTTCCATAGAAGCTTCACCTCTTAAATTAGTTTAATCACGTCTGTCATTAGTCATCTTTGTTGAGCCCTCATTTGGAGGCCATTTAAAGGGGATTAGAGGAAATCTCTGCTCTTTCTTTCCCTACAATAGTGATTAACTCTCTGGACTCACACAGCATTTTCATATTGATGGAAAGGAGCAAAATTAACTCATAACCACAAAATCCAGGGGAGGAGCTGCTGGGATGACACCTCGGGTGCTCCCCTGTGCTCAGGGGAGCTGCCAGAGCAGGGCTGAGGATGGAGGAGCCACAGGGCAGCTCAGCACCCTGAATGCTGTGGGGGAACGTCTGCCACGCTGGGAGGGGAAACTCCAGGTTCCTGGAAAAAAATAATTCAGGATGGACCTGACTGCAGGAACTCCAAAATCATCAAACTCCGTGAAATACACAGAGGAAAGCCTCAGGCTGGAGACGTGATTGGTGCTGTTCCAACAAGTGGGAAGTCCTGCAGAGGAATCCTCTCCCCGAGGAGCGGCTCGGCTCCCCAGAGGGCCCCGCCGGCACGCAGGGCTCTGAATAAACATTTCCTAATCCAAACCAATTCAAAACCACCTGTTGGGCTGTGCCAGCAGCTGGCAGCTCCCCAGGGCGCTCCGTGCCTCTGCTCGCTGCCAGCACCGCCCGTTCCTGCCTGGCAAAACCAGCGGAGCAGCGGAGCGAGCCCGGAGCATCCCGAGCCGAGCCGGGCCGAGCCGAGCCTGCCGCATCCTCGCTGCCTGTCCCGTTATCCAGAGAGCACCGCTGACCCTGCAGCCTTCCAGCATCATCCACAGAACCGCTGTCCGGAGCTGCTCCTCGCCACAACGCCCTCCGAACTCGCCCGCCCCAGCCGAGCTGTGCCGGCACCTCCTGGAGCAGGGATCGGTTCCTGCAGCACGGATCGGTTCCCGCAGCACGGATCGGTTCCTGGAGCAGGGATCGGTTCCTGGAGCACGGATCGGTCCCCGCAGCACGGATCGGTCCCCGCAGCACGGATCGGTTCCTGGAGCAGGGATCGGTTCCTGCAGCACGGATCGGTTCCTGGAGCACGGATCGGTTCCTGGAGCAGGGATCGGTTCCTGCAGCACGGATCGGTTCCTGGAGCACGGATCGGTTCCTGGAGCAGGGATCGGTTCCTGCAGCACGGATCGGTCCCCGCAGCACGGATCGGTTCCTGGAGCAGGGATCGGTTCCCGGAGCAGGGATCGGTTCCCGCAGCACGGATCGGTTCCCGCAGCACGGATCGGTTCCCGCAGCACGGATCGGTTCCTGCAGCACGGAGCGATGGGCAGCAGCCCGGAGCACAGAGGGGACCCCTGCTCCGAGCGCTCATTAATCTTTAGCGCAGAGTTTGGGGTGATTTGGAAGGTTACTCCCCCGTCAGCGGGAAGGGATCCCGGCGGGAGCCTCGGGGCGGAGGAGAGAGGGGAAATGAAACCTCAGCGGAGCGCAGAGAGATCGCATCCCTGCCCGGGGAGCACCCACCGGCCACGGGAACATCCCGGGCACAGCCGGACCGGGAGAGAACCCCCGGACAGAGCCGGACCGGGAGAATCCCGGGACAGACCCGGACCAGGAGAGAACCCCCGGGACAGAGCCGGACCGGGAGAGAACCCCGTGCACAGCCGAACCGGGAGAGAATCCCCGGGAACAGCCGGACCGGGAGAATCCCGGGACAGACTCGGACCGGGAGAGAACCCCCGGGACAGAGCCGGGCCGGGAGAACCTCGGGCAGAGGAGGACCGGGAGAATCCCGGGACAGAGCCGGACTGGGAGAATCCCGGGACAGAGCCGGACCGGGAGAGAACCCCCGGGGCAGAGGGGGACCGGGAGAGAACCCCCGGGCAGAGCCGGACCGGGAGAGAACCCCCGGGACAGAGCCGGACCGGGAGAGAACCCCGGGACAGAGGCGGACCGGGAGAGAACCCCCGGGCTGTCCGGGTCGGACACTGACCTGGCCTGGGCTCCGCTCCGGCGAAGGAGAGCTCGGGGGGCCCGGGGCTCACGGTGCGGGCTCGGGGGGCCCGGGGCTCACGGTGCGGGCTCGGGGGGTCCCGGGGCTCACGGTGCGGGCTCGGGGGTCCCGGGGCTCACGGTGCGGGCTCGGGGGGTCCCCGCCGCTCCCCGAGCCCCCGGCAGCGCCGGTGCCGCCGCTCCGCCCGCCCTCGCCATCGTCCCGGCGCTCACGGAACCGATCCTAAACCAAAGCGACGCCCGTGCAGCGCTGGAGCCGCTTCCTCGGCTCCGGATTTGGATTTAGCATCCACTGAGCCGAGTCCTCGGTGCATTCTGTGTTAAATAACTAAGGTTAATTTGATTTGATGCACCACTTCATTACCATAAACAGCTCACAGTGTGTCAGTCCTCTGTAATTACGGTTCCTTACAGCCGGAATCTTGTTCATTTTCCATCAGCGCTGGAGCTTCCCTGTGATCCCCTCCCAGCCAAGCCCTCCTGCCTGAACTCCCCCAACAGTAATTAGGTGTCATTTATTCTGCAGTTGACAGTCACACTCATTTGCAAAAACAGGGGCCGGGATATAAAATTTACTTTCCATTGCAGCCGCATTTGTCTCCGGTGGCTGGGACGAAGCTGTGTGTGCAGGGGCTGGGGGAGGAGGGGAAGGAAGGTGCTTTGGGCAGGGGATGCCACGGCAGGGAGCCCCAGCAGGGTCGGGTCAGGCTCAGCAGTGCCCACAGAGAGGGAGAGGGAAGGGAGAGGTGCCAGTCGCTGCTCGGGTGGGATTCCTGCCCCTGCTCCTGCTGCTCTGCCACCACCACCATCTCGAGAGTGGGTGCAGATCACAGCCTGGACAGAGCAAACTGAGCTACAGGAACAGAGCCAGGCTGCCCACCCCACAGCAAAGCAGCTGCGGGACAAATTCCCCAGCTCCACACGTTCAGAACTCACCAGCCTGCTGCAACCCAGGCAAAACGGGGGAACTGACCAACGAGCAGCGCAGAGAAATCCAAAAGCATCACACTGTGGCTGCGGGGGGAGCTGCAGGTGCCATGAGCAGCCTGACACTCAATGCAAGGCTGGGGAACCCAAAGGGTTCAGCACAGCCCTGCCCCACATGCTGCTCTGAGCCAGCACAGAGTGGGACACAGCGCAGGGTGAGGTGTCCAGGACACCCAGGAACACCCAGTGTGCCCCAGGAGCACCCAAAACCGAGGCAGAGCAGCCAGTACACCAGGGGAACACTCAGAACAGGAGCAGAACACCCAGCACACAGATGAATCCACCAGGACAGCCCTGGCTGCAGGCCAGGCTCCCTCTGCTCCTGCTGCCCAGGAGAGCTGGGGTGGCTGTGGATCCATCCCTGGGGAGCTCCTTGAAGCCCCCCAGGCTCCTTGAAGCCCCCCCGATCTGGGCAATGCTGGGGTTCCATCCCTCCCCACCCAGCCGAGCTCCCAGGGGATGCTCCACACTCTGCTCCCCGCAGAGCTGAGCTGTGACCCCCACTCAGGGATCATTTCTGGGGTTTTCACTGCGATATTCCCCGAGCTGGAGCCGTGGTGTTCGCACAGACGGCAGCACTGGGCTCTGACAATATAAAATAGATATTGTTAAAAGCCACTTAAGCCTTTCCACGGGAGCACTGTGGGTCCCCGGAGCAGAGCCCGTGGGACAGCCCTTTATTGCCACTGTGACCGGGTCAGCTTCTCCAGAACCCAGCGAATTATTTATGAGGTGGTTGGCCTGTTAAAGCATTAACACATCCATCACCTTGCTGCTGATCCCTCCGCCTTCACAGCCCTGTGCTGGGAATTTACTGCAGCTGATTTGCTCCAAATCTGCATTTGGAAGAAAATCCCCACGCCCAGCTCTCGCTGTGGCAGTTACAGCAGGACCTGCCAGCTTCTGCAAAATCCCTGAGTCTTTTTTCCCTTCTGGCTCTGGTTTTTCTCCTGTTGCTTTGTTGCATGGTCTAAACAAAGGCACAATTTTGGCCTCCAGTTTGCAGAGCTACTTCAGAGCAGTAAAATCAAATTTAGCCATTGTCACTGGAATCTCTCCTGCCCTTTAAGTGTGAGTGCTGGCGGTGGGAGTGGGGATGAGCCAGCCCAGCCTCTCCTCTGAAAGGGACAAAGCCTCGAATCTGGAGGACAAATGGGCTGTGGGCACCCTGCGGTGACAATCCAGCAGGGAGAGGCAGACAGTGCTTCCCGGGAAGTGGGGGCATTTACTTGTGTCTGCCAAGACACAGGAGAGATGGAGAACATGCAAGGAATGGGAATTAGTGTCTTAATCTACTGCCTTTACTCTTGTCCTTTTTTCAATGCCTTTGGCTACTCATTTTCCTGCATCTGATAATTTATTATCACGCCTTTTATGACATTTCCAGATACTTATTAAATCAAAAGGGAGAGTTCTATGAGCTCTGTTTGTGTGCAGAGGATCCCAGAGCCCGGGTGGAGTGGCTGGGGATGCCTGGACAGGGTGTCTGGAGCCAGCTGTGCCCCAGCCCTGCTGGTTTGGGTGAGAGAAGGAATAAAACCACAGTGTAAGGAGAGCAGGGCAGACAGAAACCACAGTGAAAGGAGTGCAGGGCAGACAGAAACCACAGTGCAAGGAGAGCAGGACAGACAGAAACCACAGCCCAAGGAGTGCAGGACAGACCCTGGCAGCTCACCCCACTCCTCCTCCACAGCCCCTCTGGCTGGGCCCATCCATCCCTGTCCCACAGCGGGTCCAAGGCTGCAGGAACCCCAACAGCAGCTGCTGTCCCCTGTGTGATGGAGGGGAGGGAGGAAGCTGCTCTCCATGTCCTCTGTGGGCAGGTCAGGAAGAGCTGGTGTGGTCCCTGTGAGGACACTCAGCTTTAGCAGAATGGGCTGTGCCAGACCTGGAACTCCTCGTGGTCCATCTTTCTGAGGCTGGAGCCAGGTGAAGCTGCCTCCCCTGGGCTCCTTCCCTGCTGCCAGCAGCCCCGAGGTGCCCTGCACGTCAGGGACAGCCTGCTCACCCCACCCCATCCCTCCAGCCTGCCTGGGCTGCACACAGCAAATTGGTATTTGCTGGGGGTCTTAATTACCCATCATTTGTTCACAGCCTCTGATGAACTCCTTAATTCTCTGAGCTGTCCATGGGGCTCTCCTTTGCTTCCTTGACTCTGGGTTTAGCAAGGGCTGGGAACTCAGGGTCTGTCAGCAGAGTCCTGGTGTCCTGCAGAGCTCAGCTCTCGTGTCTGAAGGTTCAGTGTTGGCAGCATGTGCAGCTCTGGAGCAAACTCAGATCAGGAATGGCTGTAGGAGCCAGGCAGCACCAGGTCCGTGTGGATGGAGCACCTGGAGAGCCTCAGTGGGACAGGCAGGAGCTCCAGGGGGAAGGTTTGAGGAGAGATCTGGTTGCTGGTCCTGTGGAAGGTCCCTGGTGGTGGCTGTCCCCTCTCTTTGCATCAGGTGTCTTCCCAGCTCTGCAGCTCCCCGTCCCTTAGGAGAGATCAGCACATGAGCTGCACTGGGAGCAGCAACAGGGCCTGGAAGAGAAGGGGCTGAGGGCAGCCCTGGGGGTCGTGATCCGCAGGGAGCAAGGGGACAGAGCACAGAGTGACAGGGCTGGGCCCGGCGCTGCTGGCCCCGGGGCTGGGAGGGAAGCGATGGCAGCGAGGAGGAGGAGGAGCAGAGGGGAGGAATCTCCCTGCATGGTTTGTGACCTGAGGAGCTGCTGCAGTGGGATTTGGCCGTCCCTCGGCCAGCACAGCTGGAGCACAGCTGGAGCACAGCGCCCAGCCCAGCAGTGCCCTGACCCCTGAGACAGACACTGGCACCTGCCAGGAGCTGTGCCCTGGCTACAGGTGAGACCCCAGGGCTGGATGTGCACACGGGGGCTGCACAGCACGCAGGGGATGCCAGCCTGGCCCTGGGGTTTCCACCACATCCTCTCCCTCACTTATCTCACTTCTCCCTCAGGGGAACACCCACAGCAGCAGGTTTTGATGGGAGCAGAATTCCTGCCGTGAAACGATGTCAGAGCCAATTAAACCCAATAAAAACCCGGGGTGTGAGCAGGGCGCTGCGGGAGAGCGGAGGAGCGAGCTTGTGCTCGGGGACAGCCAGGCACAGACAATCCGTGAGCAGCGGGGAAAAACCACCCTGCAGCATCGCCGCCGCTCCTCCGCTGGAATCCAACGGAGCCGCAGCAAAGCGAGAGCAGGGCAGGGCTGGAGACAACGAAAAACCTGCGGAGCTCCTTCCCCAGACCGCAAATCCCGACTCCAAACACGAGCCCGGGTTTGCCGGAGCGTTCCAGGCCGGGTGATGGGCAGCAGCGCCCAGAAATGCCTTTATCCTCAGCGATGCCCCTGCAGCATGAGGCTCCCTTCGGTGGCACAGAGGGCTCGCAGCGGCCCAGGAATGACCGAGAGTTAAACACGGGATCACAGCACGGCAGCACGGCAGTTCCTGTCGGTGCCAGCCCCAAAGAGCCTTTGCCAATAATTAGTTCAAGGACAGAAAATATGAAATCGCTCGCGGTTCAGCCTGCGGCAGGGCCGGTCCTGTCCCCGCTCCCGTCCCTGCGGTAACTCGGGGAACAAAGGCCGGGCCGGACAGGGCAGTAATTCATCCCCACCGGCCGCAGCTGCCCTCTCCCAGCACGGCTGCCAGCCCAGAGCGATTCGCCCTTCCCGTGGTCTCCAGGGAGATGGCGATGGAGCTGCATCCTAATGCCGGGCTGCCCCGCTCCGGCCCTGCCCGCACCCGCAGCTCCCGCACGGCAGCGAGCGGGGACCGGGTGGCGCCAGCCCAGCGGGGACATCAGCGGGGACACCACGGGGACATCAGCGGGGACATCACAGGGACATCAGCGGGGACATCAGCGGGGACATCACTGGGGACATCACAGGGACATCAGCGGGGACACCACGGGGACATCACTGGGGACATCAGCGGGGACATCAGCGGGGATATCACGGGGGCATCAGCGGGGACATCAGCGGGACGTCAGCGGGGACATCAGCGGGGACATCAGCGGGACGTCAGCGGGGACATCAGCGGGGATATCACGGGGACACCACGGGGACACCACGGGGACATCACAGGGACATCAGCGGGGACATCACGGGGGACATCACCGGGGACATCACAGGGACATCAGCGGGGACATCACGGGGGCATCAGCGGGGACATCACAGGGACATCACAGGGACATCACAGGGACATCAGCGGGGACATCAGCGGGGACATCACAGGGACATCAGCGGGGACATCAGCGGGGACATCACAGGGACATCAGCGGGGACATCACGGGGGCATCAGCGGGGACATCAGCGGGGACATCACAGGGACATCAGCGGGGACATCAGCGGGGACACCACGGGGACATCACCGGGACATCAGCGGGGACATCAGCGGGGACATCAGCGGGGACACCACGGGGACATCACAGGGACATCAGCGGGGATATCACGGGGACATCACTGGGGACATCACTGGGGACATCAGCGGGGACATCAGCGGGGACATCACCGGGACATCACTGGGGACATCAGCGGGGACATCACAGGGACATCAGCGGGGACATCACAGGGACATCACCGGGACATCAGCGGGGACATCACTGGGGACATCAGCGGGGACACCACGGGGACATCACCGGGGACATCAGCGGGGACATCACTGGGACATCAGCGGGGACATCACAGGGACATCAGCGGGGACATCACGGGGACATCACCGGGACATCAGCGGGGACATCACTGGGGACATCAGCGGGGACACCACGGGGACATCACCGGGGACATCACAGGGACATCAGCGGGGACATCAGCGGGACATCACAGGGACATCAGCGGGGACATCAGCGGGGACATCACAGGGACATCGGCGGGGACATCACAGGGACATCACAGGGACATCGGCGGGGACATCACTGGGGACATCAGCGGGGACATCAGCGGGGACATCACTGCGACATCACAGGGCACATCACTGAGGACATCATAGGGGACACCACCGGGGAGTGACAAGGCACCGGGTGAGCGCTAAAATAAACGCTGCATTGTCTGAGAGCTGCACTCGAGCCCTGCCAGCCCGGAATCATCGCTGAGCACCCGGCACTGGGATGCAGAGGAGGAACCAGAGGCACCACGCGGGTTCAAAGCCCGGCACGGGGCAGCAGAGGCTCGGAACGCCCCGAGGAGCCCTTGAGGAGCATCAGCGATGGACACTCGGACAGTGGCCGGAGAGCCACCCCACCCCAACGCCTGACCCCGCAGCGTGCCCCGCAGGACAATGGAGCACCAAGGGATTTCTGGAAGGATCTGCTCGCTCACCGGCTGGAGCCGTGCTGGAGGGCAGGGCTTGGCAGCACGGAGCTGGGCAGATGAAGGCAGGAGACAAACCCGCTGATATTTTTGTATTTAATTTTTTTTCTTTTTTTGAGCTCACGTAGCATTTGGGGTCACATGCAGCCGTGAGCATCGGTGGCACCATCTCGTGCTGGGGTCAGGGCTCATTTTGTGTCGACCCCAAAAAACTCAGTCGTGAAAACCTAATTTGTAAAGGAGTTAACGAAATAATTAATTTTCGAAGCAGGCTTCTAACCTTTAGAACCAAATAATTTCGAGGGGAGGGGACAGGAGAGCAAGAGATGGGAATGAAGCACCGAGATTTTGATGAATATTTAATACACCCTCCACGCTCCTCGGCAGCTCCCGCGCTTGGAGCGGCGCCAGCACGGCTGAATCCGTCCTTTGTTGATAACCAAATGCACTCTGCTGCTGTGGGCTGGTGTCTGTGCCTCAGCCAGGCTGGAATCTGTCACACAGGATCGGGAGGGACGTGGGGCTCAGTGAGCACCTGCCCATCCCCACCGGGCTGGGCCCACCCTGCTGCCCCTATAGAACCCTAACACATCCACTGCACACTCTTGTATTTAAAAATGTCTGTGCATGTCTTGTTTTCCCAGCCAGAAACAGCAGAGCGTGCTTCCAAAGGCTCTTTCCTGCCATACCAAGAGCAGAATTTTGCAGTGTTTGAAATGTCCTTAGTCTCAAGCAGGAAATAGCAAGGCACACTGTACATTTCTGCAATTCCACAAACAAATATCTCCCCCTCCCCACCTGAGCGACCTTCCCTGGGTGGGAATGCTCACCCTGTCAGCAACAGCAGGATTGTCCCAGCAGGGCACAGGGATGTGAGACAAGGACAGGGTTACAAACCAGCCACGGCCCCACTGGGCATCCACAGGCTGCGACTCCACCCCAGCCCTGCCTGCACACTGATTTATACAGAGCAGGGAAGTGAATGGGAAAATCTTCCCTCTGGAAATCCAGCAGTGCAGCAAAACCACAAACCCCAGCTCTGAGGAGAGGGTGGAGGTCCGGCCTGGAGGGTGTTGGTGGGGAGGTGTGGGTACCTGCCAGCCACAATTAACTGAACTAATTGGACAAGGGCTCCAGCAGCAGTGCCTGGGCTCCTCCACCCGTGGCTGCTCTGCATTCCGGGGGGTGAGTGCTGCAGGAGCCTGTGAGCCGGGGCCTCATTGGCATTCCTGGCACACGGAGCCGCGACGGGGCTGCAGGGATGGCTGCAGGGATGGCTGCAGGAATGGCTGCAGGAATGGCTGTAGGGCTGCAGGGATGGCTGCAGGGCTGCAGGGATGGCTGCAGGAGTGGCTGCAGGAGTGGTTGTGGGGCTGCAGGAATGGCTGCAGGGATGGCTGCAGGGATGGCTGCAGGAGTGGCTGCAGGAGTGGCTGTGGGGCTGCAGGAATGGCTGCAGGGATGGCTGCAGGAATGGCTGCAGGAATGGCTGCAGGAATGGCTGCAGGGCTGCAGGAACGGCTGCAGGAACGGCTGCAGGAACGGCTGCAGGGATGGCTGCAGGGATGGCTGCATGAATGGCTGTGGGGCTGCAGGGCTAGCTGCAGGGATGGCTGTGGGGCTGCAGGAGTGGCTGCAGGGATGGCTGTAGGACTGCAGGAGTGGCTGCAGGGATGGCTGCAGGGATGGCTGCAGGGATGGCTGTGGGGCTGCAGGAATGGCTGCAGGGATGGATGCAGGGATGGCTGCAGGGATGGCTGCAGGAATGGCTGCAGGGCTGCACTGAGCACTCCACTACCAATAACCATTAACCAGGTTATAAATCCATAACCATTACCTGCTGTGTGGCTGGGGTGAAGCAGGGGGGACACAGGAAACTGAAATTTTTTCCATTTCTTGTGCCAGACACACATCCTGCCTTCGTGTGGGACCAAGGCCCCCTTCAAAATCAGGCTCCAAGCACCTCTCACCTGCTCCTCTGTGCTCCCAAGACCCCTGGTTATTTTCCTGGGCCTGATTTTGGTGCCCCAGGCTGGGCTGGATGAGGTTTGGAGCAATCTGTTCTGGTGGAAGCTGTCCCTGCCCATGGCAGGGGAGGGGAACTGGGTGGTCTGCGAGGCTTCCTCCAACCTCACCAGTTTGTGATTCTCTGATCTCCTGCCGGGCCCTACAAGAATTAGCAATGCTAAGGAATGGATTTCACTGAATCTCCCTAAATTAGAAAGGTTTAGGAGCTGAGCAGTTTTGCACTTACCCTGCAGAGCAGGAGGTTCCTTTTCCCTCGCACTTTTCACACCAGTGTCCTGTGCTGGGACAGAAGGAGTGACACGCTGGGACCCCTCTGGGGGACAGGGACAGGGACACGTCCTGCTCACAGCTGGGTCCTGCAGCACAGGGTGCCAGGCACGGCCCCTCCCCTGCCCACAGCATCTGTCTGTCTGTCCAGAGTCCGTCTGTCTGTCCAGCACCCACTCACCGGTGCTGGGCACGTGGAGGATCCACTGCATCCAATTAAAACATTTATCCACTTAATTACTGATAATCACGCATTTCCTCTCTAGTCCAGGCTCCAGCAAAGCCTGTGCTGAGGACAGCAAAGCAAAATGCTTTGTTTCCAGTAGTTTTTTAAAATTAAAAAGATCACTTTGTCTTAACACGACACCCAGAGGCAGCACAGCCCTCCTGGGCTCAGCCTGCTCTCCCCAGTCCCTGCAGCCACAGACCTGGAGATTCAATTATCCAGCAGAACACGTCCCAGAGGCACCCAGATAATTGCAAACATAAGTACAAAATCTGCCACTAATTATTAAAGAAACACCAAGTAAGGAAACCAAGTGATGGAAAAGTTGGTGCTGCTGCAGGGACCCCCAAGTGCTGAGGGGCAGCGTGTCCCAAGGGTGTCTGTCCTGCTGGGACATCAAACCCTGCTGGGCAGGGGGAGAGCCCTGAGCCCATCATGGGCCCCCTGCTTCCAAAAAAAAAGGCTGTTAGATCACCCAACACAGTGCCACACCCCAAACTGTCTCCATGGGATTTAACTGGGATTTAAAAAATAAAGAAGAAAACAAATGAACAAGAACCAACCCCGCAGGTGGATTTGGGCTGAGGTTTCCCCACTGCTGGTTGGTGCTGCACCTATCCCTGGAGCTCAGCTCCCTTCTCTCCCCAGTTTTCCAGGCTCAGCCCTTCATCCTGCCCGTGATTCAGATGGTTTTGGATGTGTTCTCTCTCTGCCTCACACATTTCTCACGGAGCTGGGCTCAGCCTGGCTGCAGGGCGGTCACAGCCGAGCCCCACCAGCGATGCTGGGGCTGTTTTTGGGAACAATCCCACAGCTCCTGTGTCCCTCAGCCCCTCCCCAGGGCAGGAGGATGCTCTGAGCGATGATTCTGGAAGGCAGCCACAGCTGAGGGCTCCTAAAGGGAAAGCAGCTTCTCCCTGACAGCATTTTGGCAAAAAGAGTGTTATTTAAACACAGCAGTTTATTCAGTCAGAGTAAATAATAATTAAATAAACCCAATTAAAATCAGGGATGCTCCAAAATATTCTCAGAAGTGTTTGAGCTCTTAGCTCCTCGAGGGAGGAACACAGGCTCAATTCAGGGCTGGAGGGCTCGGTGGGCTGGGAATGTGGTCAGTGGTGGGGTGGGGTGGGATAATGGGATGAGATGGGATGGGATGGGATAATGGGATGGGATGGGGATAGGATGGGGATGGGATGGGATAAAGGGATGGGGATGGGATTTATGGGATGGGATAATGGGATGGGGATGGGATACTGGGATGGGATGGGATGGGATAATGGGATGGGATAATGGGATGGGATGGGATGGAATGGGATTTATGGGATGGGATGGGATAATGGGATGTGAAGGGGCTGCCTCTGCATCCTCCTCACCCTGGGCTGCTGTTGTCAGCCCAGCCTGGCCCTCAGACAAACAGGGACAGGGCTCCCAGTTTTTGGGCTACCCCACACCCACGGGGCAGAGCAGAGCTGCCCTTGTCCCCCACCCCTGCCCCATGTCCTGGGTTACAAACAGCCAGAATTCACAGACAGGATTTGGCCAAACAGCCAGGGAGGGATCCCCAAATCTCTGATTCCACTCCTGCCAGGCTGTGGGGACAGGGGACACACCAGAGCATCCCAGCCCTGAGGATGTGTGTCAAACAGGACTTAAATATATCTGCTGGGTGACTTTTCTCCATGTCCTCGTTTGCCTCCATCCTTCAAACACCGTGGAGTTTTTATCTGTGGCACAGAGAGTTTCACTAGCTCAGGCCTCCCGTGCTGGGCAAGGCTCTCTCCTTCCATCAGCAAAATCACAAAAATGATAAAGCCAATGGAAACAGCTCTTTTTGAGAGCATCCTCAGGAATCCCGGGATTCTGGAGAGCTGCCAGCTGCCCTCGGGGCAGGGCTTGGGGCAGGGAGTTCCCCCCTGGATCTGCTTCAGCTCTCAGCTGGCAGAGCATTGCTGAGGGCCGCTGGCTGGGGAACCACAAATGTCACCCGTGTTTGCACACATCTTCATCTGCTTTCCTGTGAAACATCTCGATGTGTCTGCTGCTGGCAACGCTCACAGCTAAACACAGCAAAACAAACACGGCAAAACACAGCAAAACAAACACGGCAAAACATGGCAAAACACATCAAAACACAGCAAAGCACAGCAAAACAAACACAGCAAAACACAGCAAAACACAACAAAACACAACAAAACACAGCAAAACACAGCAAAACAGCAAAACAAACACGGCAAAACACAGCAAAACACAGCAAAACACAACAAAACACAGCAAAACACAGCAAAGCACAGCAAAACAACAAAACAAACACAGCAAAACACAGCAAAGCACAGCAAAACACAGCAAAACACACACAGCAATACACACACAGCAATACACAGCATCCCCTCTCTGGTGGCTCCAGCTCCATCCCCCGGGATGCCGAGGCAGGGCTGAGCCCTTGGGGTCCCTTGGCCCGTTCTGCACGGCCACATCGCTCTGTCACCGCTGGCCTCGTGTCACCAGCCAGTGCCAGCGAGCCCCACACAACTGCAGCTGTCAGGAGCTGAAAACAAGGCCAGCCTGCACATGCCTCGTGTTAATTGGGCAGCTTGGCAAGGAGCCCTCCATGGCTGCTACCAAACTGCCACTGCACTCACAGAAGGGTGGCTGCAGCCCTGGCGTGTGCACACACTCATGGCACACACATCACACATAAAATACACATCACACACATCACACATGTAAAACACACCATACACATCACACACATAAAATAAACATCACATACATCACACATGTAAAACACACATCAGACACACATCAGACACCACACACCTAAAACACACATCGCACACATAAAATACACATCACACACACATCACACATGTAAAACACACATAATACACAGACACACATCACACACATCAGATCACACAAACATCACACACATAAAATACACATCACACACATCACACATGTAAAACACACATCACACATGTCTTACACAGACACACATCAATCACACACATCACACGTCACACACATCACACACATAACACATCACACAGGGTGCTGGGGTGAAACCCAGCAGTGATGCTGGTGAGCTCGTTTTACCTTTCAGGGTGCTCATCTCTGACCCAGCTCACCCTCAGGAAAACCAGGGTAAATGCCCCATTTCAGCATTTCTGTGCTGCTCAGCCCCTCTGCATGGTGACACCTTCTGCCAGCAGGAAATGCCACTTCCCCACACAGCATATCCACCCCAAACTCTGGGCAAATCCCTCAGCCCAGGGCTGTCACTGCTCAATCCCACAGCCACGAGCCCTCAGTGACACCCATTCCACTGCCACCTCCTTGTTAAAATTACATCTTAAAATGGTCCAGCTCGTAATTTCCCTTTTCTATCTCCTGTCACTGCTCAGAGCAAGATCCTGCCTTCCCAGCTTCCCTGTCCTGCCTTTTTTAACCCCACACATCACAGAGGGGTCAGGGCTGTCAGGTGTCACCCCCAAATGAACACACCAAACAGTTCTGTACAAAACATCAACACCTGGTGAGACAGAAAATGCAAATTACAGGAGTTTAACCCTGTGTGCAAACCCAGGCTGCCAAATTCCAGACTGGTTTTGGCTGGAAGGGACCTTAATGAGCACAGAGCTCCAACCCCAAGGGACAAGAGCTCTCAGAACCTAGCAGGACCAAGCAGAACCCAGCAGAACCAAGCAGAACCCAGCAGAACCCAGCAGAACCAAGCAGAACCCAGCAGAACCCAGCGTGTGTGACATTACCTGAGCAGTCAGTGCCAGCACTGAGGGGCTGCAGCTCTGGGGTCACACCCCACGTCCCACCCCACAAACTCCCAGCTCCTGGGCACACAGAGCAGCACCCACCACCCCTTGTCCTCCACCAGGGCAGGTCCTGCCAGTTTTCCCAAAATTAAACCCCTCTGTAAGTGATTTTCCCCCACACAATAGTTCCCAGCAAGCTGTTGGAATCCTGGATTGGTTTGGGGTGAAGTCCCATGAAGCCCACCCAGTCCCAGCTCTCTGCAGGGACACTTCCACTGCCCCAGGCTGCTCCAAGCCCTGAGCAGCCCGACCTTGGACACTGCCAGGGATGGGAAGGGTTGGGATGCTCCCTGCTCACGTGCAACTCCCACTGGAAATCTCACATTGGGTCATTTACTGAAAACTTTTTTATTGTAATCAAAAAGTGACATAACAGGGCTGTAATGTATTCTGCATTTCATCTGCTGGTATTTGGTAACTGCTACCAGCTGCTTCTGCCAGGCAATTAAAAAAAACCCGAATGTGAAAATCTTCACAGTACAGTAAACTCCACCCAAAATAATTAACGGTGGTTAAAAAGAAGATGCCCCAGCAAAACCTTTCATGTTACATGGTCACAACTCACAATTCTGTACAAAATGTTCACTTTTATAAAGCTCTGATGTAAAAATCAAATAATCAAGCAGCAATATTTTAAGTGCAGCACAGGGTCTTTCATGTCATTATTTACAACGCTTGAAGTCGTTTACATTTTAACAAAGATCATACAGATGACTTAGTAATTAAGTCATTTTTTCATTATCTGTCGGTTTATGTCGTGACAGATTTCACTTTTTGGTCGTCTTTCTCTTTATCTTTGCTCTTCTTCGATTTTTTCTTCTTGTGTTTGTGTTTTTGGCTCTTTTCCAATTCTGTTTCATTTCCCATATGTTTCTTATGCTTCTTGTGTTTCTTGTGCTTCTTGTGCTTCTTCTTCTCTTTCTTCTTTTTCTTTTTCTTGCTGTCCTGGCTCTCCCCTGAGCTGGCACTGCTGCTGTGGCTGCGTGTCTGGCTCTCGGAGGGGCTGTGGCTGCGGCTGCGGCTGACGCTGGGGCTGCTCTGGCTCTGGCTCCTGCCCGCCTCAGGCTGCTCGGCGGGAGCCGGGACTGCCGCCTCCTCCTTGGCCTTCTCCACGGCCTTCTCCTTGGCCTCCTTGGGCGTCTTCCCCGCGGCCTCCTCGTCCTTGGCAGACACGTTGCTCTCGCTGTCGCTCTCGTTGTAGTCTGGCACGAAGGCGGCCTCGTCGGTCTCGCGGGTGAGGTCGGAGGAGAGGCGCGAGGCGCTGCTCACCGGCGCCTTGGGCTTGGCCGCGCCTTTATCGCCCTGAGCCGCCACGCTCTCCTTCTCCACCTTCACCTCCGGCGAGTCCGGCTTCACTGGGGGCTTATTCACACCTGGCTCTTTCTCCTTATTGCTCTTGACTTCTGGTACATGCTTCTCCTTCTCCTTCTCTTTCTCTTTGTCCTTGGCCGGGTTTTTGTCGGGAGGTTTGTGTTCCTCGGCGGGGCGCTTGGGGTCGTGCACAGCTTTGTGCTCGGGGGGTTTGCGCTCCCGCGGGGGGCTGTAGCTGCTGCGCTTGGGCTCCGCAGGGCCCTTCTTGGGCGGCTCCACACGCTCCTCCCTGGGTTTGCTCTTCTGCACTGCTGTGGAGTCTCTGATCCGGGATGGGGACTCTTTCCTCCGTGCTGACTCGCTCTTCTCATCCCTGCGCTTGGAGCTCGAGTGCTCCCTGCTGCCATCGTGCTCAGACTTCTTGTCCCGGTTGGGAGTGAAGTCCTTCGCAGCGGAGCCACGGCCACTCTCGTGCTTCTCTGAAGATCTGCCATCTTTGGAAGATTGAGAGATAGCTTTTCCATTTCCTTGCTCCGCTGCACGTTCTGAGTGCTCCTTTTCTAGCTGAACACTGCTCTTCCTCTTGTCAGAACCATCCTTGTCTGACAGAGAATGATCCCGGTCTTTGGTTTTACCTTTTTCACTCGACACGGAACTTTTTGAACTCTTGGCATCGTGTTGGGTGCCTTCATAACTCACCTCTTTTGCAGCTTTCTGTGTTTTCTCCAGAGGCTCTGTCTCCTTTTCAGTGTGTTTGAGGGGGTTTGGTGCCTTTGCACTCACAGGTTTGATAACACTGGCGGGTTTTCCTACGGTTGGGGGCACCTGGGTGGTGGTTTTGATGTCTTCCTCTTCAGACTCAAAGTCATCTTTATCCCATTTGGACTGAGGGACCTGGATCATGATGATGACATCCTCAGCAGGGGCTGTTATGTCGTTGTTGTATTCCTCCAGGGTCTTAATGACAGTTCGTTTGGTGTCTGGCTTCTCCTCAGGCTTCCTGACAGGGCTGCCCCCAGTGGAACTCGTGCTGGGAGCAAAAACAAGGACATCAGTCATGGGATGCACACACAGACAGCTTTGGGAACATTTTATAAACTGGCTTGTGTTTCAGTTCTAAATTCTCAGCATTTTCCTCAAGGATGTTCAATTAAGGGAACAGACAAGACAAAGGCTGAGTCCACTGGCTGAGATTATGAGCAATCAATTAATTTAGTATCTCGCTACTATACATTTAATTAACAAAGACACAAGATTATCAGATTGGGGACTGTCTGATCTGGTAATTCCTTCATGTCCTATTTCTCCCAATGGCAGATAAATTAGATATCCATTCCTCTTTCAACATGAAAGCAAGTAATTATGGAGAGGTACAGACAGACAAAGTTTTATCCTCATGCCCCAGTTCTTCCTGAGAAAAACGGACATTTAAAAAGCTTTTTAGATTATCAAGACACTATCTTAAGGCTTCAAAAAAGGTCTCAAAAGTTTTGAGTTTGCATCACCAATGAATTAACCCTACCAGCTTCCTGTGCAGTACAAACTGCTCCTTTTCCTCAACAACATCTGAGTCTGACCCAAGTACAGTTTCATAAGGAAGATCATGGATTATTCCCTCGTTTAAAACAGATTTGGCAGTTTCTTTCCCTAGGCACCATAAAGAACTGGAGTGGGGAGGAGGAAAGAAAGAAAGAAGAGAACTGCTGGGGTACCTGGTGTAATCCACAAGAGTTGAGCTAGCGCTGTCAGCTGCCGTCACTTTCCTCCTCGCTTTTCCCTTTCCCTTTTCCGCTTTAACTTTGCTGCTGCTGGGCTCAGGTTTCTCCACAGCCTCTTTTCCAGGTGGCACGTTTTCTGCGCTCACAATCTTTTTTCCAGTTTCTCGGTTCAGTTTGATCTTTTTGGACGGGTTGTTAAGAAAAGCAGCTTTATCCTTTTCTGGTGTCCGCTCTCCTTTCTCCCCCTCAGGCTCAGCCTTGCCCTTGGGTGATGTTTTCAATTCTGCAGTTTCAGGTTTATAGGCCTTTGCAGCACCGGCTTCGTGTTCTTTATCAGCCTTTTCCTCTGCTTTTCTTTTCCTTTTCTCAAGTTTGGCATCAGAAAGTTTGCTTTTCTCAGCAGGTTTTTTGGACTTCTCCTCCTTGCTGGAGGGCTTCTCTGCCTTGGCTTCTTTAGGATGTTCTTTCTTTGCCTTCTCCTCCTTGGCTGGTCTGGTTTCTGGGTGATCCTTTGTCACTTTGGGATGAGCCTTCCGTGGTGTACCAAGAGCCTTCTCGTCCTTCTGAGAGGAAGAGGTTTTAACACTGTCAGTCTTTGGCAGCTCTTCCTTGACTTTTTTCACAGGAGGTTCTGTTCGAGGGGATTTTTCGCGATCGGGGTCTGCCTTTTCCTGGGAAGCTTTAGCTGGTTTTGCTACGTTGTCTTTCTTGGGAGCAGCCGCCACTTCCACTTTCCGCTTTGTTTTCTCAATCTTTGCTTTTGGCTTATCCTTCTCTTTCTTCTCCTTTTCAGACACTGGTTTGAAAGCAATGGAATCTGCTTCCATGGGTTCATCCCTTACAGGGGTGGCATCATCCCTGCTTGGCAGCATGAACAGAGAGTCTGTTTTAGCATCTTCTGTTGCAACTGGCTCTCTTGGTTTTCTTGCCCCTTCTAACAGCTCAACGTTTGGAAATCCTTCATTCTCATCCCCTTTTCTTCTCTTCCGGTGTTTTTTATGTTTATTGCCTTTGCCATCTCCCAGCGGATTTTCCACCTCCTTCTCTTTTGATTTTGTAGGATCTTTGATACCATGGCTCTCTCTCCCGGGTTTTTCAGGGTAGTTTCCAGCTACGTTACGATTCCTGTGGCTCTGCCCAGCGGGATACTCCTCCCTCCGTCCCCGAGCATACGGAGAATTCTCTCGTCTGGTGCCGGGCGGGCCAAACCGTTCTGGGGAGAAGTTCTCTCTGTTCACTGGAGGCCGCGGCTGAGCGCCCACGGCATAGCCCTTGTAAAACTTCTCGTACCACTCTCTGTAGTTCCTCTCCCACTCTCTGTACCTCTCCTTCTCAAAGGGGTCTCTGAAGTCCACCGAGCGGCCGTAGTAAGCCTTCATGTCGTAGGGGGGCACCTCTCTGTAGCGGTTGAAGTACTCGCGCTCGGCCTCGCCCTGCGGGACCGTGCGCTTGGAGGGGGACTGGCCCCGGAACACCGGGGACCTGGAGCGGGAGTGGTAGCGCCGGTACGGGGGCGAGCGCGAGCGGGAGCGGTGGTAGCCGTGCGAGCGCGAGCGGGAGCGGTAGTTGCGGCTCTTGCCTTTGCCTCGTCTCTGGTACGGCGGCGAGCGCGAGTAGGAGCGGGAATGCGAGCGGCTGAAGGAGCGCGAGTAGGAGCGGGAGCGCGACGAACCTGAGCGGGACTTGGAGTAGGTGTACGAGCTTCTAGAGTAAGATGAAGCGCTATAGGGAGACTTGGACCTTAAAAAAACACAACACAAAAAAAAACATAGATGAAGTTAATTCCAAACAGTCCTTCTCCTCAAATCTTTTCCTCCCACATTTATTTTTTCTTTCCTCTCCACATGCTTATGTCAAAGCTTCTTTCAGCTGCTGACATAAAGCTACTGCAAATTGAAGAACTTGATAACACGTAAAAGTTTCTGCTCACAAGACAGAACAGCTGCTGCTTTGTTAGTGTCAGAACACACAGAAGGGTCAGTCTACTTCCACTCACTCTATCACATGAGCTACCAGAGCTACAGACACATTTCAGGTGGTTACACTGGCCTCTACTGGTACGAGATCACGCACGTTTGTCACTACTCGGCAACCACATGCAGTGCAAATCATTTTTGTTGCAGTAAGATGCAGAAAGAGCAAATCTGAGTGGCTACAGTGCAGAATCACACGGAGAAAACATCACTTAGCCTGAAGATAGCAAAGCCCAATGTTAAAATGCCAGCTCGGTCTACTTAACTTCACCCTTTTTTGGGAATTTGGATGCACAATCCTAATACTGCAAAGGACCAACAGACAGGCCTGGGGAATCCACACTGCCAGGCAGGTGTCTCAAAAATGTCCTGCACATCCCTCCAGCTCTAACCAAGGCAAGCGACTGCATTGCAAGAAAAATCCCATCTGGAAGCTTCTAACCTCAGTCTCTAGTCACAAGCCCCAGTGCCATGGCTCTGGGAAAGCTCCTGACAGCACTGCTAACAACTACTCCTGCCCAAGGGATTTCTGGGGACAGAAAACAGCAGCTACCCTCAGGTTTTCCTTCTACTATTTTTTAATGAATCATTTCACATGATTCATATCTTCATTAGTATCATTCCTCCTCTCCAAGTCCCTCACCAATTTCAGATTTCCTTACAAGTCTGAGCTTCGAATTCCCAAGAAAAGTTTAACAACGTCACCCAACAAGAGAAAGCCCCCAGCCTGCAGTCCAGGTTCAAACATCTCATGTATCCACACAAGATGGACAAAAGCAGAAATGAGGACAATTTCTCTCACCTATCTCCTCCAAAGTGCTTGGACTGCTTGGTCACAATCAGAATAGCGAGATGCTGAAAATCCAGCTATTCTGCTCCTGGCCTCCTCAGGGCAGTGAAGGGCATCACTGCAGAGACACCTCAGCAAGACAGACCCTTAGCGCTCCTCAGTGCTCCTGCCCAGTGCTAATTCAGTCACCTGCAATCTCTGCCACACTGGAGCCAATAAGCTGCGTATGACACTCTGTCACTGCTCATCCCTCAATCATCCAATCCATCTAACGACAGGGAGGTGGAGTGCAACTCCTCCTGATTCCTCTAGACAATCTGCTTCTCCATTACGGACATGTAAAGCAGTTACCTGGAAAACGAACGCCTACGCTCCTTTTGAATCTTTTTATATTCCATCAATTCCTTAGCAAAATCATTTGTAAACTCATCAAGTTTGGACTTTTTCTTTTCCCTGTTAAAATAAGTTTGACCTTTATTACAATTATAGTTTGACCTTTATTACAAAAGACATCAAGAAACAAAACATGGCCAATATGAGAAAATGTTTACTGCATGCAATGCAAAAGGTGAACATCCTATTTAAGCAAAAACAGTTCCTACAAGTTTTAGGAAAAGTTCTAGAATTACATTTGTCTTGGTTTAGCTTTGCATATTTACCATCTGCAATGAAAAAGTATACTGGAAGAAACACTATGTCACTTTTGCTAGGTCAGATGCACTTTAGCGTAACCGCAGTCCGATACGCTCCCCCGATACAGACACGAAAACAAGGCAATGTTAGCGAGCCGAATACTTACTCCTCTTTAAGCCTCCGTTGCTCTCTGTAAAACTCCTCCCTAGAGAGAGGAGGTGCTTGTGTCGTTGGGATGGTGTTTGAATGAGCCGCTGGCACTGCTGTTGGGACCCAAGCTGATGACATGTTTGCAGGAGCTGGGGGATATCCGGGAGGGGGGACAGTGTACCCAGCGGATGGAGGCTGCCCAGGTGGAAACTGAGGAGGAAACTGTGGTGGTGGTACCCCCGGAGGAAGAGGAAGAGCATGGGGTGGTGGAGGATACAAGGGAGGTGGAGGCACAGGCACAAAGACTGGTGCTGATGCTGGCAGTGATGGGGCCTGAGTCCTTTGGGCACGGTCACTGTGCGGGCGTCCTCGATTTGAACTTTAAAGAAACCCAAAAACACGTGTCACTGTTTGGCACAGCCTGCCCTGAGCGCACACAGGAAAGCGAAGCGGCAGCACGGCGGCAGCACTCCTGGTTCTCACTGGTCTCCGGCTTTCTGTTCACTCGAGACTACACTCAGTCCTGGAGCCTCGGACTTGGCTTGCACCTCCTGGCCCCAGCAGCTCCCTCAGCCTCCTCTCCTCTCCTCACACTCAGCTTGGGGGCTGGGTGAGGAGTGGGTGAGGCTGCCAGGAGACCCCCAAGCACCCACTGCTCCTCTGCCCCTGCTGGACACAGCTCGAGCTTCCAAGCACTGTGCAGGAATGAACTCACCTCTCAGACCTCTCCTAACCTCTCCTAACTTTGTTTCCTGAGCTCCTGCCTCAGATGGATTTGGCCTGCTCTTGTCCCTGAATTGTTCTTTTCTTGTTTACTGGATCTGAGATTTTAGATAATCTGAGGGATGGATCCTGGATTTTGATTTATCTTTCAGACTTTGTAAAAACAATGACCCTTACAGCCTGGCTATGAGAAATCTCTAACAAATGAAGGACTAATTTGACATTGTGAGAACAGATAAACAGGTTCCTATCTCTAATGAGAAAAAGCAGCTTGGCACTTTGAGATGACTAAACTGCAGAAATACAAAACTGTCATAAAATAAAAGCCTCTAATTTCTCAATAATTTGCTCAATCAGTATCAAGTAAGTTGTTAGAGAAAGAATGTTGGAGGGTGATTTCTACTGGGAAATCAATTTCTTCAGCCCTATCCAGTCAGCAATCAAAAGGGTGCTTTTCCATCTTATCTTTTAATTACATTTAATTTTTATATGTAATTTAGGTTTTCCAAAATGTGTTCATTATTCAGAATCTTCTTTTCAATTATGTACTGGAGTTTTATTTTTCAGTAATCTTACTCTAAGCACAGGTCCCCTTTGTTAAAGCTAATTTAAATTAAGCCACTTGAAAATTAATTACCACTTGAATTCTCCACAACTACTATTTCATTATAAATCAGCCGTTGTCTAAGTGATGTGTTACAGATTAATTTAACCAGTTACAACTAGTAGTACATTAAATTTCTGTTGGATACTTACAGTTCCCAGCCCGGCCTGCGAAGTGCACCAGCTCTCATTGGATGACCTTTTCCAGCGGAGACAGGAAAAAAAAATCCCAGTAAGTTTATCTGAAGACAATTTCTTGGATGAAATTCTAAAGTTCTAGTTTCTTACCAGTTGTGGGTATTGATTGTCCTTGAGGGCCCAGAAGACTTGGTATGGCTGGTTGTCTCAGGACAGGAACCTGATAGCCCTTGGGAATAAATGCAAACAGTCACAAAATGAGCTCTACTAGAACATAAGAATCATTTTATGCGTTGAAAGAAAATTTACCTTCTCTTCCAATAAACTGCTGATTGACAAAGGGGAAGATTTGGAAAGCTCAGCAGCAGCCATCAGAGGAGGCAAAACAGCATCAGCATCACTACAAAAACAACACATTTTTATTATTGAAACACTGCTTTGAAGTGAAATATAATATATATTTACTGAAATATAAAGTCCAAGGTGAGAAAAGGCTGGTTTCACTAAGTGAAAAAAATACTTTAAAATAATCTTCACCAGATTTACACCGGTGAGGTTGGCAGGCTCCAGAGGAAGCACTGCTGATGACTCTGAGAATCCATATAACCCATGCACTAAACCTCAGTTTTGGAAGATGCAAGAACTGAAATTCCATTAGAAAATGTGTCTGTGCTCCTCATGATTGTGATCCTTGTACTGATGGCCCAGCTGAGCCTGGCAGCCCTCTGGACACACTGGTTCTGTGCATCCAAGGTTAAAACATGTAACCCTAAACACTGGTACACATTTTTGCATGAAAATCTTATTTCCTCAGTACTGAAGAGAAATTAATGAGACACTAAGGTCTGACAGAACTAAATGGCTACTCTAGGAATGGCTGGCCACTTCAGATAAAAATCAGTCCCTCCTTCAGGGCAAATCTACACAACTGGTAAAGGAACCAAACAGAAATACTGCCAAGAAAATTCTTGCATGTTCTGCTCACTGAAGTGTCCCCATTGCAAGTAAAAGAGAACCACAGCTCCCACAATGACCTGCAGCTGTCCCTTAACAATACACAGGGTGCTAGCTGCCAAGCTCAGGGAAGATGGAACGGAAGCATTTTGGTTTGTTTTGAATTGCTGTTATCTCCTGAGCTCCTTACCGAAAAGGCCCATCGGGCTTTTCCCCACGGAGAGAGAGGGACACAGCTGGAGGGAGGTCAGACACAACCACAGAGGAGGGGTTGACGGGCAGCCCAGCTGCCATGGACGGCCCGGGGCCCAGGGAGGAGAGGGCAGAGCGGGAGGCCAGCGAGGCCAGCGGGATCATCAGCGGGTCCTGCTGGCGGGCCAGGGCCGGCCGCATCAGCGGCTGCAGCGTGCGCGTGATCGTCTGCCGCATCAGCGGGGGAGGAGGAGGGGGTGGCGGTGGGGGCAGCTGCTGCTGCTGCTGCTGCTGCTGCTGAATCTTACGGAGCCGTTTTGTGTAACCGGTTTCATTTTTGAAGTTGTTGACAGCCTAGAGGGAGGGAAACAGGTTTGAAAAGGTGAGAATGAACTTCAGTAGAAATATGAACAGAAGCATCTCTACAGAAAAACCACTCTGTGTTTCTGTAAGTGCTATTAATCCTAAAGCAGCCAACACACAGCTATGAACACATCCCATGAAACTCTGGTATCAATGACTGGTACCTCAGAGCCTCTGGATTAAAAGTACTTCAATACTTTTAATACCCAATTTGAAACTGAGGACATCCCATTAAACACAAGCATGCCCTGAATTGGCCAGATTGTCTCTAATGATCCACAGGCTTCTGTAAAAACAAGCAGCGTATTTGAGAAGTAAACTTAGCCTTGTTTACTAAAGCCTTGCTTAGGGAGATTTAAATTAACATTTTCATCCCCTTCAGCTCCTTACAAATGGATTTTTCTAACAAAGACTTCAGGCTAAAGGCCCCACATTACCTGGCGCAGAAACTTGTTGGCGATTAAAGCATCAGGAGAAACGTCTGTCTGATGGCAGGTAGGGCATGTGTGCTCCTCAGACTCCAGCAGGGCTGTTCTAATACCTGGGAATATTCAAGTGGTTTACAGTCAAACTAAGGAAACTTTTTTGGTTCTTATTAATTACATAAACAAGCATATGATTAATGGGGAAAGGGAGTCTTGAATGGAAAGCACAAAGTTGTAAATGTTCTATAGTGCAGAGGAACAGGCTGCCCAGAGAAGCTGTGGCATCCCTGCCCATGACAGGTAGGCTGGAATAAGATGAGCTTTAAGGTTCCTTCCAACCCAAACCATTCTGAAATTCTACAGCAATTTCTAGCATACAGCAGAGGGTTGCTATTTCACTGTGGCAATATGTAAAGATGAACAGCAGACTGGCATGTGACATCACAACTCTAGTACAGCAAGAAGTCATTCCATGTTAATGAATAAAACACATTTCAAAAAAACATGAGGAGCTTTGAGCTCTGAATGTTTTAACTAGCTCTACGGAAGAATGTGGATGAAATAAATGGCTCCATGTCAGTTCTGTAGTCCACAATAAGTGCCCAAAGTTGGAGACATAATTCTGTGTGAGGGAAAGGGCTGTGGACAGAAATGCATTTGGTATCTAATACTGTAACCACCTGCACTAATATGCACTTCCCTCACCCTCTTCTTTCTGCAGGTGAAGAGGATTTAACTAGAAACTTAAGGAGGATAAAAAGCTTTCTGCCTTTTTCCCCATCTATGCAAAAAGAGTCTTTCCCTGTTCAGGAATGCTGAAGTTTTCAACAGAACTAACACAGCAATTTCCTTATCCCCTATTTCTGCTCAGATCAAATTTGATGTTTGGAATTAACAAACCTGGCAGTAACACTTACATTCATCACAGTAACTGTTTCCACAGCAGGGAATAACAACCGCATCTGTCATTATATCCTTACAAATGAGACACAACAGCTCATCTGGAATAGGATCATCTTCTTCTGAGGAGGAGGATGGCTCCTCAGGTAGGAAGGGAGGCTTCTCCTTCTTTCCTATAGCATAAGCTTCTCTGGAAGTGAGAGTGGGGAAAGCAAAAGAGAGAAGTTAAAGCGAAAACTCTTCCAAGCTCTGGATTTTATAAAAGAAAGATAATATGTGGAATTCTCTCTCCATTGGCCTTCCTAAGCACAGCTGTTTGGTTTGAACTACCTTTCTACAGCCCTAACACAAGAAGAAGGAGGGAGGAGTTCTGCAGAACTATCCCACTCATTGGATCAACTAAGAAATCACTTCAGACTAACTAGAAAAATATTTGACAGCTCATATCAGGTGAAATGAATCCCAGCTCTCCTTTGCCAGAGGCTGAATGTAAATTGGAGGCTCAGGATAAAGCTGGTCTCCCAGTAATTACATTTTATAACTGAATCAAGTCATTCTTACAGCTTCAAAAAAAGGACACCAGGAGAGAAAAATCAGAAGGGCTACCAAGAGTATTTCAGAACAGCACACACAAATGTTTTGCTAGATTATAGCAACAGAAAAACTAGAGCCTGCTTCAAATCTGAGGGAGGGAGTCACAGTCCAACAGTTGCTTTATTACATTTTACATGAAATCTTTGAAAGACAAATAAGAAGCAAAATGAGCTCAATGAGAGAACAATCCCAGCTACAAATGCTGCTGAGATGTTCTGCAGAAATGCTCTCAGCACAGCCCACGTTTAACCAGCTCCCAGGGGCGGGAGCAGCAGGACCCCCATTTTAACAGCATGGATTGCAAAGCTGAGATCCAGTGCCAATGTTCCTCCCCACAGTTCAGAGCTGGCCCATGTGGCTGCACCTCCACCCCTGCCCTTCCCCTGGTTTCTCTTGTTCCCCTGTGGATCAGCCCAGGCAATCCCACACTTACGCATCTATGGTTGGAATTGCGTATTTCCCAGTGTTGGTCAGCATGGCACCCTTCGTGTTGGGGTCCTTCACCTCCATCATAAAACTTCTGGGAATTCCTGTGCTTTTTTTAATTCTGGGAACAGACTCGAAATTTTTGTCCTGTTAAGAAATGCAGACACATCTCAAGGCCCACACTGCAAATGAGATTTCAGTGACTACTTTCAGTTTTTCTTGAATCCAAAGGGTTTTGCAACACTGCCATGTAACCTCTGTATTTCACACCAAGAGACACAATTCTTACTGTGAGTATTCACGTTTGTTATGTAACTATCCAGATAAAAATTACAAAGTGAGCACCCCCCAAGTCCCCCAGGTCTTACCCCATTGGTTGGACAGTTCTTTATGTAGTGCCCAGGTTTGCCACAGCGAAAACAGGTGTAGGAGGGTGGAGGTGGCCCCACGGGTTTCTTCATGTAACTACAAGTTTTGGGGGGAAAAAAGGAAAAGAGATTCATGTGTCTTTCTTGTTTAAAACAAACCATCTCTACAATTTTTACATCAACTTCAAAGAACAAGTTTCACATTAGCAACACTTACTTGACTGGATCATATTCATGGCCAGACTGTGTCATCATAGCTTTTATTTTATCCTCCTCGGAAGCATTGGCTTCAGCCAGATTGGCAGTCTGTGCAACAGGCAATTATTTGACACACACATTAGAAACACATTTAAGCCCACGCAGCCCAAGACAACACCACTCATCCAATCCTGTAAAGAGCAGCACTACACTAGCTAAGCTTGCATGAGAGCAGCTGCTTATACCAAACAGATTTGGACTGAAGATGGTCTGGGGAGTCCTTATGCCATGACATGATGTTTATGTGCCTGAGAACCTACTAGAAAAGAGCACTCCTGGGCACTCAAACCTTAGGCTCTGTTTGTACCTTACAGCAAGACTTGTGTAACCAATCCAATTTCCTTCAGAGGACTGAAGCTATGTGTACATAAACAACAATATCCAGTATTTTTACACTGATTTTTAAGCTCCAGACTATGTGCAGGAGAAGCTCTCCACTGGACAAGGAATTGAGATGGATACAAGCAGCATTATTTACATTTTGCAGTATTAAAAGGACACAGAACTGCAGAGGTGGGCAGTTAGGTTTGCTGGCTGAAACTCAGCTTCAGACACACAAGTATTAAAAGGACCAAAGGATTTTACAATCTCTCAGTAAGGCAAAATTCCTTCCAGCAGAAATTTGCCAGCAGGAGCTGCAGGCAGTTCAAACTGCATGTTCCCCTAACTTCTTCCTGTGAAGACAATCTGCAGTTTTTTTCCAGTTAGCTATGTCCTTTTAACACACAAATTGTAATATAAACCTTCTGCACAACTAGATCTTCCAATTACTGAAGCCAGCTGATTTTTAAGTCGTATTTGTTCAAATGTTTGCATTACACACTAGTCCAGATACAAGCAGGGTCTAAGGGAGTGACTGTAAATGACTTGGGCCTTCAAGCACCTATCACTCAGCTCAAGCACTCATGGTTTAGTTTTGTATGCATTCATTCACAAAAGCAACCAACTAGTTTCAACATTTTATTAAATGGTTGTTTCACATACACAGTGTTTCTCCACAGTAACAGAATCCGGATCGCCAACTATGAAACCATTTCCATTAACAGTTACAGAAAACTTTACAGATAGTACTTGACTAATTTGTTTGAACCCAAACGGTTTACAAAACACATCCAAAAGCCACAAAACATTAGTAGGAATAGACCAAAATTCAAATATGGCATTTCATACATAGTAATAATCACCAGAGAACTGTTAACACATTGCCTCCGTGCTGAGCCGGGCTGCACTAGAGCCACTGGAGGGAGTGACAGTGCTGAGCCACTTGGTGTCATCCTCCTGCATCTTTCTGAAATGCTTCAATAGCCTCAAAAGCTTAAATGAGCACCCCCACCCCTTGGACAGCTTTGCACATTTTAGAGTAAAACTTCACATGAGGTTACAGAGCCGAGGACACATTTAGGGACAGCACTAATGGGGGTCAGTTCTTTGGGTGGCTACTTTCCAAACTAGAAATATTTATATATATAATGGGGGTTTTATTGCCAAATGTATGCAATTTAATTTCTGCAGTGAGGAGGGGAAAAGTTACCAGTGGGAAGAGATTTCTTTATATCAGAAATGAACTCCAGCCCTTCTCTTGATGACCAAAACTGACTAGCTGCTGTGCCCCAGGCCCTGCCTGCTCTCCTGCCTGTAGCTTCAGGGACTGGTGCTTGAGCACTCGCCTGTCCACACAGCGCAGTCACTAGTGCTTTCCCAGACAAATTACACATTGGTGAGCAAAAATGCAAGCAGTTCCCGAGCAAAACATGGCATTACAACAGTTTCAGAAGGTCACAGCTGCTCAGATGCCACACATACACATTGGTATATTCCTATAAACAATGAGGTACATTTACACAATCTACACAGTCTGCGTTCAAACAAATTAGATCGGGTTGTCCACTGTATAGATGCCACAATTCATGGAACTGTGCAGCATTCAGAGAATGGGTCTGTAACTATGACTAGGGGGTCAAAAATAGCCATGCAATTGTCCATGGTACAGAACCGCTTCTCCTGTGGCTGGTCACACCCCCCTGGAATGTCCGCAACTTACAGCCAATTAAATTCTTCTGTACAAACTGGGTTAGTTTCCAAGGCAAAATTAATGAAACGTATGAGAAACGGTAAAACAGCTTCTGAAGAGCTTCTTCTTTGTGTCTTGAGGATGAGTAATACTGCAACATTATGCTGAGGCTGATAAGGTACTCCCCTTCTATCTTCCCAAACTGGGAACTACTCTTTACAGGATAGTATCAAAATATACACACATTTTAAAGTTAAAATAAATACTTTAAGTTAATAAAAATTAAAGGGGGCTTTCCAATTACAACAGTTATTCACCTATAGATCACAGTATCAATTTAAAAATAGGAAGCAAACACTTTTTAAAGTATTTGACAAGAATATATATATACCTTAGTAAGCTGGGCCAGAGAAATAGATGCAGAAGAGTCATCAATCTGTTCACAAAAAATTAAACACATATTCAAGTTCTACAGTCAAAACACAGCAATAGTTAACCTCTACTATAGTCTGAATGTCTGCACTATATCCCCCTGAGTGTCACCCAAAGGAAATCCCAACCCAGTGTAATCTGTATTTATACAAAACAAACTCCAAATCTATGATGGTTTAAGAGTATCTACATGCTTATGAGAAGGAATTAAAATAACCAACCCCACTGGAGATCCACTTATTGCTCAGAATATCTCAGAGAGGGATCTCTTTCAAAAGGGCAAGGAAGCTGCCAATTTTCAGCTAAAAAGGATATTTAAAAATCTTTAAGCTTAATTGAGGAAGAAGAATCACTGAAGGTAACATAATACTAGTGTAGTCTGTAAATGAATCAGTGAGTGTCTCATAATTTCTACATGCACACAGTGATATTTTGTGAACCCACACCTCCCTGTCAGAATGAAGGCCATCCCCAGCAGCTCCAAAACACAAACTCTGTCTCTCCTGTCAGTACCAAATAAACCCAAATAAAAGCCAATCTAGAACAGCAGCCACAACCTGCCACTTTGTCTGGAGAAAAACCAACTGCTTAAATCATTTACACAAAGGTGTTTATAAGGACAGAGTGGACTATAAAAATTGAGAAAACTGATTTCCTGCATGTTACTAGGCCCTATCACCCAAATCAGTGACAATTTAGATGATTCCTTGCAATCAGACCAAACCTGATCTTTAAGAGCAGCCCAGTGCTAAATGAACAAAGGAAAGTGCAAAGCATAGTCTTGATGATAAAAACATGGATTCAGAGCGCAAGGCTGGAATTTTTGTCTCCATTTTTCTCCTCCCAGCTGCCTATGGAACAGCTCTCAGGAACAGAAGCCAGAGAACTAGTGCTGAAGAGCAGTTTTGCCACAAGCAAAAAGGTTACCTCGATCTAGTTCCTTCTGCAGTATATTGAATATTATCATGCCATGAACAGCACTTGAGCTAGCACAACAGTACCAGAAAGACACTTGAATCACTGCTTATTACATCTAAACTGCTCGAAAATGCAGACTGAATATTCATCATGTGAACAGAACAGCTCTCCAAGAAGTCACTACACAGGTCAGCAAAGAGATTAAAATCTTTCCTTAAAAAAGGTCCTGTCTTTAATACCTCATGTAGCAGAGAATTGAAGGGAGCAATTTTAGCAGACTGGGAAAAAGTATTTCCATGCACAAGATGATTCCTCACACCAGTGAGTTGCTCCTCTCCTGTTTTCAGGAAAGCACACAGAGCATTCCTGCATTACTGACTGAAGAGCTCTTGTGTCTTTGGAGAGGAACACAGAGAGCTAGACAAAAAGATTTTCATTCCACTGCAAGTCTTACCACAAGATTCACCTCTCCTTCCCTCCAGAATGCTTTGTACCCAGTTCTGTTCAAAAGGAGACCTGCACAAGCATTCTGAAGCCTCATGCTCCATATGCCACTCTTTTACACATGAAAAAGCAGGCCAGTGCTCTCTCAGGGCAGGCACAGCTACAATTTTGTATTTTTTCAGAAACAAGCAAGAAATTAGGAAAGCTCTAGCATTAAATGGTCTAGTACTGACCAGGAACCGAAACACAACAGTTAATAAACTATTAATTCTTTCCTCTACTTTTTTTGGCAGCTGCTATTATACAGCCTGCAGGCAACAGTCTAATTTCTTAAAGGAGTTGATACTGAGCAGTTACCAAAAGCAGCAAACAGATAACTAATGTATCTTCAGTGCATCTGCCCATGGCCATCTTTCAACCATCCTACATTTCTGCCAATTTTGTTCCTTTTAAATTTATACCAAAGTACTTCCTGGCAGTCCCTCAAAACAGTCAAGTAGAAACAACAACATCTCCATGAATTTGTAGGTAACCCTAAAACAACACTGCAGAAGTATTTTTAAAAAATACAAACAAACCAAAAACAGCCCAGAAGAAGTTACCCCCAAACCCTAAACTTGTTTTAACTCCCACGTTGTGCAGCAGAGTGAACAGAAACCAACAGGAAGCCAAGCAGGCAAGGGGACAGCAAAGAGGAGGAAAAGGCTGATTCACTGCTGGAGGCTGCACTGCAATTCCAGGCCTGCCCCCCAAGCAGGAGCTTGGCTGCACAAAGTTCAGCCAGGAGGCTCCAGCTGTGCCCAGTGGTGCTAAACCAAGGAGCACAGCTCAGCCTTCCACAGCTCCAGGGGCCCAAAGGACGAGACACCGACCCCAAAGCAGTGCCAAGGGTGGGATGGCAGCTGGCAGAAGAGCATGACAATGAAAAAATACTGAAGAGAAGAAGCTTTTGTGCATCCTTTAAAAAAGAGAACTGATTTTAACCTTGCAGCCTTACTCCCCATCAATAACTGACAAGATTCCTAGTGATTTACTCCAGCTACACAAGACCCAGCTTCTGCTCTGAAATACATCCAGAAATATGTGTTTAAAAAAAAAACCAACAAAGGGAAAACAATCCCCCCAGACCAAGAGCTGAGCTAGCTTTAAGAATGAACTATTTGTGTGTCCAGCCCCAGAAGCTGCTGAGGCTGCAGGGCTTTTCCAGTGAGGGCCTGGACAGAGGGATGCAAGGCTTCCACCCTCCCAGACCAGGGACAGCCAGAGCACACCAGGGAATGGCTTTGCTTTTCCCTTCCTGCTGTTAGTTCTCACTCACACTGTCTTCCCTCCCACTCGGGGGTTTTTCCTTTTTTCTTTTTGACACATCTACGTTAGCTTATGGTAAGATGCTACTGAAAATGTAATACAGACATGCCAGGGAACACACGAGGCTAAAAGAATGTTAACTTTATTTATGAACATGTGGTTTGTGTTTATACACATGCTAGTAAACAAAAAGAAAAAGAACTGTTTTCAAGAAATAAAAACCCATCTGAATTAGATCAAATACTATAAACGTGGATTACACAAATGCATTACATTAACTGCTAGGGTCACTGGGCCAGTTCAGCTAACTCCAACTCCCAATGAGAGGCATTCATCTCCAAAAGGAATTCAACCAATCAGCAGTAGAATTATGGATGTCACATTTAGTGGTTTTAGACCTACACACAGCAAGTTTTTGATTTGAAGTTGATTGTTTCCATGGGAACCAGAGGCTGTATTCTTCCCGGAACACAGCCCCGGAGTTCAGGAATTTCTAGATTAAGTTATCCTAATAGCTGATCAAGTGATCAGAACCAATGATCCAGGGTTAGTGTAATGCCTCACACCAGTCTAGTGAAGGAGAAGCAGTTATACTTAAAATAAAGATAAAAAATGAACCCCAGCAAACAGCACTTTGATACTCTAGGGACTATTGGAAAAGCACAGTTGCACACAGTACCGAGATCTGCCCATGGCCAGGCACGGGTTTCCATGTGGGGTTAAATGTTAGCAGCAGTACAAGGGTTTGCAAACCTGAAGGAAAATGCTGCCCCTTTTCCAATTGTGAATTCCAAGTGGTGGTATACTAAAGAAAGGCTTCACCTTTGGGAATTACAGCAGCAGCCAGCCCTGGAGTCACCCAGACCCAAAAATGTGCTGCAGGCACAAGATTAGAAAAGTGACAGGGATTTCACCCCCAAATACCCCAGGCTCTAACTTGGTGCCAAAATTTGTGTTACATATTGTCATTTGCAGACAAACTGTTGAACTAAACTGCTTCACCAGATAAAGGGGAGAGATCAAATCAGAACTTTAGAATACCACTCTGTGTAGCAGCGATATTGAAATTCACGTCAGGCTATTAAAGACATTTCTGTACTCAGGGGGGCCCAAACAATAGCACTTCAATTATACACTTTTAGGAACAAATACCCAAATATTTAAGGACACAAGAAGGAGTCATTTAGCTGCACAGAACTGTCCTGCAAACATCTGGGATATGCTGGGTTTGGTATTTGTTTGAACCCCCAAGTCAAAAGTAAGGAACAGCACCAAGTTTCACAATAATGATTTCTCAGTGGTTTTTGATAACATTTTCAAAAACCATTAGGCAAAAAAAAGGTATTTAAAAACAAAAGCTAAGTGATACAATGTGAAAATGGCAAAAAATACACTCCAAACAGTTTTTATTGCAAGAAACAAAAAGCACACAACAACCTATACAAACATACATATCACTAGCTATAGACAGACAGATGTAGAACATGGCACCATGTTCAGTGTGCAAACCTCCAGCCTACAGGATCTGGAAACGATCATACATTATCTGTACAACACAGAGTCATACAGGAGAGATTCTGGCATATTCAATATGAAATACAATGCATTACTAGGCACAAATACCAATATTCACATTAGAACTCTGCAAATGATGGCATTACCCAGTTTTTACTATGCTGGATCAAATACAATGTATTTACAACATACACTAGGTTTTACTGGAAAATATATTAAGTTAACGTTTGGCAAATTAATAAAAGGCTGCATTGTTTAGAACTAAGTGCAGTGTGTAGGAAAAAAAGTGTGAGATTGTGTTTTTACATACTGCTTTTGATGTTCCACTCACTGGCTCACTTCGACTTCTAGAAGAAGAAATAAAGGTGATCAGAATTTAAAACAAATCACTTGTACCCCACACAAAGATTCCAGAACCTGAACAACACATTATGCTCCAATACTCTAGTCAATGTAGACATTCATTTGTAACATAAACTGTTCCCTCTTGGTATGCCCAGTGCAACTAAAAAACCCCCCAAAATCACATTTCTACATTCTCACAAATTACTCAAGACTTACAGATCTAGAACACAACAGTGCAAGAGGAAGTCCTCAGACATTTTGTCTCTGCCCTCTAAGTACCAAATCCATGAGGTCTGTACTAGAGCTCTGTGTTCTGAAATAATCAATCCCCAAAGCACGGGGCAGCTTTGGCCAACATGTACATCCCTGGTGTGACACACAGGTACCAGGCACAGGGCTTCAGTTTCTAGGAAAGAACAGGGATAATCTACAAGTGCGAGTTTGCTCGAGTGACAAACAGTCATGTGACAAAGGGGCAACACAACAGTGTCAGCAGCACAGTCTCTAGAACAGTGTTTCTTTGTGGAAGCCCAAGCACTGTGTTCAGAGATCTACAATACTTAGCCATCAAAGTGCCAAAATATTAAACATGTTACATATGCTATATTGACTAAAAGTAGTAGTAGAAATGTCACCTGAAAGTAGTTTCTAGGATTTTGTGCGATTTAGGAGTCCTGTGACAAAAAAAAAGGTCTTAATTGCCAGAATTTGCTATAAGATGATCTTGAATATGTTACAATATTTTAGGAAATATTATTACATTTGAAAACTTGCTGAGATTCCACATACTCGGTGGTGTGGACCTGCATGCTCCTCACCATGAACCACACATGCAGCCACTGAGAGCTGACAAACAACCACGCATCATCCAGAGCCCCATGAGCAGAAGCAACGCAAAGGCTGGGGAATCCACATGCCAATGGAGAGGCTCAGCTTCCTGCCACTGCTAAACCCCCCCAGGCTCCCAATGACACCTCCTGAAGGTGAGGAAATACAGGGAAATACTTTGGATTACCACACAGCAGCGGTTCAGCATTTACTGCCAGGTGAGCGATGCCTTTCTGAAGGGCTCTCCACCACTGCAGCAGACATTCCCCATCCCAGCATCACCCACACCACCAGGGGTTCCTGCAGTGTTTCCAGCTCATGTGTCTGCTTCATTTTCAACTGCACCCCAGCAGTGCTGCTCTCTCCTGATCCCCACAGCAGTGTTGACAGAATCTCTGATTCTTTGGAGGGCTTTTCACAGCAGGCAGGGTGCACTGGCAGGACAGCACCCAGCTGAAATGAGCCCCAGAGCCAGGCTGAGTTTACAGGCACAAAGCTGTGGGTGCAGAACCCTGAGGGACAGGCAGAAACTGCACCAACTCCTGCAGGAACACGCCCCAAGGTTACATGCAGAGCCACTTCCATTTGGGGTTTTTTGCTTGCAAATGGTTCATGGGTACCAGGATGTTGCTGTATTGTTTGTTCAAGACACACACTAACTCCTCAGGGTATTGAGAACCAACATTAGAAAGACATGGCAAAACCACAAGCTAATAATATCTCCTGCTGGTGGTGAAGAGGCATGGCTTTAAGGAGGTTGAAAAACATGCCCCTTCTAACAGAGCTGATGTAGCTATTCTAGAGCTGGACTGCATGAAAACATCAGTGCAGCAATAATCCTGTAGCCAGGACTGCATTTGAGTATCTGTGATTTTAATCAATACTGAGGACAGAGAATCAGGTGCAAACCTTAGAAATACAGAATTAAAACCTGGAGCACACATTCCAGCCTGGGTACAGACAGACTCAGAAAGGTAACCAGCACATTTGGTAATGTGCTAAACTGCTTCTGAGATTTGAGTCTGGACAGGATAAACTGTTCCTTCATGGCACTTGCACAAGAGCCAGCACCCTTTAGGGCATGGTTCTTTTTCTCTTGCCTCAAACAGATACTGTGTGTTCAGGAAATGCACAGGAAACACTTAGGAATGAAACTTCTTGTTTGCATGGTTCACCACCTGGCAACCTTTGCTTTTTCCTCTACAACTACTATAAACCCCCCCAGATCTGAGGCAGAAAAACACCTGTCATACCCTGCCCCACCTCCCCCAAACACAGGGCACAGTCCAACACCCGGAGCCAAACTCCTCTGAGACAGGAACAAATGCTAAGTTTACACTACAATGTGTACCTGCCTTTGTTAAAAAGGCACACACAGAATAAGGAATCTCCCCATGTAGAGGAAACAGGATCTGCACTTGAATCTCAGAAAAATAAACCCCAAACCAAACTCAACAGAATCATCTCCAAAGTTACCACTGCTGCTGCCTGAACACCCAAATCCAAGTCTCCTTTGGGACAGACACACTGAAATCTACCCCATGACACCAAACACCAGCAGCAGCTTTAACAAGCAAGGTACAAGCCCAGTGCCCCTGCAGGTGCTGGCAAGAACAAGGGGGGCACACTGAGCCCTCCCACAGCAGAGGATGTTTGCAGTACTTACATTACATAAGTTTTGCTGGTAGCTTTAACTCCTCCAATGGGGATTCTCCTCACAATCACCGATGAGTTCTTGGGAATCAGAGCACTGTCATCAGTGTATTCTGGAAACAACATCAGTACAGAAAAAACATTAGTCAATTTGTAAGAATGTATTTAATATGTAAGACAGAGCACTTTTGAGAATCACTGTACAGATCTAAAAGCAAAATTTTATACATAACATCAGGCTTTCATCCTCTCAATACACCAACAACACCTGTCAAGGAATCCTCAGGTTTGATTATCAAACACAAGCAGCAAAATAATTTTCAGTTTTTCAAGTTAGTTTGAATGCCAAGAGCAAAATAGTTTCAAATTACACTAAAGCAGAGTCTGATAATGCATGAGGTTTTTCCCCAATCTGTTTTAAGCTGTTTTTGCTGCTGTCTGACTATGAAACCAAGAGATCTCTGGAGAGAAACAAACCAAAGCCAAGCCACACCTGCATAAACCAGACTCTAAAGTTTCTGTTTGTCCTGAACAAGCCAGGCACTGGTTAAAGCAGGGACTCTGCAGCAGTGCTTTCAGTGTGTTAAGCACTCCTGACTCCCCTCTCAGGCCTGGCAGAGCTGCAGAAGCACCAGCTGTGAGCTTGGAGCTGCACCCTCCCCAGGCAGGCTGGGCAGCTGCTCAGGGCCTGACACAGAAATGCAACTGAAACTGGCAGCACTGCAGCTTGGAGCACAAAAACTTGGGCATTTTCTGCTTTCACAAGTAGGACAGAAATGGCTCCAACTCAAGTGGCACCTCCCCCCTTAAGCTCACCATCCAGCCTGGATTAACCAAAGGGATACAAATTCTTTGCACTCTCTGTAGAGAAGAGGGACTTAAATGCAATGACTTTTGAAGGCAGCCTTGAAAAGCCTTTGGAAAACAGCATGTGCCTGGAGCCTGCTCTGCCCTGGCCTGTACTGTGCTGCTTGTCCAAAGAGAAGAAAAGCCCTCTGACCTTTCACATAAGGCCCAAACAAAAATCCAACTCTCACGCACTCCGAATAAGCTTAAAATGCAAAGCCCTCTCCATAAGAATGGTTTTTATGTGGGACTTACACAGGCTGGGTATGAGTAAATACTGCAAAGCAGTCCTTCCCTGTGATGTGCCTGCAGTGTTAGCTATTCCAATCCCTTACCTCCACAGACTGAATCAGAACACTGGTCTGAAACCCAGAGCTGCTGTGTATCCAGTCAAGCTCTGCCAGGATGAGTTTGCTCAGTGATCACACACAAAATATAACACAATTTATGCTCCATTTTTCAGTATATTATTCCTACAGGCAGGAACCTTCCTTAGACCAAACCATACCTAGCAGAAGACATCACTTCAACCATGAAATTAAAATTTCACTTCTATTTCCAACTAACAGAACATTTCTTCAGAAAACTGAGAAATCACTTAGCTGAAACTAATTCCTGATCTTCCCCCCAGGGGACCAAACAGGGAGACTCCTCTGGACTGCAGAGTTATCTAAAACTGTGAAAGGACTAGCAGTGACAGGAACAGCAGCTCTTACAGAAGTCACATCCTGACACAAGCCCTGAGCCCTGCTGCTCACACAGCCAAGAGAGGCTGCACTGGCACTTCCTGATGGAGGAGCTCAGTGCTGAGGCTGAGACAAACACCTGAAGATGGTTCAGCTGCACTTCTAGAAGCCCAGAGCAGCTGTTCCTGCTTGTGGACCAGGGTCAAACAGAAGTGTTCTTTCTTTCTGGTCCAGATCACAAATCACTGGACTTGATTTCAGAGAGACAAGATTAGCAACAGTGGCTTCACAAGAAGGCTTTCAGGTTAAACTGGCAGCTCCCAACAGGACCCTGCTCCTCATGGGCACCAATATTCCCTGGGCAGAGCCTCACAAGGCCAGGACCTGCACAGCCCTGTCCCTGTCTCTCCATGACTCCACACAGCTACTGCCCACACTTGTTCAAGCAGAGCTCCAACAGAAATGCTCAAAGCCAGAGGGAACAACATTGTTCATTCCCACTCCCATCCAGCACAAGCTTGTTTTACCACCAGTGATAGCTGGGAAGTGGCTACTGGAATTTGTCCATCTGAGCTGTGATTAAAAGTACCCAATTAACCCAAAATGCCTGCAAAAACAAAGATGGATCTGGATATTAAAGTCAAGAGCAGAAGAGACACAACAACCAAACTTGCTATTTATCCCACAAGAAAACACTAGCTTGAGAGTCCAGAGAAAGAAGTACTTGAAGGCATGAATGGAGGTAAACTAGTTAACAGCAGCTACCCTGACTGCTGCCTCACATGACACAGAAATCTGACAGCAACTACTGCATTAGTGCCTGCAACCTTCTAACAGTTAAGTGCAGAGAGCTCAGATTTGCTGGCAAGTTTATGCTGCTTCACATTGCATGAGTGATTTAAAGCCCCCGCCTTTTAATTTATCTATGATGAGAATTTCTGCTAGTTTTACTAATTTGTGTTTATGTATGCTATAAAGAAATCACTGGCAAAAGTTCCCATGTTGTTTAACTTTGCTCTCATCACCCCACTTGCTCACTTTGGGACAGGACAAGCCATTGCTGTAGCTGGCCACAGCCAGTTTGAAACTTCCTGAGTAACAGACTGGGCCAGTCCTGTTGGATTTTCTGCTCTCCCAGAACAGGAACCCCTGATCTCATCTACAGCAGCACATCATCATTTCTGGAACAAGCCGGCTCAGGAGGCCAAACAGCCCAGGGAACCTGCACTGCTCTGCTCTGAAGGGATGAGTCAATCAAATCCACCCTGCTTCCAGTCATTAATCCCATTACAGCACCCTGCTGCAGGCTCCTCTTGGCTCTGCTGTGGTGTCAGCGTGGGGCTGAAGTGCCTGAGCACTACTCTGCCTTAAAACCATTCAGCCATCCCACACCAGATCAGAGCAAAGTTTTGGGTTTATTTTCTCTCTATTTTGCCCTGTAAGTTTTCCAAGTGTTCTGTTTCAGTGTCACAGTGCAGGAAAGAACACTGGAGAAACCTCAGTTGTGGAGCCTGCAGCTCTTCCACAGCTCTGGGAACACCTGGTACAGAGGACAGGTAAACAAGCCCAGATCCAATGGCATGGAGGCAAGTTTAAAAGCACCACTCCTGAGAACATGCCTCGATAGCAAGTTAGCAGCACTCCTATTGCTAGCTTCACATTAGGAAAACAAACAGCTCCAGAACTGTAAAAGCTTACAGGGTCTTGGAGCAATCTGAATATGCAGCACATCTTCACCCATGGCTCGCTTTGTCCTTTCCAAAGATCATTTTAACATGTACTCAGGACTCCTGAATAGACAAAGTTACAAAAACCCAATGCTTCTGTCCACACAAGAATTCCTAACATCCCACTTAGGTAGAACATCTCGGTCTAGTTGTTATTTTAATTTCTGCAGGTTGATTTAAGCATCTACCTCTGCTAATAAAAACTGAGATTTATGCATATAAACCAAAGATTTGACAGACATAAATTCTGGAAATACATTCTCTAGCTATGCTCTGCAAACCACAGAGGGAATTTTGCCTTTTCACATGGAAAACACCCTTAGGAAAGCTTCAATAAGCATCTGTGCCACTAATACAGAATTTTAAATGATGTATTTGACACAGTTGTATGTTTATAATTTAATATTAATTTTGCAGAGGTTAAAGTAAAACACAACCTGCCTACAGGACCCAGGACAACGCTTTTTTAACTTCACCTTGAGGCAGCACCACATCGAACACCTTCCAGTGAGGCAAACACTTCTCCTCCCCTGGACTCCAGTTACCAACAAGTAACCCCCCAGTAAATCTGGTACCACGGATGCTGCAGTAACACTTTACGAGGTGACCTTTATGAGTATCTGTCTCCTTAACAACTTTGCTTTCTGTTCACCAGCTCCAACAAGCCCCGTGTGTTTGGCCTGTTTCAAAGCAGTTGTTCTGTTCCCACAGCGGGGCTCCAGCCCAGCTCCCTCCCAGCCAAGGCTCCGTTCCCAGCCCCGGGTGAGAGCAGCCACTGCTCCTGGGAGCCCAGAGCCCCAGAGCCCTGGGCACAGCCAGGGACAGCAGCCACTGCTCCTGGGAGCCCAGAACTGCGGGCACAGGCAGGGACAGCAGCCACTGCTCCTGGGAGCCCAGAACTGCGGGCACAGGCAGGGACAGCAGCCACTGCTCCTGGGAGCTCAGAGCCCTGGGCACAGCCAGGGACAGCAGCCACTGCTCCTGGGAGCCCAGAGCCCAAAACTGCGGGCACAGCCAGGAACAGCAGCCACTGCTCCTGGGAGCCCAGAGCCCAAAACTGCGGGCACAGCCAGGGACAGCAGCCACTGCTCCTGAGAGCCCAGAGCCCTGGGCACAGCCAGGGACAGCAGCCACTGCTCCTGGGAGCCCAGAGCCCCAGAACTGCGGGCACAGCCAGGGACAGCAGCCACTGCTCCTGGGAGCCCAGAGCCCAAAACTGCGGGCACAGCCAGGGACAGCAGCCACTGCTCCTGGGAGCTCAGAGCCCCAGAGCCCTGGGCAGAGCCAGGGACAGCAGCCACTGCTCCTGGGAGCCCAGAACCCTGGGCACAGCCAGGGACAGCAGCCACTGCTCCTGGGAGCCCCAGAACTGCGGGCACAGGCAGGGACAGCAGCCACTGCTCCTGGGAGCCTCAGAACTGCGGGCACAGCCAGGGACAGCAGCCACTGCTCCTGGGAGCCCAGAGCCCAAAACTGTGGGCACAGCCAGGGACAGCAGCCACTGCTCCTGAGAGCCCAGAGCCCTGGGCACAGCCAGGGACAGCAGCCACTGCTCCTGGGAGCCCAGAGCCCTGGGCACAGGCAGGGACAGCAGCCACTGCTCCTGGGAGCCCAGAGCTCTGGGCACAGCCAGGGACAGCAGCCACTGCTCCTGGGAGCCCAGAGCTCTGGGCACAGCCAGGGACCTCCCCAGCACAGCCCTCGCAGCAAACCAAACCCAGCCTTCAAAAGCTTTCCACAACTTCACTCAATACTGTCACAAAAATCCAACATTTCTGCGCTCCAACACAACAGCATCCCCTGCACCCCTAATGCTGTGCTGGGAAGTCTCTCCACACTCTCCTGGAAATGATTTAAATATCTGTAGATAAATAGATGCTTCAACTCCAACCCCTCTGAAGGTCAGGGCTGAAGTTACACAGCATTCTCTTTAAACTTCAACACAACACTGAAAGAGAAAAAACCACCAGTACATATTTTAAAGAACTACTGAGACACACAACCACGGCAGGGGAGGAGGGGGAAATAAAAAGGTTGACGGAATGAAAACACAATTCTTTTTATTTCTGAAAAGTCACACTCCGAAGTCTTTAATCACATTTAAACGTATCAGGATGGCAGATTATCAAATTGAAGCATCATAGTAACAAAAGCCCACATTCACACTGCAGAATCAAGCACTATTTATTAGACTGATGCAAATTTATGACTTCCCGAAGAACGTTTCTTACACATATTCACTGTAAATGTTCTGCCATAAAACTTCAGCACTGTCCTGATACAGCAAACACTAAGTGCCAGCAAGAAAAACAATAAATTAGACAAGAATGATGAAACGATGCTCAGCAGTACCAAATCACGGTGTCCTTTGTTTGGGAAGCTCACATTACCCAGGAATTCCCAAGAGTAATTCTGCTACACAGAACTCTTGCTGACTCTGCAAGAGGCTTTAAAGGTCTGCAGGAATTGTAAGTCGGTGATACACCCGATACAAATTGGTGCTCCCAAGCAATTACTGCAAGGGGCACTCCCTTCAATGAAAGGCGGGTAAAAAATGCTGCAAAGCTCCTTCCAATGAAGGGGGGCAAAAGTTGAAGACAAACTTCAGTCCTCAAACACGCTTTGTTTTTTTCCCATTCAAATTAGCCATGTGCTATACTCTTATCACCTTCACATTCCTCTACCAGATTTCAAAGAAAGCCGGCAGGTTATTCACGGTAGGACACCCTCTCGTCCCCCACTCCCCCATTTTACCTACAACTCCAGGAAACCAAAACTTTTGTAGCACGGCCGCACACGAAGCCGTGCTCCGCACGCAGCACTGCTCGGACGGAGCTGAGTGAGAGCAGCAGCTACAAAGGAACAGCTCTGAGCCCACGGCAGCCACCGCTCCGTCAGCGCAGCCCCCGAACCCCACGCACCTTCTTTGGTCTGCGCGTTGGTGATCTGCAGGTCGCAGTCGGCCGCCTTCAGCTTCTCCCGGCCCATGATCTGGCGCTTGAGGTCGCTCAGGGAGATGTGCAGCCCGTCGAAGGTGACCGTGTCATAGTTGAGCTTGGAGGAGAACTTGTAATGCACGCACGACATGGCGGGGCGCGGGCGGCGCCCGCTCCGGCGCGGCGGGGCCGCGGGGGTCGGGCAGGGCCCGCGGGGGCCGGGGCGGCGGCGCTGGGGCGGCGAGCGGCGCTCAGAGCCCGCGGCGCTGCGCCATGGCCGGGCCGCGGCCTCAGGGCTCGGGGCTGGGGAGGCCTCAGGTCTCCATCGTGGCGAGCCCGCGGCCCCCGCCCCGCAACGACCGCGGCCCTCGGCGAGCGCGGCGCGCCCGCCCGGCTCCTGCTCTCGGCCCCGCTCGACCCGGGCTGGGCCCTGCTCGATTCGGGCTCGGCCTCGCTCGGATCGGGCTCGACCAGGACTCGGCCCCGCTCGGCTTTGCCCGGCCCCTCTCGGTTCGGGCTCGGGTTGGGGCCCGCTCGGCCCGGCGCCGCCCCGCTTGCTTCAGGCTCGGTCCCGCTCGGTGCGGCTCGGCCCGGTTCGGCGCGGCTCGGCCCGGTTCGGCCCCGATGGCGGCTCCCGCGGCCGCCCCTGCCCTCAGCGCTGCGCCGAGGGGTTTCCCGGCCGACACCGCACGGGCCGCGCGAGCATGCGCAGATGGAGCGCGTCCACCACGCCGCACGTGACCCGGCGCCGCGCGTGACACGGCGTCACGTGGGCGAAGCGGCCCCGCCCCCTGGTCCCGGGCGCCCCCTAGCGGGAAATGTGAGGGAATATCGAAATATTGAACTATTGAAATACTGAAATATTGAAATATTGACATTACAGCCCATAATAGTCACCCTCCTCTGGGCTTCACATCGCCGTCACGTCGTACGTAAACCCCTGCCTCTTTCACGGTATGTGCTGCTGTCGCGTCCAACCCTTCTAGTGACACTTAGGAACAACAGTCTTTCACTTCACAAATATTTATTTTCTAATTCTCAAATCTTTACATAGGAAACCTTATGTTCACCAGCTGCCGCTGTCCCAGAGAAACCAACCGACCCGAAGACAAGGTAAAATAATGATGAATAAAATAAAGAAGCCTTGGAATAAACTCTTCTCATGTGAAATTTTAGTCTAAACTTGTGATCTGTGAGCTGTGTGGGTGATCAGGCAGAACCTGGCGGGACAGCTCAGCCCAAAATCTGACCTGGTGAAGATCCCAGCCTGGGCTGTGGGGACAAGGCTGCTGCTTGGGACACGGCTGGACAGGGCAGGACAGGGCTTGGGCAGGGCTGGACAAGGGAGATTTTGGACATGGCTGGACAAGGGGGGAATTTTGGACATGGCTAGACAAGGGGAATTTTGGGACAGGGCTGGACAAGGCGGGGATTTTGGACATGGCTGGACAAGGGAGGGATTTTTGGACATGGCTGGACAATGGACTGTTTGGGACATGGCTGGACAAGGGGGGATTTGGGACATGGCTGGACAAAGGGGGGGATTTTGGACATGGCTGGACAGAGGAGTGTTTTGACATGGCTGGACAGGGGATGCTCCCGTAAGCAGCTGAGCTGTGAGATCACAGCAGGAGGGTGCTGACCCCGCTGTGCCAGAGGGCAGGGCTGGATGGGATATCGGGGAGAAATCCTTCCCTGGCAGGGTGGGCACGGCTGGCACAGATTCCCAGAGCAGCTGAGGCTGCCCCTGAAGTGTCCCAGGCCAGGCTGGACAGGGACCAGAGCACCTGGGGCAGTGGGAGCTGTCCCTGCCAGGGCAGTGGATGTCCTTTAAGATCCCTTGCCACCCAAACCATTCCATGACTGCAGGATGTGTCACCAGCAGGATGTGTTCAGGGAGTGCTGCCGTGTTCCTGGCCAAACCTGTCTGACCCAAGCAAAGGGCTGAGGTGCCTGTTCCAGCCTGGTTCCTGCGTGTCACAGAAATGCTCATGTCACATCCAATGTTTTCAGCCGCCCACACTCTCAACTTTACAAAACAAAATGGGAATTCCTGATGAGGCAGGGAAATGCCCCGTGGCTTTCAGAGGGACTGGGTTACTCTGAAAGTCATTAAACCCTAGAGCAGCATTGAAATTGGTGGTCTCTGCACACCTGTGGGCACCAGGGCTCTTTTTGTAGCTTTAAATTAATTCTGAAACTCTGAACTCTCTCACTTCCCACCCTGGACTCCAGCAGGGTCATGGCTGCACGGATCAGAGACAAACATAAATATCCCAATAAACACTTTGTGACTTGAACAGGGCAGAGACTCTTTGTTTCTGCATCCCCAGAGCGCCAGGCCCGGATCTGGCCCCATCCCCATCTCCCCCGGTTCCCGCAGGGCTCCGGGCTCTGCTCGGCCGCACCTCTGGGCTCCGTTTCGGAACTGTCACCCCGGTCTGGATCCGTCACAGACCGGCCAAGGCGCTGGGATTCATCGCACAGATCAACTGGTAACGCTGCTGGTGCTGCCCTGAAATGGCGCCCGTGAGGAGGGTGACATCACTCACCCGTATGCAAATAAAGGAGTGCAAAGGACACTGGGACACTATATGGAGTTAAAAACCCCTTAAAACAACGACAAAATATCATCTGGAGCAACGACACCCCTGGGCTCCGTGCTTCACAGGACCCCCTAGCAACCGGATCCTGCGCTTGACGACGGTCTCTAGCAACCGTTTTACGACACTTCAGCGCTTTACAGCAGTCCCTAGCAGTCAATCTCCGCTTTTTATACTCCCTTGCACCCAATTCCCGCGCTTTACGACAGCTCCGAGCACCCAAGTCCCACCGCTTCCGGCGTCTCCTAGCAACGCCTCCCGCCGCTGGCGTCACTTCCGGCGCGCTCCAAGATGGCTGCCGTGACTCCCGACCGCGAATCCCGCCCCGCGGCAGAGCGGAGTCAGCACTCCCCGGGGCGCTGGAGGTCCCAGCTGGACTCGAGCAGGGTTCACGGGAGTCAGTCCAAGTCTGTGTGAAATTGTGGAGAAACGCTGAAAGTTCGGCAAGGCTGGGGGAGAGGTCAAGGATGGCATCAGTGGATGGGATTCGGCGGAAGAATCTGGGGTTTTGGGAAATCTGCTGCGATCCCCCTCTGACTGAGAGCACCGGGGTGATCTTGCTTGATGAATTCAGAATCACTAATTAAACTGCTCGGGGAAAATAAAGAGAAAATTATCTCGGGCGAGAAGGAGCCCGACTCAGTTTGCTTTTTATTTTAGCTTAATGTGCTTTTTTACTTTTTTTTTTTCAAGCAAGGCGAGCCCGCCGCCCCCGTCCCCGCCTGCCACTAGAGGTCATTTGAGCACCGGGATCGGGACCGGCAGCGGCGGCTCCTGGCCTGGCACGGACACTGCACTGCCCTGTGTCCAGCCTGGCCTGGCACGGACACTGCACTGCCCCCGTGTCCAGCCCCCGTGTCCAGCCTGGCCTGGCACGGACACTGCACTGCCCCCGTGTCCAGCCTGGCCTGGCACGGACACTGCACTGCCCCGTGTCCAGCCCCCGTGTCCAGCCTGGCCTGGCACGGACACTGCACTGCCCCATGTCCAGCCTGGCCTGGCACGGACACTGCACTGCCCCATGTCCAGCCTGGCCTGGCACAGACACTGCACTGCCCCATGTCCAGCCTGCCCTGGCACGGACACTGCATTGCCCCGTGTCCAGCCTGGCCTGGCACAGACACTGCACTGCCCCATGTCCAGCCTGGCCTGGCACGGACACTGCACTGCCCCGTGTCCAGCCTGGCCTGGCACGGACACTGCACTGCCCCGTGTCCAGCCCCCGTGTCCAGCCTGGCCTGGGACACTGCCGGGGATGGAACAGCCACAGCTGCTCTGTGCTCCTCTGCCAGGGCCTCCCACCCTCACAGGGAAGGATTTTTCCTAATACCAAATCTAACAGTTTGGAGCCATTCCCCCATGTCGTGTGAAAAGTCCCTTTTCAGCTCTCTTGGATCCCTTTAGGCACAGAAAGGAGAGCTCACAGAGCTCAGAGCCTTCTTTTCTCCAGGCTGAACAACCAGACTGAAAAAGCTGGGCGGGGAAATCCTCTGTGCTGATTTTGGGTGGTTGTTTCTGTTCAGAAGGGCAGGAAACGTCCCCTGGTAACACTGAGCCATGTCCAGTACCAAACCAGCAATGGTTCCTGCCCAGCACAGCCCCACACGCTGCTCCCAGTGACTCCACGGGGCTGTGCTGAGCCCTGTGCAGAGCCCAAACACCTCTGACACCACTGAGCGGGCACCTGGGCTGCTCCCAGTGCCCCCAGCTCCTGTGGGAGCTCCAGGGTGTCCCTGAGCACCCCTCAGCCCAAGCCCCCTGCCTCCAGCCTTTCCTGAACCTCTGCCCCCTGTGCAGCCTCTGGTCTGCACTCACACATCAAAGCAGCCCCGGCTTCCCTCCTCGTTCTGAGCTTCTCAACACATTTTAAACCAGAATTAACTCGAGGGATCAAAGGCCCCTTCCCGCTGTCCCCTGGAGCCCTCCCTGCCTGGCTGGCTGTGCCCAGCTGGCTGCACACAGCAGCTATCAGCAGCTGCAGCTGCTGGGGATCAGGAGAGGGAGAGCCAAACCCCAGCACGGCTGCTCTGCAGCTCCCTGTCTGCCTGCACTAATCGCTCAGGAGACGCTGCTGAGCTTGTGGAATTGGCTGGTGATGGGACCACGGCTGACTTTATCCCTGGATCCTGTCTGTCTTTGAGTCATCTTGGTTGTGAGTCAGAGCAGCCCTTAATCCCTTGGAGATAAGGGCTCATCCAGCACTCTGCAGGTACTGCTGCTCTTCAGAACGGGAATAATTCTGTGTGAGCTGAGGCTGTGCTGGGAGCACTCCAGGACACACTGGTGGGGTGGCTCGTCATGCCAGCTCTGTGTCACCTTGGGAGCCAGCCTCACCAGAGCCAGGGCTCTGCTCAGCAGCCCTGGGGGCTCCTGCCTTCCCGCAGAACATTTACCCCGAGGGTAAACAGCACCAGGCTCCTCCTGTCCTCAGGGCCCTGGGGATCTGCTCCCCTCCCCAGCATCTCTGCATCCTGTGCCTGGTGCACCTCCCTCAGCAAGGGTGAGCTGAAATCCAGCATCATTCGTGCCCTTCATTCTAAAACCTTCTATGTGTCTGTCAGTAAATTGTTCCTAGTTTAATTTCTCCCTTTGTTAAAATGGTTTTATCCCAGCTTAAATCTCTCTGTTACACAACTTCTCGTGCCATCCATCACCAGAAACATCCCACATGGCAACTGGAGACCACAATTGAGTGATCTGTAGCCCCCTTGACTCACCTTTTTAATCTGTCACCCCGTGGCAGATTTCTGGCCCTCAGGCAGCTCCCACAGCTCCTGCCAGGGCTCTGCAGCTGCTCAGCCTTGCTGGGAGCAGAGATACCAGCACTGGCCCCAGCATGTTACTGGTCTGACTGGTGCTGTGTAGAGAAAACTCTGAGAATTGCTCTGGTATTTCCCTGTGGATACCCAGGACCAACACAAGGCACATCATCACACTGGGCTCGTGTGTGCTGGTCCCTGCCTGCACCCCGAGCCTGGCCAGCGTTCCCCATCTCTGGGATGTGCTCCCCTTTGCTCTTTCCTGGCCATGCCCTCACCCTCTGCCATCTCAGCCTGCAGGGCTGGGCCCAGTGTGACTCTGAGGGGAGTCAGCCCCTGGCAAACCCTCTTTGGTTCCCACTTTTTAATTTCCTTTAGGTACCTGCAGTGATTCATGAAGCCTTCATGAAGCAGCATCCCTCCTCCCAGCCTCAGCCAAGCCCCAGAATGGGGAGGCAAAGCTCCATCCTCTCCTGCAATGAGGCTCAGGTGAGCACTGGGTGCTGCCTGCCCTGATCCAGCCCACCCAGAACCCGCCCAGAACCCCCCCAGAACCCGCCCAGAACCCCCCCAGGCAGTGAGCTCTGTGAGCTCAGCACCCAGAAACTCTGCTCTGCTTCCCCACCCACCCCAGGGTGGGACACCTGAGGTTGAGAGGACACAGCCTGGATGTTCCGGCGCCTCCCGGGAGCTGATGGCACAGGAGGACACCCGCTCCTCTCCACTGCCCCGGCTCTTGTCCGATACACCATTTAGAAACAGCCTTTCGATTTTTAACGGGCTCCAGAAACTTTCCCTATTTGACATTTGTGGTGTTCATTCCTCAGAGAAACAGCCCTTTGTTTAACTACCGGGAGAACTTCTTATCTTGGACACAACACCACTATTAAGCTTGTAGGAGACAAGATTCTAAACTCTTTTCTATAGAAGAAAGTACCTGGAATTTAAGTGCAAAGTGGGTGAGAAATGCTTGAACAGTGGTAGTTAAGAGCCCTTTTTACTTCTTAACCCAGTCAAAGGGCCAGAACATTTGGCTGTAGGGAAAAAGGCTGGCAGTTGCTGGGATTGTATCATAGGGAGCCATAAGTACCTGCAGGCACTGCAAAGTTGTTAAGCCTCAGTTCAGCCCAAAGACTCCCAAAATACACAAAGCCTGTGTTCTGATTGTGGCCTTTGAAAAGTGATGTGTGAGAAAGGAGGATACTCTTGGGGGATCCTTTGGTGAGTCAGTTGTGGTGTGGCGGGGGAAGTCATTCCCACATCAGCCCCCGGGCAGGTTCCTATCAGTGGTGTCTGTCCTTTTCCATAGGGTACTGAGAATTTAAAACCCCTGGCAAAGGTAGAAGCTTACAGAATCTGAGCAGCAAGGAAGAACACAAAATGTCCTTATTTTCCTGCGGATGGGTTGGGCTCACTCAGTAAAACCAAATGCCCTCCATGGTTCCTCATACCCCAATGGGATGCCAGTCCTTTACCGGGGGAACAGCCTTTGCATTTCCAGATGTTCACAGGAATTATTTACTGAGGTCCCACCTTTCCATAGGAAATAAACCAGATCTGGAGCTGTGTTGAGAACAACTTTTCACTTTTACACTCTTTCTTTTCCAACAGCTTCACTAAAAATTTTGGGGGGTTTTACCTCTCTAGCTGGTCAGCCCCAGATCCCAGCACACTGCCAGGAATGTTCTGTCCCAGCAGGTCCGTGAGTACCGCGTGCTGCCCACGGACAGGGAGCGGGTGGGGACGCTGCACTCGGGAATCCTCATCCCAGCCGGGCGGTGCCCATCGCCTTCCAGCCTCGGGCAGGTCGGTGCAGCTGCTTTGGGACCGCCTCTGGGGTTTGTATTCTTAGGGGGAGTGTAAGACAACACACGTTTGTCTGCTCTTGGTTCTCGTCGTGGGTTTCCAGCAGCGACTGGGACACACGGGGGGGGGGGGGGGGGGGGGGGAGGGGGGGTCACCGCGCTGTCCCGCGGGCTGACACGCGACCGGCACGCGACCGGCACGCGACCGGCACGCGACCGGCACGCGACTGCCACGCGACCGGCACGCGACTGCCACGCGACCGCCACGCGACCGGCACGCGACCCGCACGCGACCGGCACGCGACCGCCACGCGACTGCCACGCGAACGGCACGCGACCGGCACGCGACCGGCACGCGACCGCCACGCGACCGGCACGCGACCGCCACGCGACCGCCACGCGACCGGCACGCGACCGCCACGCGAGATTTTTCCACGCGAGTTTTTTTTCCACGCGAGTTTTTTCCACGCGAGTTTTTCCACGCGAGATTTTTCCACGCGAGTTTTTCCCCACGCGAGTTTTTTTCCACGCGAGTTTTTTCCACGCGAGTTTTTCCCACTCGAGTTTTTTCCACGCGAGTTTTTTTCCACGCGAGTTTTTTCCACGCGAGTTTTTTCCACGCGAGTTTTTTCCACGCGTGTTTTTTCCACGCGTGTTTTTTCCACGCGTGTTTTTTTCCACGCGAGATTTCCAACCAGAGATTTTCCCACCCGTAATTTTCCACCCGAGATTTCCCACCCGAGATTTTCCCACCCGAGATTTTCCCACCCGAGATTTTCCCTCATTTACAAGGAAGCCCCTCCCGAGGAGGTGGCCGCAGTCCCCGGCAGGGCTGGGCTTGTGGGGAGGGGAGCCAGGAGTGCCGGGATGCCCCTGGCAGCTGGGAGGAGTCCTCAGCACGTTTCTGTGCTGGCAGGGAGCAGTGAGGCTGCAGGCAGATAGAGAGGGCTGCGGTGCTGGTGGCACACAGGCAGAGCTGGGTGAGGCTCAGCAGGTGCAGGAAGAGCAGTGAGCATCTCCCGGGACTGGCATTTCCCGTCACTCATCCCCCAGGACTGGCATTTCCCATCACTCGTCCCCCAGGACTGGCATTTCCCATCACTCACCCCCCAGGACTGGCATTTCCCATCACTCATCCCCCAGGACTGGCATTCCCTGAGGGGCTGGTCCCGAGCGGGCTCTGCTCACCTGCAGACAGTGATTTAACATCAATGAGGTAATTTTGTCCCTAGGGTTATTTATCTGTCTATTGAGAAGCCCCAGCCCTGTGTGAGTCACCAGGCTGTACTACTGCCCTGTGATGAATTACTCTTGGACACATGCTAGATGACATTTACCAATAAATTTATGCAGATTTCTCCTGTAATCCTTCTCTTCATCAAAAGTAGCAATGCTTTCTCTAATGCAAATGCACTGTGAGAGCCTCGGCACATCAAACCGAGCTGGGCTGAGCAGTTCGGGATTCAGAACGAGAATCTTCCCTGTGCTCATGAATAACCATTTCCTACACATGAATATTCAACAGAGCCTTGGCAGAGCCTGTGGCTGCTCCAGAGCCCGCTCTGAGCCCTGTCCCCCTGCCTGGGCAGCTCTGGCCAGCCCTGCAGGCACATTTCACACTGCTCTCCCTCTGTGCTTCCAGCACCAGAGGTAACAGTGGGTGCAGAGCAGTGGTGCCCTTGCAGCCCTGTGGGTGCTGTGCTGAGCTCTCCTCTCCATCCAGACCTTCCCATTCCACATCCACAACCTCCCCTGGCATCCTCAGCCCGTGTGGGGCCCGTCCTGGGGTCACAGCATTGCTGAGACCAGAAGGGTCCAGCACCAGTGCCTTGGATCTCACCCCTGCTCTTGACCAACACTTCACTGGCACAGGCGCCCAGAAAAGCTGGGGATCCCTGGAAGTGCCCCAGGCCAGGCTGGACAGGGCTTGGAGCACCCAGGGGTAGTGGGAGGTGTCCCTGCCTAGCAGGGGGTGGAATGAGATGCTCTTTAAGGTCCCCTGAACCCAGACCAGTTTGGGATCTCTGATTCTTCTCAAAAAAACCTGGCAGTGTCTGCTCCCAATCCAATTGTGAGCTCCTCGCTGTGGTACAAGGAGAGGTTCCAGTTCCAGAGGGGAGAGGGTGGGAGGAAGGTCAGGACACCAGGACAGCTCGGTGACATCCCCAGGAAACACCCCAAACCAGCCCAGGCTGGGCACAGCAGGGATCACTGAACCCCCCCAGTGCTGGAGGGGGGGATGCTGAACGTGCAGAGCCCTCAGCAGCCTCCGAGCAGTGGGGTTTGCATTTTTATTCATTTAAAGATGATGACATTCTGAGCAGTGATGATCCAAGCTGACGAACCGCCTTGGCAGCAAGTCGGGCTGCTGGAGTTGTGGGCTTTTCCTTGTCCAAAACACAGACAATATGGAAATAAATGATTTCTTTCACAGTTGTTTAATATAATTTTGTCTGTTCTGGGTTTTACGGCTGGCAGTCCCAGTTAACCCAGGGCAGGGGCAGCTCCAGCACTCCGGAGATCCCTGCCAGCTGGATCAGCAGTGGGACAAGGGCCAGGAGAGGCTGAGGCTGCTGAAGGGGCTGCCTGGGAGAGGGCAGCAGTGCAGGGCACTGCTCCAGCTCAGCCCCTAAGGCTTCTTCTGCAGCACCAGCTGTGGGTTTAATGATCTGGGAGGTTGAGAGGCACTTGAGCCTGAGGTGAGAGCCTCTGGGACACACTCAGAGCCATTTCTGGCTTCTCCACTCACCCAGAGCCAGCTCAATGCCCTTCATCTACTTCTATTTATTTTTCTTGTTATCGCTGTGAAATAAATATGAAGAGGATCTAAATTCAATTCAGACTCTCAACCCAGACTTTGCTGCTGCAGGACCAGCAAAGGGAAGCTTGGGGCTGTGATTGTACAACCCCCAAATGAGCAGCCCAGCAAGGATTTTGGCAGGAGCCACCCTGGCTGTGCTGGGAGTGATGTGGCCAAGCATGGCCAGGGAGGAGCTGCATGCACTGCTGCTCTGCTGCATCCTCTGCTGTCCTGCATCCTCTGCTGCTCTCCTGCATCCTCTGCTGCTCTCCTGCATCCTCTGCTGTCCTGCATCCACTGCTGCTCTCCTGCATCCTCTGCTGCTCTCCTGCATCCACTGCTGCTGCTCTCCTGCATCCTCTGCTCTCCTGCATCCACTGCTGCTCTCCTGCATTGCCTGGGCGAGCGTTTTTGTGCTCCAAAGCTGCTCCAGGCATGCTGGACGTGGTTCCCACCATCCCACCGCCCTCCTGGGTGCCCAGCACTGCCTGGAACCACAGCCCCCCTGTGCCCTGTGCAGCCTCACCTGTGCCACCGCTGCCTCACCAAGATTTCTGAAGGTTCAGGCTATGAAATCCTGCCCTTGGTATAAACATTTTAATTACAAGTTTCCGGGACTTCTTTCCTAAGATAAACACATTTTAATTGCAAATTGCTTCTGCTGTCTTTACCCACCCCCCAACACTGCCAGCAGCTGCTGGGTTTAATATTTAATGAAAGTGCCTCTGGGCTGGATGCAGCAGCAGGGCTGGGGGACACTGGAGCACCCTGAGCGTGCCTGGGGCAGGACAGGGGCAGCTCCTCGCTCCTGCAAAGCCACCACAGCTGGGGGTGACCCTGGCACAAGGAGCAGCTGTGACATGTGTCCCTGCCAGAAGGGACAGAGTCACCTGTGGGGAGTGAATCCCCCTCAGCTGCTTCAGGGAGGCTCTGGGCAGTGTCTGGGCTCGTCCCCCATGGCACAGGGTCCTGCTGTGGCCACCTGCCCACGGCTTCCATCAGCCACGAGCAGAGGCTCCGTGTCCCCTGTGCCACCGCTGCCCGTCCCTGGGGCCACCCCAGGACCAGGAAATGCCATTAGCTGCTCGTGTGGCATCTCACCATGTAGGCCAGGTCTCTGGGCACGGGCAGCACGTGCAGAGCCCTGCAGCACCGAGCCAGGTCCTGCTGGGCTGGGTTTGTCACCTGGGGTTTGTCACCTGTGCCGTGTCTGGCTCTGCTCAGCACAGGGACACCGCCAGCCCCACACCGCCCCTGGGTGTGTTTTAAACCCACCCTGCACCACCAGAATCTCACACAGGAAACCAACCGAGAGCTCCCACTGCTCTGCCTTTTGTTCCTTCACTTTTTCCTCCTTTTCTCTCTTCAAATGTTCCTTTGAAACCCAAACTTCCTGCAGTTTGAAATGGACAATCAGGCCACCCCAGCAGCTGCAGCCCAAGAGCTTCAGCTCTTGGCAGGAGGATCAGAACTACAAAACTATTTCTTTGAGGCAAATTATGCATTCATCCAGCTCATTTGAAACAAAATATGATTTGCAATTTAACTTTCCATAATGAGCTCCTGCTATTATACCGTTTCCATAATGGCTGGTTTCATTGGAACAGATTGTTGGTGCACATGGTTTACAAAACATTTTCAATGCAAGCCCCGTTTTTTCTTATTTTAAATAGCAACAGCTGCTAAGCATGATAATTATTGTATTTCATCAAAATAAACTTACCGACTTGCTTCTTGATGCCACTCGTCACAATTTTCCAGCGGACCTGCAGGTTATTAAAGAAGCTGAAACTTTAATTCAGCAAAGTGAGAGCAGCACCTCACCAAATCCACCATGGAGCTCCTTCCACTGTCCCAGGCTGGCCCTGGGCACTGCCAGGGATCCAGGGGCAGCCACAGCCTCTCTGAACACCCTGTGCCAGGGTCTCACACCCAAAGGAAGAGCTTTTCCCAACATCCAGTCTCAGCCTGCTCTCTGCCCTTCCTCCCTGTCCTGCTCTGGAGTCTCCTCCATCCTTCCTGGAGGCTCCTTTGAGCACCAGGAGCAGGCAATGAGAAGCTGTGCTAATTAATTCCTAATTGCATTTACCACTGTTTCCCACGGTGCTCCCAGGGCACCTGTCAGGGCTCCCCAGCTGTGGAGTGGCCCCAGAGCTGCAGCCACAGGCACAGAGCTGTCCCCAAACACCCCCAGCTCCTGCTGCCCCCAACACCAGCTCAGGTGGGCAAAGAGGATTTTCTCCTCTAGTGACTGCAGGGAGGACAATGGCAGAGGGACAGGAGTTTATTAGTGAAGAGCAGGTGAAAATCTTATTTATTGAAGATTTTCTGGGGAACTTTTGGGAGCTGTGTTTAGTGGCTGGAGATTTACAGACGTGCAGGATAACGATGCTAGAGAAGCCCCCAGTGAAAGGCTGCCCTTTACAGCACCTCAGCATTTGGATTTAGATGACAGATAGTAATGGCACCACAGAAACCATTACTGTCCATCAAATAAACAATCATCACACGGTATAAACGGTTTGGCCTCACCCAGACTCTCATGAGCTATGGCAGACAGTAAAACCCCCCAAAAAATCAAACCCAGAAAGGACAGAGGATGATTCTGAGGGAGGAGCAGCCTGCCGGGAGTGGGGAGCTCCCCTTGCAGCAAACAGCCTGTGTCACCTGCAGGGAGCTGGGGGTGACCCGAGTGGCAGCCACTGCTGCCCCTGTGGCACCAGGGCTCCTGGGGATGGATGCTCCTTGCTCTGCTGTCCCTGGGATCGCTCCAAGGGCAGACACCCCATCACTCCAAGCCCGGCCAGGGGAGCCCACGCTTGTTTTGCAGTGTTTACAGCGCTCCCACGATGAGCTAACGCTGCACAAAGCCATTGTGGGATAAATATAGAGCGCTGCAGCAGCATCCATCAGCTGGGGAGCACAGGGATGGGGCTGGGATGGGCTGTGGCTCCATCCCTGCATCCCCACCGACCCCTGGGCACTTTGTCACCTCCCTGGGCTGCTGTGCCCACCGTGGAGGTGGCCACGGGCACTGCCATGCCTGGCAGGTCGATGTGGCTGCCTGTGTAGGGGATGGGCTATCACACTGCTCACCCAGGTCTGGCGGAAAGAAAACAAGGTAATGGGGCGTTTGCTGATTCAATTCCTTGAATTTGAACAAATCTTTTTAATCCTCCTCCCCCGGGGGTTGGAAAGGTCAGGAAATGGGCAGAATGTGCACTTTCAGGTATTGAAATTAAACTTGTTAAGAAATCCATATTGATTTGCACTTCTCTGAGAAATATTGAAGCCTCCAGATTTAGCCTGGGTATTGATTTTCTCTTCCAGGGGAGGCATGGGCGCGAAGGGAGGATATTACACGTGGCAGTAAACACCTTCAATCACTGCTCTGCCTCCTGAGCACATGCACACTGCCCTGCTGCCCCCAGGATGCTGAGGGGTCCTGCTCCAGCCTGCCAGGGATGGAAAGGGATTTAGGCTGGACCTGGTTTAACTTTGGGTCAGCCACAATCGAATTTGGGACGTTGGAGATGGTCACTGCAGCCCCTTCCAGCTGAGCTCCGTCCTGTTCAGCACTGCCAGCCCCTGCTCTGCTTTTAAACACTGCCCTAAGCTGGGGGTGCAACTCTCCTTTGACTGTTTTCAACACGTGCAATCAGCAACTACGGCAATTAAGAGGCTAATTAGCATCTGAATCAGCCTTCTCCAACAACCCCCTTTGCAGCAGTCGCAAATAAGGGTGAGGGAGTTGAAATTCTCCCTGGGAGGGTGGGGATGCCCTGGCACAGGGTCCCCAGATTTGCTGTGGCTGCCCTGGACCCCTGGCAGTGTCCAAGGCCAGGCTGGACACTGGGGTTTGGAGCATCCTGGGATGGTAGAAGTTGTCTCTGCCCATGGAATGATGTGAGCTTAAGGTGCATTCCAACCCAAAGCGTTCTGTGATTCTGTGAATAAAGTGCCTGCAGCCCTTGCTTGTGGAGCTCCAGGGAGGGTTTCACTCCAGCACAGCTCCTGTGCCAGGCTCCCAGCGGCCTGCCCTTCATTCCCAGGAAGGATCTGATGTGCCCATGAGCAGCCAGCTCTGATTTTGGGCAGCAGGCGCAGGGTGAGGCCGCTCACTGCTCACAGATGTTCCCCTTCTGCCCAGAGTGAGCGAGAGCCCTGCTGCCCCCAGAGCAGCCCCTGTGGGAATCTGCCCCTCCTGTCAGAAGGTTAAATAAGATTTCCATTAAGTGACACATCGCCACAGACCAGCTGCTTCAAAACTGCCTCCATAGGATGAGCCCTGCTTCACTGGGGGGTTCAAAGCCGAGCCTGTGTCTGCTCACACTCCCTGCAGTCCCACCCTGCCCTCCCTGCTCCAGTGCCCACTGCAGGGTCAGCGCCACCCACGCAGCCAGGAACTTGCCGAACTGGACAATTTTATTGTTTTTCTCGTGGATCTCCCAGCCATTGGGGCATGAACCCCTCGCGCGCTCCCGCAGCGCCGCGGCCGCGCGTTGCCCCCTCGCTGTGCCCAGTCAACTCTGACTGCGTGTGGATCAACTGCACGGAAGTAATTCATTTTCTTGCAACGTTAGAGGTGAATTAAACGCTGGAAACTTGCTACCAGTCACTGGAGTAATTCTGCTCCTGAGTCCTTTCATGGCCTGAATGGAAGGAAGGAAGGAAGGAAGGAAGGAAGGAAGGAAGGAAGGAAGGAAGGAAGGAAGGAAGGAAGGAAGGAAGGAAGGAAGGAAGGAAGGGAGGGAGGAAGGGAGGAAGGAAGGAAGGAAGGAGGGAAGGATTCCAGGAAGGAAGGAAGGAAGGATTCCAGGAAGGAAGGATTCCAGGAAGGAAGGAAGGATTCCAGGAAGGAAGGAAGGATTCCAGGAAGGATTCCAGGAAGGATTCCAGGAAGGAAGGAAGGATTCCAGGAAGGAAGGATTCCAGGAAGGAAGGAAGGAAGGAAGGATTCCAGGAAGGAAGGAAGGATTCCAGGAAGGAAGGAAGGATTCCCGGAAGGAAGGAAGGATTCCAGGAAGGAAGGAAGGAAGGATTCCAGGAAGGAAGGATTCCAGGAAGGAAGGAAGGAAATAAGCCCTTTCGAGACCACAGAAAATTGCAAAAGGATGTTTCTTCCAACCCGACATGACAAAATTGAATTCCAAGCTATTTAATGCATGCACGAAACGCCATAGAGGAGCCCAGCCCGAGCACTCCGTCCAGCACGACAGGGAAAGGGGTTCGGAACACAAGCGTGGCTCCAGCACGAGCTCGGTGCTCCCAGCTCCGGCCTTCCAGGCGATCCCACTGAAATGGAACTACCGGGTTAAGGGTGCTGACAGACAGGGCATGGCCAGCAGCTCCACGGACACACAGCTATGGGAACACTGCGGCTATGACCACACCGACGATGGACACCTCGGGGAGCTGCTGTCCCGGGGGGCTGGGGGCTCCCAGCGCGGCGCCGTCCCCTCCCGGGGACGATTTCAGGAGTGAAAAACCAGCCCCACGGGCAGGGCCACAGGGAGCCTCCGGGTTTGTCCTTAAAAACGGGGTTTCACAGGTTACACCGTCACGAGGGTGATGCCATGCAGCCTGCCCACGGCCCAGCCCGCCTCAGACCGGCGTGGTTCGTCTGTTGGCCGGGTTGTTGTGCAAAGACTCCTTGAACTCTTTGGGGATGGAGTTGTGCACCTGTAAAAAACCGTGGTCCCGCTCCGAGTTGAGCAGCGTCCCCATGGTGACCTTGGAGGGATCCCTGGAGAGGGTGAACATGGAGATGTCGGTGGAGGGGATGGTGCTGAACCCTTTGCTGATGGGCGACATGTCCCGGGAGCGGGGCTCGGTGGAGCGGGAGCTGGACCGCCGTCGGAAGCGGTACCTGTAGGGCGGCAGCCGCGTGAACGCCGACTTCTTGAGCAGCTCCGAGTGCGACCTGGCGCGGATCTGGCGGTGCTTCTCGATGTACATGTGCACGGCGATCACCCCCACCATCTCGGCGATGATGAACGACAGCGCCCCGAAGTAGAAGGACCAGCCGTAGGAGTAGCTCTTCTTGGAGTCGCTCTGGCCCGGGTCCCCCGCGTTGGCCGAGATGTAGACGATGATCCCGATGATGTTGCTGAGTCCTGCAGGGGAGGTGAGCGGGACAGGAGCTCACCTGAGTGCCAGGAGGGGATTTGGGGATGTGTCCCCACGGGGCACCAACCCCTCTGCCAGCACAGACCAAATCCCCTGCACACCTCTGCTGATCTCCTGAGATAACTAAATATTCTCTTACCTATTTACCTATGCATTACCTTACCCATATACCTGTATGTTCCCTCATCTACATACCTGTATTGTTCCCTTACCCATATACCTGTATGTTCCCTTACCTATATACCTATATATCTATTTATTCCCTTACCCATATACCTGTATATTCCCTTACCCATATATTCATTTACCTATATATCTGTTTATTCCCTTATCCATATACCTGTATGTTCCCTCACCTACATACCTGTATTGTTCCCTTACCCATATATTCCTTTACCTATATATCTGTTTATTCCCTTACCCATATACCTGTGTGCTCCCTTACCCATATACCTGTATGTTCCCTTACTCATCTATTCCCTTACCTATATACCTATATATCTATATATCTGTTTATTCCCTTACCCATATACCTGTATTGTTCCCTTACCTATATATTCCCTTACCTATATACCTATATACCTGTTTATTCCCTTATCCATATACCTGTATGTTCCCTCACCTACATACCTGTATTGTTCCCTTACCCATATATTCCCTTACCTATAGACCTATTTACCTATATATTACCTTTTGCATCCACTCATGCAGGGGAAAAAGCCACTCACGTTATCAAGCATTTCCTCCTTGCATTTGCTACTCTGGGGGTTCCAAAAAAAATATAAAAACTGATAATGGGCCCGCTTACAAATCCCAAGAACTAAAAAGGTGCCTCAATGAATGGGGAATTGAACACACTAGGGGAATTCCAGAAAACCCCAAAGGACAATTCATTGTAGAAAGAACCCACCAAACTCTCAAAAGAGTCCTCAACCAGCAGCACAGACAATTTCCTTACCTATATACCTGTATATTCCCTTACCTGTATATTCCCTTACCCATATATTCCCTTACCTATATACCTATATATCTGTTTATTCCCTTACCCATATATTCCTTTACCTATATACCTATTTACCTACATATTTCCTTACCCATATACCTGTATATTCCCTTCCCTACATACCTGTATGTTCCCTCACACACCATCCCCTCACACATTCCCTTACTCCTGCACGTTCCTGGCCATCAGAAGGAGCAACAATTCTGTTTTGTCCCCAACAGGGACATTTCGGGAGCTGCCTGTGCTCGGCTTTGCAGGAGCCTGGCTGGTGCCATGCAGCAGCAGGGCCAGCCCGAGGGGGACAGGGGGATCCCCCCACATGAACCCCAGCTCGCCATGGCCCTGGGAGCACAGGGAAGCCACATGGATCTGGTTCTTTCCATTTGTGGTGGAGCCCTGGGGCTTTGTCAGGGCCAGGGGCACAGCCAGGGGCTGTGCTGCAGGCTGGGGAGAGGCTGGTGCATTCCCAGATTTACTTAATGAATCGATTATGTTCTCTCTGCTGTTTTCTCATCTGCATCAGCAGCTCCTGCCAGCCAAGGAGGGAGAGTCATTTGTCTTTTTGTGGGGAGAAGAAAAACACAAAATAGAGCGGTTCCTTGAGACAAAGACATTGTCACGCGATAATCAGGGGAAGCGCTGGGGAACAGCACAGAGAAATGAGTAATCCAGCAGGAGCTGCCTCTCCAGAGAGTGATTTCATGTGGGGCTCTGGCAGCCTGGTCCTGGGATGGAGGGAGAGCCCCCAGCCCCTGGTGGTCCCCAGGGAATGGCTGTGCCCCAGGACCTCTCCTGGGCTGTGCCCCTGCCTGGCACAGTGACCATGGCCAGGAACCCTGGATGGTTTTTCCCTGCTGTGAGGATTTCCCCACAGGGCTGGAACAGCTCTCAAAGCTCAGGATCTCTGTGCTGACACCCCTCCCTGCTCCCCCGTGCCCCCCAGGCTGCAGGAGCCCTGGGCAGCTCCTACCTGCAGAGACGAAGAAGATGCCAGCACTGAGGATGACGTTGTGTTTGCTCTTGTAGAACTCGCTGGCAGCCACGCACAGGCCCCCGAAGAACAGCAGCCCCACGCTGAGGATGGGGAAGATGCTGGATGCTCTCACTGCACCTGTGGGACAGGGACAGGGGCAGGATCAGCCCCAGCACCAACACCAGCACCAGCACCATGGCCTGGTGCTCAGCCCCAACCCCCTGGCTGACCCAGCTGCTGCTCATCCAGATGTTGCTCTGGACTCTCAAATTTCCACATCTCTGCTCACCCAGCGAGTTTAATGAAATGGCATTGCAGTTTCAGTAGATTAGTTCTGAAGTTCTCCCACCCCCTCTCACATTTAAAGTAAAAAGTCTATTTTAGAGCCCCCAGGAGTGGAATTTTAATGGAGCTTCTCTGTGTTTCTCTGCTTTAATAACGGCCCTAATCGAGGATGGGAGCCCAAGCCAAGGCACAGTGTATTTTTGGTGCAGCAGGTATGATCTGCTGCATTCATTACTCTCCACTGGCAATCTGGAAGCTGATCCCTGTAGGAAAGAGGATTGGGCTGGGCTTTAGGGTCCCTTCCAGCCTGGGCCATTCTGGGATTCTGTGTGAAAGCAGTTCTGCCCCAGAGCTCTGCTGGCCCCTGAGACAGGAGGACACACTTTTCTCAGGAATCTGCCAGCTCAGTTTTGCTGTCTCCCTGTGCCTGGCTGCCCCTGGCAGCTGCTCCTGGTGCTCTCCCAGCAAATCCAGCCTGGCTGGAGGCTCGGGGAACGGGGACAGCAGCACGGACAGGCCATGAGGACGTGTCCCTGTGGGGGGACACCAAGAGACCCAGGCTGTGCAGCAGCTGCTGGGACCAGCCATGAGGACAGCGAGTGCCAGGCCAGTGTGCCACTAACATGGGCACTGTGACATGCTGGGGTGACCAGAGGGTCCCTGGCACTGCACGGGGAGCCTGGGGGGGCTGTGACCCCTCAGCCTCCTGCTGGGTGGGGCTGGGGGACAGGGGGTGCTGCAGTGTCAGGGGTGTGTGCTGGCACTCACGCAGGAGATACTCGGCCGTGTCCTGCTCGTAGTCTGCATCCTCAGGGAAGTGGTCGATTTTCTTGCACACTCCTCGGAAGGTTCCTGGGGAGACACAGGCCAGGAAAAGCTCAGAGCCCTGTGCTGGCCAGGATGTGCAGCAGCCCAGGACCCTTCACGTTCTACATGGGGACACTGGGGCACAGTGTGGGAGCAGGGAGGGGTGGCAGGAACTGCAGAGGAAAGGCAGCACCCTCAGCATCCTGGCTCTAGGGCACATGGGCAGGTCACGCTGGCTCTGTCCCCTGTGGCACGGCACCAGGAAGGACATGTCACCAGGGAGCAGCCAAGGCTCGGGGTGTCCTGCAGGTGCCACACTCCCAGGCTGTGCTCGGGGGAGCTGAGCAGCACGACAGGCATCAATTAAAGCCTGGAGATGAAGCTCTGGGGGAGGCAAGCTGTCACCCAGAGGGAGACACAGCATCAGAGGGAGAATGGCCTGCTGCTGCTGCTTTGGGAGCTGTGGGAGAAGGGGATGCACTGGGTGAGGACACAGCACGGCCCCCAGCCTCCTCCTCCTCCTCCTCCCAGCTCTGGGCTCCCACCCACCTTCACTTGGCACCCAGAGCCAGCAGACTGTGCCCCACACACGAGTCCCAGGGCTGGGCAGGGCTGGGCAGGCACGGGCAGAGTGACACTGCCCAGGGCAGGGGGGCCAGGGGCAGCCCCACAGCCTCGAGTCACACCCTGACATTTATTTTGTCTCCTTTACTCCCTCTGTTCACCAACTGATGCTCGTCGTCATGGCGATGCTGAGCCGCCTGACACACAACTTCAGCCTCCAAACACACACCACAGCAAGGCTGCAACCCCAAAAATCCCCTCTGACCTCCAAGGGGCTCCCAGGGAGGGAATCCTGCCCCTGGGAGCTGCGGCTGGAAATGGCTCCAGGGATGATGAGGCTGCCTGGGCCATGTGTCACATCCTCAGTCCCTGTCCCCAGTGACAGCAGACACAACTCCGTGTGTCTGTCCTGGCTCTGCAGCTGGCCCTGGCTAAAGGACACCGGGGTGGTGTCCCAGGGGGCTAAAGGACACCGGGGTGGTGTCCCAGGGAGGTTAAAGCACACCGGGGTGGTGTCCCAGGAGGGCTAAAGGACACCGGGGTGGTGTCCTAGGTGGGCTGAAGGACACCGGGGTGGTGTCCTAGGGAGGTTAAAGGACACTGGGATGGTGTCCCAGGGGGCTAAAGGACACCGGGGTGGTGTCCTAGAGGGGCTAAAGGACACTGGGGCAGTATCCCAGGGGACTAAAGGACGCCGGGGTGGTGTCCTAGAGGGGCTAAAGGACACCGGGGTGGTGTCCCAGGGGGCTAAAGGACACCCGGGTGGTGTCCCAGGGGGCTAAAGGACACCGGGGTGGTGTCCTAGAGGGGCTAAAGGACACCGGGGTGGTGTCCTAGGGAGGTTAAAGGACACCGGGGTGGTGTCCCAGGGGGGCTAAAGGACACCGGGGTGGTGTCCCAGGAGGGCTAAAGGACACCGGGTTGGTGTCCTAGGGGGTTAAAGGACACCGGGGTGGTGTCCCAGGGGGACTAAAGGACACTGGGGTGGTGTCCTAGCGGGGCTAAAGGACACCGGGCACAGCACAACGTGGCACAGGCTGGGCTGGGGGCTGCTGCTCCGCCAGCCATCCCTGCGGGTGCTGCCAGCTTTGGGCTCCTCTCCCAGCCCGCTCCTGAGCCCTGTCCCAGCCGTGCCCGTGCCTGGCTGCACGCTGCCAGCCTGAGTCACAGCCCCACGTTTGATTCATCTGCGGCGCTATCCACCCCTATCCACCCCCTGCTCGCTGTCTCGGGGCTGGATCTCTGGAATTTCCTCTCCCTATTAGTACGAATCCCAATTAACCAACTCACCAGTTCGCTGCCGGAGCCCAGCACGGCAGCAGCTGGCTCAGGGCAGCAGGGCTGTGCTGGGAGCCCTGAGCCCCCCAGACCGGGCGGGAGGGGTCGGCGTGAGCAGCCCCAGCTCTGCCATCGGCTGGTGCCACCTCTCTGGTCACCTCGGGAGCTGTCACACAGCCCCGGCACGGCGGAGCGGCTCCAGCCTCACCCAGGGCAGGTCAAACCGTCCCTGTCACAGTGTCACCTCCATCCAGGGAATCCCCTGCAGCTGGGAAACCTCCCAGGGGTTTTGGGCACATCAGCAGTGGGACCGCGGGGTGCCTGCAGGGTGTCCCTGCCCGCTGGCCCCGGGCTCCCGCAGCGAGCCGTGCCCTTGGGAGGGTGACACCGCAGCGAATTTGGGGGCGGTGAACTCGCACTTCACAATCTGCGGCCGCAGGTCCGTACGGGCATCCCTCCTGCTCCGTCCTGCATCCTGCTCATCCCTCCTGCTCCGTCCTACATCCCGCTCATCCCTCCTGTCCTGTCCCGCATCCCTCCTGTCCTGTCCCGCATCCCTCCTGCCCCGTCCTGCTCATCCCTCCTGCCCCATCCTGCATCCTGCTCATCCCTCCTGTCCGTCCTGCATCCCTCCAGCCCCGAGAGCCCCTGGAGCCCCCAGCCCCGGCAGGGTCTGTGCTGTCCCCGGAGCCCCCAGCCCGGGCAGGGTCTGTGCTGTCCCCAGAGCCCCCAGCCCCAGGCAGGGTCTGTGCTGTCCCCGGAGCCCCCAGCCCGGGCAGGGTCTGTGCTGTCCCCAGAGCCCCCAGCCCCGGGCAGGGTCTGTGCTGTCCCCAGCCCCAGGCAGGTTCTGTGCTGTCCCCAGAGCCCCCAGCCCCGGGCAGGGTCTGTGCTGCCCCCGGAGCCCCCAGCCCGAGCGGGTCCGTGCTGTCGCCAGAGCCCCCAGCCCGGGCAGGGTCTGTGCTGTCCCCAGAGCCCCCAGCCCCAGGCAGGGTCTGTGCTGTCCCCGGAGCCCCCAGCCCGGGCAGGGTCTGTGCTGTCCCCAGCCCCAGGCAGGCTCTGTGCTGTCCCCAGCCCGGGCAGGGTCTGTGCTGTCCCCAGAGCCCCCAGCCCCAGGCAGGGTCTGTGCTGTCCCCAGAGCCCCCAGCCCCAGGCAGGATTTGTGTTTTCCCCGCTCCGCTGTGCGCCCTGAGCTCCCGCTCCGCTGTTATCGGCACATGCAGAGGCAATTAATTGATTTGATCTCAGGTTGTTTTCCTCTCAGAGCCTTTCCCCAGGGAGGGCTGGGGCACGGGGAGGGTTGTGAGGGAAATACGGCGGCAGCGGTGGAAATACAGCGAGCACATCGATCCCAACCCAGCGAGGCAGAGCACTAAACAGCTCCAGTTGTGGTGCTAAAATCTCATTACTTTTCATCTGGTGGAACAGTTTTCCAGGGACCATTCTGGCTGCTGCTGCTGTGTGCAAAGGAAGACTCAGGCTGAGGAGGATGAGCTGACACCACTCGTAAATGAGAACAAAATTCCTCACTCCCCTCGTAGGGCTCAGCCAGGAGTCAAGGTCACATCCCAGCCCTCAGCTCTCTGCTCCTCCTGATAAATCCAAGTGAGTTATCTCCAGGCTGTGGTTTCCAGTAATGGCCTTCCTAAAGACACTGTGTCACCCTGAGTCCATCTGATGGAAGTGGCGGGGCATTATGGGCTAAATTCTCTGAAAATTAATATTTTGGAGAGCCAGAGGTCGGAGCTGAGCTGGGAAGTGCTGGGGCAGGAAGGAGCCTGCTGCACAATCCCAGAGCTGCTCAGGCTCTGCACTCCCTGAGTAACAGGAGCAAGATACCTAAATATCTCCGAGGAATTAAAACTTCAGGGCTCATCTTTTTTTACCTCCCACCCACCTCCCAGATGCTTGGAGAGATGGAAAGAGATTCATCCCTATTCCTTCCCATCCCCAGCTCCAGGCTCTGCAAAGGCTCCTGAGGCTCTTTGCACAAGGTCCCTGCTGTGGGACTGCAGAGCTCTGGGGTTTGGGTCTGGGTTAGCCACAGCCAGCACTCAGTGGCCACTGCAGGGGCTCAGCAGGTGGCACCGAGCAGCTCCTGTGGCCCCAGGGAAGGGTGGGGGGTCCCAGCCACCCCCAGCACCTGGTTTGCCTCCTGCATCACCAAATTCTCAACACAGGAGCTCAGAAGAGCATCAGGGGGGTGGCTGCAGGGCCCTGGGCCACACACGGGGCAGCCCTGCTGGAACTGCAGCTGGAGCTGAGCACAGGGCTGAGCTCCAGCAGGGCAGGGAGGCCTTGGGGTCCTGTCCCTGCCACCCCAGCAGCTCAGGCTGTGACTGCCACCACCACCTCACGAGCATCTGCTGGTCCCAGGGCCACTGAGAGCAGTCAAAAGAAGGCAGAGCCCCCAGCCCTGGCCTGGTGCTGGGATGGGTTTGGGATGGATGTTGGGATTGGTGCTGGGATGGGTTTGGGATGGATGTTGGGATGGGTGATGCTTGGTTTTGGGATGGATGTTGGGATTGGTGCTGGGATGGGTTTGGGATGGATGTTGGGATTGGTGCTGGGATGGTTTTGGGATGGGTGCTTGGATGGGTGCCGGGATGGCTTTGGGATGGGTGCTGGGATGGTTATGGGATGGGTGCTGGGATGGATTTGGGATGGGTGCTGGGATGGTTTTGGCATGATTTTGGGATTAGTTTTGGGATGGGTGCCGGCATGATTTTGGGATGGGTGCTGGGATGGTTTTGGCATGATTTTGGGATTGGTTTTGGGATGGGTGCTTCATGGTTTTGGGATGAGTTTGGGATGGGTGCTGGGATGGTTATGGGATGGGTACTGGCATGATTTTGGGATGGGTGCTTCATGGTTTTGGCATGGTTTTGGGATGGGTGCTGCCGTGGTTTTGGCATGACTTTAGGATGGGTGCTGGGATGGGTACTGGCATGGTTTTGGCATGATTTTGGAATGGGTGCTGGGATGGTTATGGGATGGGTACTGGCATGGTTTTGGGATGAGTTTGGGATGAGTTTTGGATGGGTACTGGGATGGGTACTGGCATGGTTTTGGCATGACTTTGGGATGGTTTTGGGATGGGTGCTGGGCTCCTCAACACCTGGCAGTGGGAGGAATCCTCCTCCTCGTCGGCAGCACTGAGCTGTCCTGCAGCACATCCCCGGCGCCCCAGCAGCCCCACTCCAGCTTCCCCCGGCGCCTCGCTGGGATCTGGCTCCGGCTCCATTTCACACCCTCTCCCCCTCTCTGCGGTGGTGGCTGGTGGCTGAGCAGAGGCACCTACACAGATACGCCTGTTCTGAAGGACACTTCTCCCTGGTTTTATATATACATCAAAAAAAACCCCACCAGTGGAAAAAACCCAAGTCAGATGAAGGAATGCAGGAGCGAGGAGGAGCAGAGGTGGCTGGAGGACGGTGTGAGCACACACCTGAGCACACCTGGCAGGGGACAGAGCCCTGAGCACCCCCCTGGCTGGCAGGGTGTGGGGAGCAGGAGATGCCCGTGCTGGGCATCCCCACGGGGGACACGGGCACAGCTTGGCACTCCCAGCAGGGCTGGGAGCTCCTGCCAGCGCCAGCCCGCGAGGTGCCAGCGATCGGCGCGTGGCTTGGGGACTTCACTCCCTCAGCAGTGTTAAAAGGGAAAAAAAAAAAGGGGAAAAAAAAAAAATCTACATTTTGACAGTGACTCATCATCTCCCATTCTGGAATCTGTGGGGTTGGTGCAACCTACACAAGGCAGTTCAGAAAAGCAAAACAATTCTGAATAATAGAGGAGGAAAAAAAAAGTTTGCAGCTGATGGGTAATTTCCAGCCCTTTGCTCTGAGGGTTTTCTCATTTTTCCTCATTAGAAAAGTAATCAGGTAACACTCTGGAGCTGCTTCCAGGGGCTCCCCCCACGCTCTCCCCTCAGCTTCCTTCCTCCCTGCATCCTCCCAACCTTCCTCCCTCTGTCCTTGCACGCTGGAGCTCATGGCAGGAACCTTCCCTGGCTGGGAAGGGGCTGGGGTGGGTGGGAGGTGCTGGGGCTGAGGGGGTGCAGGGCTCTGGGTGCCCCTGGCAGGGGCAATGGGCAGCAGCTGCCAGGGCTGGGAGCCCTCACTTCATGCTGGGGAGGAGAGCACTCACCAGCATGTCCTAGGAAATCATTTCATGTTTTATCTTTAACAGTGGATAAACATTGATTTTTATTTTAAAAGGTAATTGACATTCCTATGAGAGCGCAGTGAGCGCTGCTGCAGCCGGAACCGGCGTAAATAAGCCGTGTGCTAGAAATTAATGAGCTTCACTGATTGAGTTTATCTGTTTAAATTAATACAATTCTGGCAATTATAAGAAAATAATGATCCTCGGTTTGTTTGCCTGCCTGGAGACACTGATGGTAAGGGATGGGGCAGAGCAGGCCTGGCCCCAGCTGAGCATCCCAGAGCCCCAGGCACTGGGGCCTCTCCCTCTCCCCACTCTCCCTGTTTAATGAACATTTTAGATTGATTTGGGTTAACTGATGGGCTCCTGGGAAGCTTTGCCTTCCAGCCTGCTCTTTGGCTGGAGGTTACAGGGGTGGCCAGCTCAGCTCTGGGACATTCCCACAGCAGGGTGTGGGGGAGTGGGTCTGTCCTGCAGGGTGGGAGCTCTGGGCCTGTTTGGAAAAAGGGCTCATCCTCACCCTCATCCTCATCCTCCCCTTTCCACCACTCCAGGGGCTGGCAGAAGCTCCCAGCCCAGCCCAGCCCTGGTGTGAGTGCCTGGTCTTTAGGGTCTCTTCCAACCCAAACCTTTCCATGATCCCATTATCCAGCTGGATAATTAACAGACACATCCAGACACAGGAGTGAGTTTCACCCACAAGTTTCATGTCCAGAACTCTGGGGACGAAATCTGCCCAGCTGGGACCAGGGGGAAAGCCAAGAGTCAGGAGTGTGAAGCCTGGGATCCTGTGGTTAAACAAGCTGCCAATAACTCAGACAAAGAGAATCTGTGGGTGTGGGTGCTCCAGTGCCTGCTCCCACCCCAGCTCAGCAGAGGCCAGATCATCCCCAGGCTGCTTAAGCACCTATTTATACCAAGGAGGAGAGAAGCTGCATTATGATGGGGAGCTGGAGGTTTCACTTCACCAGTATTAAAATGTCCTCTGAATTTCTAAAAACCTATAAATGACAATTTCATAGCTATGAAGCGTGGCATCCAGCACAGGGGAGTGCTGTTTTCGATTCTGTGTTGACAGCTGAAGGGGAATGGATCACAGAATTAAAAACTAGTTGCTGCTCAAGTCCAAGCAATCATGGCTTGATTATTCTTCTTATGGGCACACAGAGGCGAGTCAGAGGCACCAGCACAGACTCCTGGTGCTTTGAGAGGTCAATTCACAGAGCAGAAAACAATTATAAGCCAAATCACTTAGGAGAATGGATTTAAGCATAAAAGCACAACTGTGTACAGAGAATGATTTAAGAGTGTTTTGCCCGAAAACTCATCACCATGACGGGAGTTTGCACTGCTTTAGAAACCGCCTGGCTAATAAGCAAACAGCTATAAAAATAAAAGCAGGCCCAACAAAGAGAAGAAAGGAGATATTCATAACTCTGAATATAAATCAGCAGCTCGGGATGGCAGAGCACCGGCAGAGGCTGGAGGCAGCAGCAGTGAGCTCCAGGACGCCCTTGCACTGGGATGAGCAGCAGGAGCAGTGCCTGTCACCAAACCCTGCAGCCTTAGTCACAGCCCCAGCAATGGCAAACAGCAGCACAGCCCTGGCACTTCCCTGCAGCTCATCCCCATCCCTGAGCTCTGCCAGCCCTGGGGGATGCTGCTGGGGAGGGGGAGAGGCTGAGGTGCTGCTCTGCCCTCCCAGGGCCCTGCCTGTGTCCCCTCTGCTGCTCCAGGGACTCAGAGCAGGGCCAGGCCACTGGCTCAGGCCACTGGTCACTCTGGGTTTGGGGCAGCCAGCAGCAGAGCGGGGCAGTGGCAGAGACAGCACGGACAGGTGAGGGGCAAAAGGGAGATCCTGGAGTGGTGATGTACAGCAGCCTGCAAAAACAGTTTTATTTGTGGCATCACCACGGAATTCCAGAGTGGCCTGGGCTAGAAGGGACCTTAAAGCCCATCCAGCCCCACCCCTGCCATGGGCAAGGACAATTCCACCATCCCAGGCTGCTCCCAGCCCTGTCCAGGGGCACTGCCAGGGATCTAGGGACAGCCACAGCTCCTCTGGGCACCCAGGGCTCACCACCCTCAATGTTCCCTATTTCAAGGTGAAGCAGCTGCTTAAATTTGCTATCAACACCATGGTTGGTGTTTGAAGGAGGATGTTACCACATCCACCCCATAAAGGGAGGGCTCAGGGCGGGTTTGGGGTGCCAGAGGAGCCCAGTGAGCCCCTCCACACCCTCAGCCCAGGGCTGCAAAAAGCAAATCCTCCTGCAAAGGAGCCCAACAGTGCAGTGCGGAATATCCAGGCTAAAAATATGTAAATGGCCATGAAAAGCACTGTCAGAGCTGCAGCGAGGCGAGCCAGTCGCCAAAAGGCAATTTGGGATTCCGAGCTCGCTGCACGAGGCATTAAAAAGGTCACTATTTCTGAAATAAGGATCTTCACAAATAAACACATTTGCCGAGGCCTGGGTGAGTCACAGCAGAGCGGAGCACAGAGCATTTCCACCCTAATGCTCCTGACAGGCCGGGAGCAGGGAGATCTTTTCATGTTTACAGTTCATCAATAGTTATTACAGCTGCACAGTCAATCTTTAAAGCACATTTAGCCTGGGAGGAGGCTCGGCAGGTTGTTTTCCCTGAAAAAGTGATATTAAATTTATCACGTTCTTCTTTTATAGCATGGATTTGAAGGCTAGTATTTGAAGTTCAAATACACGACTGCCACTCCAGCACCTGCCTTTTTTATAAAATATATCTATACCTCTGTCACATCTTCCTGATATAAATATTTGAAGTTTTCAGCTGATGCGCTAAAAGGGCCCCGATCCATCACAGGCTGTTTGTTGCAGGGAATGCAGTGGGCTCCGTGCTGCTGTGGAGGAGGTGCTGGCATCCCCAGCCGCAGCTCCCGGCTCTCCCCCGCCGGCCGGGCTGCGGGTCCGGCCCGGCCCCGCCGGTTCCGAGCGCTCACGGACCGATTTAGCTCAGCCTGCCGGGAGGCAGCGCCGCCTCCTCACCATCTGCGGAGGGAAGCAGCCCCGGGGAGCGGCTCCAAGCCCCAGATGGGGAAAGCGAGATGCAGGAGTAGCACCATAGTTTCACTCAGCTTTTTTTTTTTTTTTGGAGAACAAGAAGGAACTCTCCTGCAGATGGAGCATCAGCAGAGAACTTTGCTGGTGAACGACGCCAACCTGTCTTCCCCATGCAAGAAGTCAAAGCTGCCCTTGTGAGCTGCCCAGAGCCCCGGAGCCATTCCCAGGGCGCAGAGCCCCGGAGCCATTCCCAGGGTGCAGAGCCCCGGAGCCATTCCCAGGGTGCAGAGCCCCGGAGCCATTCCCAGGGTGCAGAGCCCCGGAGCCATTCCCAGGGTGCAGAGCCCCGGAGCCATTCCCAGAGCCCCGGAGCCATTCCCAGAGCCCCGGAGCCATTCCCAGAGCCATCCCCAGGGCCCTGGGGCCATTCCCAGGGCGCAGAGCCCCGGAGCCATTCCCAGGGCGCAGAGCCCCGGAGCCATTCCCAGGGCGCAGAGCCCCGGAGCCATTCCCAGGGCGCAGAGCCCCGGAGCCATTCCCAGGGCGCAGAGCCCCGGAGCCATTCCCAGGGCGCAGAGCCCCGGAGCCATTCCCAGGGCGCGGAGCCATTCCCAGGGCGCAGAGCCCCGGAGCCATTCCCAGGGCGCAGAGCCCCGGAGCCATTCCCAGGGCGCAGAGCCCCGGAGCCATTCCCAGGGCGCAGAGCCCCGGAGCCATTCCCAGGGCGCAGAGCCCCGGCAGAGCTGCACTGGCAGCAGGTGACAGGGGAGGGACAGGGCAGGGTGCACCTCATCCATCACACATCACTTGGGCATCTCGCAGCACCAAACCCCCCAGCACACGGCAGCCAGCTGCTCCAGAAACCCTCCCCTGCCCCAGGCAGCCCACGGGACTGCTCTGTCTGAGGCTGCTCCTGGCTATTCCACTCGGGTCAGAGCTGGGCAAGCTGCTCCACAGTCCCTGAGCCACTCACACCATCACCATGGCCATTAAACAGCCTCACCTTCCCCAGCTTCCCAAACCTGGCTCAAAGCACAAAATCCTTTGCTAGAAAAAGTCAGAGCTTTTAAACAACCCCAGGTTCATCTGGCCCTGCCCTTCCAAACACCAAACAACTCCAGCTCCCCACGGCTCTGCCCTCCCCTCCAAGGACAGCTCTGAGGGGAAGAGAAGGACGTGAAAGCCCCGGGATGGGTGGCAGCAGAGTTTCACCACTCACCCAAGGCTCTCCATCTTCCCCGTTTGCATTAAATCACAGAGCCCATCCTGCTGCTGCTGCAGCCAGTGCTGCTGTGCCACCAGTCTCAAGGACAGGAGTTCCACCGGCCCCTGGCACTCACCTGGGACTGCCCCTGTGCCTTTACTCCCCGATTTGCAGCTCTGGATCATGCCCCCAGCACACATCCATGCAGGGAGGGCTGTGCCTGCAGCAGCCCTTTTATGGCTCTGGCCCAGCTGCAGCCCAGCAGCTCCAGCTGGTTATCCCTGAGGGCACCCACCTGCTCCTGGGGCTGGCGTGGGTGGGGGAAGGATGGAGGGATGGATGGAGGGCTGGATGGATGGATGGATGGATGGATGGATGGATGGATGGATGGATGGATGGATGGATGATGGATGGATGGATGGATGATGGATGGATGATGGATGATGGATGGATGGATGGATGGATGGATGGATGGATGGATGGATGGATGGATGATGGATGGATGGATGGATGATGGATGGATGGATGGATGGATGGATGGATGGATGGATGGATGGATGATGGATGGATGATGGATGATGGATGGATGGATGGATGGATGGATGGATGGATGGATGGATGATGGATGGATGGATGGATGGATGATGGATGGATGGATGATGGATGGATGGATGGATGATGGATGGATGGATGGATGGATGATGGATGGATGGATGATGGATGGATGGATGGATGGATGATGGATGGATGATGATGGATGGATGGATGATGGATGGATGGATGGATGGATGATGGATGGATGATGATGGATGGATGATGGATGGATGATGGATGGATGGATGGATGGATGGATGGATGATGGATGGATGGATGATGGATGAATGGATGATGGATGGATGATGGATGGATGGATGGATGGATGGATGGATGGATGGATGGATGGATGGATGGATGGATGGAGAGCAGCCCTGAGCAGAGCTGGAGGACTGTGGACAAGGGCATGGAATGACAAGACAAGAGGGAATGGTTTCACACTGACAGAGGGGAGGCTTATGTGAGATATGTGGAAGAAATCCTTCCCTGTGAGGGTGGCAGGCCCTGTACAGGGTGCCCAGAGCAGCTGTGGCTGCCCCTGGATCCCTGGAAGTGTCCCAGCCCAGGCTGGACAGGGCTTGGAGCAGCTTGGGACAGTGGAAGGTGTCCCTGCCCATGGCAGAAGGTGGCACTGAATATTTTGAAGGTCCCTCCCAACACAAACCATTCCACAGCTCCGTGACTCTGTTATCCCCAGTTCACAGACGGGTAGGGAGCACTGGAGAGATGCAGATCACGAGCATCTGCTCCCCTCGGGAGCTCAGCTGGAGCAGAGCCGGGGATTTCACAGCCCTGGAGCCGGCTCTGCGCGGGAGGTGACGCTGCTGTCACAGCCCGGCCTGCGTGGCTGAGCCCCCGCCCCAGGGCAGCTCCAGGGTGGGATGGGACTCTCTGCCTCTGCTGTCTGCTCTATGGAGACTTCCCTTCATCGCCAAGGGAGATCTGTTCCAATTGTCATTTCTAAAGAGTGACTGAGCTCGCGTGCCCTGACCAGTCCCCGCTGAAGGCAGAGAACTGTCACTGAGACCTTCTGTGTCACTGAGACCCTCTGTGTCACTGAGACCCTCTGTGTCACCGCGACCCTCTGTGTCACTGAGACCCTCTGTGTCACCAGGACCCTCTGTGTCACTGAGACCCTCCGTGTCACCGGGACCTTCTGTGTCACCGGGACCCTCTGTGGCACTGAGACCTTCTGTGTCACTGAGACCCTCTGTGTCACTGAGACCCTCTGTGTCACTGAGACCCTCCGTGTCACCGGGACCCTCTGTGTCACTGAGACCCTCTGTGTCACCGAGACCCTCTGTGTCACCGGGACCCTCCGTGTCACCGGGACCCTCCGTGCGCGGCTCAGGCGCTGTCACAGCACCGCAGCAGTGCGGGCTGCCCGATGCCAGCCGGTGCCACCACTCGGGACTGCCGTGGGCACAGGGGCCGTTCCACGGCCGCACACGGGGCTGGGGGAGCGGAGGCGGGGGCGCGCCTGTCTCGCACCTCCCTGTGCTGAGCCGGGACCGCAGCGGGGCTGAGCTGGGACCGCAGCGGGGCTGAGCCGGGACCGCACCGGGACTCAGCCGGGACCGCACCGGGACTGAGCTGGGACCGCACCGGGGCTGAGCCGGGACCGCACCGGGACTCAGCCGGGACCGCACCGGGACTGAGCTGGGACCGCAGCGGGGCTCAACCGGGACCACAGCGGGGCTGAGCCGGGACCGCAGCGGGGATCAGCCGGGACCGCACCGGGACTCAGCCGGGACCGCAGCGGGACTCAGCCGGGACCGCAGCGGGGCTGAGCCGGGACTGCAGCGGGGCTGAGCTGGGACCGCAGCGGGGCTGAGCCGGGACTGCAGCGGGGCTGAGCCGGGACCGCAGTGCAGCCACACGGGCACCCACCGGGGCTGAGCCGGGCACCCACCGGGGCTGAGCCGCGCTCCCGGGAGCTGCCGCAGGCTGGTGGGGGCCGCAGCAGCTCGAATTGGGGCAGGCTGGGGCAATAGACAGAACATCTTTAATGCCATTAAATGCCATTATTGACAACGTGCGCGCCGCTCCGCAGCCCGCTGCCCTCGCAGGATCGCGGTGCCGCTAGTGAGACACGAGCAGAGGCCCCGGCTCCTGCTCCTCCCCGGCTCCTGCTCCTCCCCGGCTCCTGCTCCTCACACCCCGCTGCAGCTTTCCTGCTTCCCATGCAAGGCGCGATCGCTCGGATCCTCCTCCAGCTCCTCACGTCGGAGAGAAGGCCAAGAGTGATGTACAGAGAGCACTTTCATCTCTGAGCGTGCTGGGGAGCGAGCAGAGATTCTCCCGGCGCGGGGAGAAGGAGCCCCGGGGCTGCGGGGATCAGCCCGTGCCCGTCCGGAGCCCAGCCCGGCTGCTGCACCCGGACAAGGCTGCGGGGCTGAGCCAGGCTGCTCGGGCACGGCCAGGATTTGGCACGGATGCCCAGGAATGGCTGTCTCGTTCCGGGACACAGCCGGGCTGAGGTGGGGACAGCTGCCCGGAGGTCACAGGTGACACCTGGCCAGGTGACAGCGACCTTTCCCAGGTGGGCAGCAGCGCACAAGGAGTTGGGGTTTGACACCCAGCTGAGTATCACCAGCCTGGCCTGGAGGGTTCCTGTGGGTGTCAGGAGGGAGCCCGGCCTCTCCAGGTGCCATCTCTGGGACCAGGAAAGTTCTGCAGGACACGAACTGCTTGATGTCAGTGCCAGCAGCACAAGCCAAGGCTGATTTTAATAAGTGAAACCAGGCACACCTCAAAAGGGTCATTGCTTGTTGGTAATCTCTCTGGGGTGCTCTCCCCTCCCCTTGTGATTCCAGGCACGAACTGAGATTAAAGGTATAATTAGGGGACAATATCCAAAACGCAGTGAAATTGGAAATGTGACCATTGGAGAGGCAGGAACACAAATGTCACCTTCAAACACCGCCTTTTGTCCCTGCTCACTGCTGCCCAGGTCCCACAGGATGTATCACCAATGCCAACATCCCCATGAGTGCCCAGCCACCCCCAGAAAGGCTGGGAGGCCTCATGTCCCCCCTTGTCCCTGTCCCCACCCCAGGGCTCCTGTCCACCTCAATTCTCCTCCTTCAATAGAACCCCCTTGGCAAACAGCAAGCACAGAGCCCGGGGAGGGGACAGGGTGGCACAAGGGGCTGACCTGCTCCCAAACCTGCCCACGGCCCTCCCTGCCACCCTGCACTTCCACAGGACCGTGTGATCAAACACCACCGTTCCCAAGGAGCTGGCACAGGGACAGCTCAGCCTCCCTCTGCTGCCCAGCAGCACGAGATTTGTCTTTACATTGTGCTGTCAGGAGATAAGAAATAGGCAATATCTGAGAAAATCATCACACCCTATCACCTGCTCAGCAGCCACGATCCCTCCTCCTGCCTCTCCCTGCCGTGCCTGTGAAAATCCCTGATGTGCTCAGCCCCAGCGAGTGAGGGATTCCTGCAATGCTCAGGGGTCCTGACACATCTCAAAAGGGATCGAGAGCCTGCTGCAAGAAGACCCTCCACTTCTTCTCCTCTGGGAGAAGTGATCACAGAATCTTAGAACCCCCGAATTGTTTGGAAGGGACCAAAAGGCACCGGCCAGTTCCAAGGCTGGGGAATCCCAGCCGGGCGGGGTCGGAGCATCCGCAGCAGCCCCGGTGTCGGTGTTTCCCCGGGCTGTGTAACAGGTCCCGCTGCGGGATGCAGCCCCTGCCCCTCCCCACAGAGCTGGGAGCTCCCCACGCCCCGGAGAGACCCCCTGGTCACCCCGGCACTGCCACCTTTGTCCCCGCGGGTGTCCCCGTCAGAGCCCTGGTCTGGAGCTGCTGCACATCCCGAGCGGCTCCCGGCTCCTCACCCCCGGGAAAGCTCCCCAGAACCTCCGAGCGGAGCCATGGGCCAAAGCAAGCCCAGCCGGGAACCCTCGGGAGGGACGGGAACCCCCCAAACCTCTCCACACCGAGCACAACCCAAAATTCATCCTCCGGCTTCAGGGCTCTCCTTCCGCGGCTCCCCTGAAAGGCTGGGGTGGGTTGTGGGTTTTGGAGGGCAGGACCCCTCCCCACGCCCTCCCCATCTCCCTGCGGGCACTTTGCAGGGGTCAGGACACGGCTGGGCACCTTTCCCCTCGGAAGGCTCGAACTGTCCCTGTCACTGCTAGTGACATCGGGTACCTGGCAGCGCCGTGAGCCAGCGGCTCTCGTCAGCAGGCGAGGCAGGGATGAACCCCCCTGCCAAGTGGGACCCCTCGGGCAGCAACTGAGCGACGCCCCCACACCTCCGGATTAGCGCGTTTATATAATTTTAAGAGCATTTTTGATTTTTCCCAAAAAAAGGAGGTTAATGTCTATTTATGAAGCGCGCACTGCGTTCATTAAAAATCCATGCTGAAACCCGTGTGGAACGGGAGCCGAGGAGATGCGAGGAGCGAGATGAACGCTGGGCTGCCTCACCTCGGCTCATCCCGCAGAACAGAGCGGGGCAGGTCTGCACATCCCTGGGATGGGACTGGGCAGGGGACACGGGAGGGCATCACTGCGGGCACGGCTGAACCCACCCGGCCTCACCTCACACAGGGCAGAACTCTGCTGAGAGAAGGGATTCAGCACAGGCAGCTCCCGGCCAGTCCCGGGGGATCCCGCATCCATCCCCCCAAACCACAGCGGCCTGCAGGGCTCGCACCCTCCTTATCCATCCCTAATTATTCCCAGCCGGCATGGAGCCAGTGACCTTGCATGGGAAAAAAAACCCACTTGAGCCTCATTCAAATTCAGCCTTCCACCTCTATTACACGGGAAGAGCTCCGGAGATGACAGGCTCTGCACCACGCCTATGCAGCAGTAAAATGCCTGTTTCTGAGCTGTTCACAGCATTTTACTCATCACGTGCTGCTCGCAGGCAGTGAGGGAAGCGGCTCTTTAACCCACCCCACAAGTCAGGATTTTTGCCCAGAAAACACCGCAGCATCCCAGGAGGGTGGATTTGGCACCCTGTGCTCGAAGCAGAGCTGGTGGCAGCGAGCTGAGGCACAGCGAGCTGAGGCACAGCTCCTCCCGGACACTCCAGCCAGCCGTGCAGCCGGAGCCTGGGCTGCTCCAGTGCCAGCTGGCAGGGGCACGGGACCCTCTGTGTCCAGAAGGATTCTCATCACTCGTGGCGTTTGGCCACGAGCCACAAGAACATGGGTCTGGAGCAGCCCGAGGGTCCAGCCAGCCTCATTTCCATCTCCATTAGAGGACAGTAATTCACGTCTATCCAACACATCCTCCACCCAGGCAGGCTCAGGGATTCCCTGCAGCCCAGCTGTGCCTGGGTGTTGGATGTGACCCCTCGCAGAGCCCCGTGCCCGGGGCAGTGCTTGGTGCTGTGTGCCAGCAGTGCCAGGGGCTGGGCTGGCCCTGCTCCAGTCTGTCCTGATGGAAAAGACTCGCTGGGCACTGAACTGCAGCCCAGAAATCCCATCAGGTATTCTCACACAGGTAACTGTCCCTGTCCTCCTCCATCCCTCACCTCAGGCACCTTCATTGCACCTCACCACATCCTCTGTCTCCACCACACAGAGCTCCACACCTCCCAGCCCTCAGCTAACAAAGAGCCCCTTCCCAGCACCTCCCCAAGCCCACCTGGCTGCACAGACCCGCCCTGGCCCCCTCCAGCCCAGCTGGCAGTGCCCAGCTGTGACCCCTGCCCCACAGCTGCCGTCCCTGGGCTCTCCTCATGGGCACCCATGGCTGGGGCACTGTGGGGAGCCGTGCCAGGTGTGCTGGGCTGTGGGCAGGGTGGTCAGCGTGGTCAGGGTGGTCAGGGTGGTCAGGGTGTCACTGTGGTCAGGGTGTCACTGTGGTCAGGGTGGTCAGGGTGGTCAGGGTGGTCAGGGTGGTCACTGTGGTCACTGTGGTCAGTGTGATCAGGGTGTCACTGTGGTCACTGTGGTCACTGTGGTCACTGTGGTCACTGTGGTCAGGGTGGTCAGGGTGTCACTGTGGTCACTGTGGTCAGGGTGGTCAGGGTGTCACTGTGGTCACTGTGGTCACGGTGGTCACTGTGGTCAGGGTATCACTGTGGTCACTGTGGTCAGGGTGGTCACTGTGGTCACTGTGGTCACTGTGGTCACGGTGGTCACTGTGTCACTGTGGTCAGGGTGTCACTGTGGTCAGGGTGGTCACTGTGGTCACTGTGGTCAGTGTGGTCAGGGTGTCACTGTGGTCACTGTGGTCACTGTGGTCACTGTGGTCACTGTGGTCAGGGTGGTCAGGGTGTCACTGTGGTCACTGTGGTCAGGGTGGTCAGGGTGTCACTGTGGTCACTGTGGTCACGGTGGTCACTGTGGTCACTGTGGTCAGGGTATCACTGTGGTCACTGTGGTCAGGGTGGTCACTGTGGTCACTGTGGTCACTGTGGTCAGCTGGCTCCTGGACAGCAGCCTGGCTGCCCCAGCACTGGCTCCAGCTGGAGCGGGCACTGCCCAGAAGAGGCACGGAGGGGAGGGGATGGGAATCCATCACAGACTGACCAGACACTGGAACAGGATGAGCAGCTCCTTAAATACCTGCCCGTAATGAGGAGCGAGAAAAAGTGCTCCATCATGGGTGATCGCAATCTCAGGGACATTTGCTTGGCGCTTTTAAAAATTAAAGATAATAACTTTCTAACAGAAACAATCTTGCTGTCACCTTGGGGAAATTCTCTGCTTGGCCTCACTCAGAGGGCTGAGAGGAGCTGGAGGCGGGGGAAGAGCTGGTGCCTGGCCAGGGCAGCTGCTTCCAGCCCCATTTAATGCCTTCGTGAGACCCAGCTCAGCTCAGGGAGCCAAAACCATCAGGGGAAAATGGAAACTCAGGAGCCAGGACAGGCACTTCCCTGCACCTCACACCCCTGCCAGGCCTACTGGAAAGGAGAATGGGAAATTGAATCAAAAAATTAAAAACTAGGGACTCTGATATGGGAAGTAGCAGGCACACACAAGTGGCTGATGGGAGAAGCTGAGGGGATCAGTTAAAATAAATCTGCAACTGAAAGGTCAAGGCAAAACAAGGAGGAATTCTTTCATTGTGTTGGAAGGAGCTTTCCTGAGGTGTAAACCACCACTGGATCATGGCAGTGTAACTGTCAGTCACGGAGCAGAAGTGACACGTGCTTATTTATTCATCAGATACTTCTGTTCTGCACTCGGAGACAAACAGGCTCCTGTGCTCTGGCAGGAGCTGGGGATGCTGAACAGCGACTGCAGAGTGCAAACACAGAGTGGGGAGGACTGGAGAACCTCCTCCCAGGAGCATTCAGAGAATGGGCTGAGAAGGCTTCTGAAGATCTCAAACGGATTTTAATAAACCTTGGCATTCTGTTGAGTTTCTAGAGGACGGGAGAAGCTGGTGTGATGCCAGCAGTGATGCCATGGGCACTGGCAGGAGCTGTGTCCCCAGCACCGCCCATGGGTTAGCAGAGGTGGCCACGGAGGAGGAGTGAAATGTCAAACAGCCTCGTGGAAAATAGATTTATCAAACTCCATAAATTCCTCTTGATATAGTTACAAATTCAGTTGATAAAGGAAGTCAGTGACATAATACATTTAAGAGTTCCACAGGGCATTTGATTTAGCTCTCCCGAAAAAGTTAAAGACCTGTATTATGCAGAATCAACATCACTTTATTAACGGGGCTGGGAGCTCACAGAGACAGTCCCTTCATCCGAGGGATGCTCCTGCACGAGGACAGCGCTGAGCTACGACAACATCTTTAGTGAGAGTGTTGAATAAAACATGAAATAATTGGGAGTAAACCAGGGAAACGTCAGAGAAAAGACTGATGGGAGTGCTGACACTGGGGGAGGTGGGTCAGGCAGATCTGGGCACCTCGGGCTCGTTCAGCCACGGCCACCCCTACACAGCTCCAAGGATTAGGAGAGAGGAACAAGGAGAGCAAGCCCCAGTTTGGGGGTGGGAGATGCTGCTCAGCCCCAGGGGATGGCCTGGGGTCCCTCAGTGGCCTCAGAGTGCAACCAGACTCACAGCAGGAGGAACCTGGACAGCCAGCCCACATGGCTACGGGACACCCAGGTACCAGAGACCATTTCTTGTGCTCAGGGGCTGTTTGAGCAGCTCAGGAGCTCTCAGTGGAACCCCTGGCCCAGGGACACCCTCCAGGAGTGACCATCCACCCAGCACTGAGCCATGCAGGGGCTGCAGCTCAGCTGTGGAAAGGACTGGGCAGGGTGCTGAGGGCCAGCCGGTGGTACCTGCAATCCTGAGTGCAAATCCAGACAGGATCATCCCAAAAGAGCAGCCCTGAAACTCCCCAGGCTCTGCAGGGAGAAGCTGTGCTGACAAAAGCTGTGCTGCAGCTGCTCTGGGGACACTGGAGGGGCCAGGATGGGCCCAAGGGGGACAGCTCAGCTGAAGGACAGCTCGGGGACATCAGATGTCTGTGTCCCCTGCAGAACACCCCACCTGCCACCCCAGAGGAAGGCAGGATGCTGAGCATCCTGTGAGGGAGGCAGGCAGAGCAACGCTTGGCCTCCTCCAGAAATGACAGAGCACTTTATTCTGATGAGGGAAATGAAGGAGGAAAGGAAAAGTACCACATCGCCTTAAAATATGGTATTTTGAGCAGCCTCGGCCAAATCCTCCTGCTCCTTCTGCCTGTTTCAGATCCACATGATGCCATGGAGCCAGTCCCAATCTGCACCACGCAGCAGGGAGGACACGGAGCCTCCCCGCCTTTAATGATGCTGCATTTAATGATGCTGAATTTAATTAAGTTTGATGAAAACCAAACTTCTGTTACTTTCTTGAAAACACCACGAACCTAAGCAGCTATTTCCCAACTTCAGCTTTCTCCCCAGAGTGCCGTGTGCTTCCCTCCCTTCCATACCGACACAGCGGGCACAGAGGGGGGCAAGGGACACTGAAACAGCCCGGGGGACACGCAGGGACCAGCGCAGGTCACACCTGAGCTGGACACACCAGGGGACACCTGCCAAGCGTTCACAGATTGCCAAAGCCATAATCAGGATCCCAACGCTGCCACTCCAAGCTCACTCTGGCGGCCCAGCAGCCTGGGAACACCTGCCTGGGCTCCAGCCATTGACTCAACGCTAATTTGTGTTTCCCAGTGTGGGTGGCTCTCCATGGGTCTGCGGCGGCTCCATTCAGGATTTATCCGCTCTCGCCGATGGGCTTGTGACGCTCACGTGGTGCGGGGCTCCCACGCAGGCGCTGCGCCGGGACCGGCACGGGGATGTTCCGAACCGGGACCGGCACGGGGATGTTCCGAACCGGGACCGGCACGGGGAGATGCTCGGAGCCGGGACCGGCACGGGGGGGATGCTCCGAACCGGGACCGGCACCGGCACGGGGGGGATGCTCCGAACCGGGACCGGCACGGGGGGATGCTCCGAACCGGGACTGATAGGGAGGGATACTCGGAGCCGGGACCGGCACGGGGGGTTGCTCCGAACCGGGACCGGCACGGGGGGATGCTCCGAACCGGGACCGGCAGGGGATGGTCGGAGCGGGGACCGGCACGGGGGGATGCTCAGAGCCTGGACACCGGCAGGGAGGGATGCTCCCAACCGGGACCGACAGGGAGGGATGCTCCGAACCGGCAGAGGATGCTCGGAGCCGGGACCGACAGGGAGGGATGCTCCGAACCGGCACCGGCAGGGGATGCTCGGAGCCGGGACCGGCAGGGGATGCTCGGAGCGGGGACCGGCACGGGGGGATGCTCAGAGCCTGGACACCGGCAGGGAGGGATGCTCCCAACCGGGACCGACAGGGAGGGATGCTCCGAACCGGCAGAGGATGCTCGGAGCCGGCACGGGCATGGAGGGATGCTCGGAGCCGGCACGGGCATGGAGGGATGCTCGGAGCCGCGGCTCCCTCCGGGCAGCTCCGTGCTGAACCCCGGGAGCTCCACGCGCGATTCCCCCCGCGTTACCCGCGTCCAGCCCCCGCTGCCGGCGGAAAGTTCAGGCCTGAGGCAGCTCCCGAGGGGCAGAAGCTCTGCTCAGTGCTAAAAACATCGTGTGCACCGCACGGCCCCTGCGACAGACCGTGAGCGGTGCCGGCACCGGGGATGGAGCCTCTGTCCCCGCTCAAGCCCGACACAGCGCTCAGAAATCAGCAGGGCCTGCAGCAGGAATCACACCGGACCTGCTGCATGTCACAGGTCCAGGGCTGTGCCCCCAGCGCTGCCCCCGCCCCAGCACGGTCCTTCCCCCGCACCGACTCCGAGCCCTGCAGCTCGGCTGGGGGAAGTTTTCCCTTCCCGGCACCGCACTGGTTAACACCGCCTGCGAGGCGCCTTCTCCTGCAGAATTCAGGAGGGTGACGAGCAGCCCCAGCAGCACCACAGCCGCACACGAACCCCCGAGCACAGGCTGGGACCCTCCCGGTCCCCGCTGCCACCGCAGCCCCGCGGGGGGACGGAGCCCGAGCCCCGCACGGCTCCCACTCCCACGGGCACCCCCGCAGCTCTCGGAGCACCAGCGCGGGGTAGGATGTGGATCAGGGAGTGCCGAGCCCGTGCCCGGCTGCTCCCAGCCCCGTGCCCAGCTCAGGGTGCTGGGCTGGGATCCAGCTCTGAGCTGTGCCATGGCACTGCCGAGCCCCTTCCCGAGTGAACTGTGCCCAGGGCAGCGGGGCCGCTCTGGCTCCTTCCAAAGCAGTGATTGATCACAGTGAGGGAAACATAAAACATTGGCTGGAAAAAAAAAATACAGGTAGCAAACCGAAGAATTTTGGAAATTACTCATGCCTCCAGCGATCTCATCTTTCACATCCCTGGCTCCTGCCTCCTTGGCTCCCTCAGCCCAAGAGGGGAGACAGATTACCTCAAATTATTTATTATGGAATTAGAGCATGATCCAAACCCTCCTTGAATCAATAAGAAAGCTCTGACTGACTTCACCGGGTTTAGGACCGAGCACCAGGAACAGACAGGGCATTTCTGCATCCGTGGCCGCGACTCACCGAGAACTTTCCAACGTGCACGAGCAGCTCGGCTCGCCTGCCCCCAGCGCTGGAGGGGTCGCTGCTGGCCTGGGCAGTGTGACACGGCCAGGGCCCCACAGGATGGAGGGGCAGCTTCGCACCCACTGCTGCCACCCGCTGTAAAAGTTGGGGCCCGGGGTGATGCCACCGGCCATTTTTTGCTGCGCAGGTACCAGCACCTGGCTCTGTTAAAGCTCATCTTTAACCACAGCCTGTGGGTGCCCAGAAACACCTCAACCAGCAGTTTTGGGGCAAAAGTGCCCCAAATTGTGGCCTGTGCTGCAGGAGGGCGGCAGCTGCTGGGGCCTCGCCAGGCAGGCAGTGCTGCGGGAGGGAAGCAGCGGGGCGAAGCGGCGAGGCCGGGCAGGCAGGAGCTCGCCCGTGGGGCAGCCGTGCTGGGCCAGCCCCGCTGTGCCCACCTTGCCCTGCTGTGCCCACCGTGCAGCCCAGCTCGCCCCGCTGTGCTGCTGGCACGGAAAGGGCTGGCGCTGGAGCTGGGGCTCGGTGATGACAACGCCGGGTGCGGTGACAGGGATGCGGGGCCGGGGAGCCTCGGACAGGGGCAGCAGCCGCGGGCCTCTCGCTCACACGTTGCTGATCAGGAGAGGGACCTGTGGCCCCTTAGCCCGGAGCAAAGCGGGAGGACACAGCGCGTCTGCCGCCGGTGCCCGGCACGGGGGGAGCCGCAGCCCCGCTCCCCCGGCCCCGCGCCCCGCCACGAGCATCCCCCGAGAGGTTCCAGCTCGGAACTGCCCGGGGAGGGCTCGGGAGGCGGCAGCGGGGAGCGGCGGGGCCGCCGGGCCGGGGGATGCTCGGACGGCCGGGGGATGCACCGCTCACCGGGAACCCGGATCTGGGGTGGGGGGTCCCGCGATGCAACCCTTTCCCCCGAAGTTTTGGGCCCGCGGGGGTCGGTACCTTCCAGGCAGCACGTCCTCCAGAGCCCCGAGTGGGTCATCACCTCCTCGTTCTTGCGGCTCGTGTCGTTGTCGCTCATGGACTTAGTCCTGCACACGCCGCGCGAGTAGAGCCAGTAGTCAGTGCCCACGGCGATGGTCATCAGGCTGAAGGCTGCGAAGGCTCCCACCGTGGTGACGAGCATCTGGACGCCTCTGTCACACATCCTCATGCTGCTTCATCCTCCGGCGGCGGCTCGCAGGGGAAGGGCCGGCGCCGCCGCCCGCCGCCCGCCGCCTCATGCCCCCGCGGCCGGCGGAGAGCCGGGGCCCCGCGGCGGCGCGGAGCGGGGCGGCCCGGCCCCGGGGAGCCCGGCACGCATGGCCCGAGCGCAGCCCAGCGCAGCCCAGCCCAGCCCAGCCCAGCCCAGCCCAGCCCCGAGCGGCTCCGCCGAGCGCTCCCGCCGCCTCTCCCGGCGCCTCCCCCGCTCCTCCCGGCCAAGGCAGCGGCGGGGGGCGGCGGGGGCGGGACCCGCGGGGGGCTGCGCCGCCGGGACACCGCCCCCCGCCCGCTCCCGACACCGGGGACAGCGGCCGGCACCGGGGGGACGGGGACCGGCACGGGGAACCCAGCCCGGGGTGCCGGGACTGGGCGGGGATCGGGACCGTGACTGCCCCGGGAACCCCACCCCGGGATGCTGGGATCGGGACCGTGACTGCCCCGGGAACCCCACCCCGGGATGCTGGGATCGGGACCGTGACTGCCCCGGGAACCCCACCCCGGGATGCTGGGACCGGGACTGCCCCGGAGAGCGGAGAGGGACCCCAGGAATACCTGGGCCGGGCGGGGGGACCCCCCCCGGGATTCTGGGACCGGACCGGGCCTGTCGTGGGACATGGACGGGTGGAAGTGCCACCACCGCCGCGGGGACAGTGACCCACCCGTGGCAGCCCGGGTGTGGGGCCGCTCGGTTCCGATTCCCCCCAGCTCGGTCTGCTCGGTGCCTGAGCACCAGAACCGGGCACCGGGCGGTGTCTGGGACCAGGGGGGCACAGCGGACCCCAGGGAGGGCACAGCCCTGACACGGAGCTGTCCCTGCCCCGGCGACACCGGTGTTTATCCCCCGCCCAGGAGCTGCTTCTAGCCTGAGCATCCCTTGTACCCACAGGCCACTCCTGCAGCATTCCCAGCAGTTGACCCCCCTGCCCTCTCCTCTCCGCTGTCTCCTCAGCTCCCTGAAACATCCCTCAGCCGGCTGGATGAGCCCATGACTCATGCGACCTTTCCAACAAGCCTGGCGCACACTTACCTCTGGAATTCACCGTCCTGGGAGGGCCACGGTGAGACGGGAAAGCGAATGATTTACACGGTGGCGTGTGCTTCCCCAGCCCTCATCTGTATGCACTCACATGGAAATACTAGTTATTTACTCCAAAAAGGCAAACAGAGAATTATGAAGGCACTGAGAAATTAAGAATGCGGAAATTAAGTGGCTCCTCCGCCTGAAATCACCGTTTGTGCTGCTCCCCAGGCAGGGCACGCTGATTGCTGCCCCGCTGGCTGCTGGCTGCGGCTCTCCCTGCTTCATTCCCCGCTTCCCCCCGGGCCCTGTGCCGGGTTCCCAGCTCAGGCTGGAGGCGGTGCAGCTCTGCCCAGGCTCTCCGGGCTCCCAGCACCAGCTCCAGCATTCCCGTCTGGAGATGGCAGTGCTCGGGGAGCTGGGAGGGGACACAGCCCTGTGAGCAGCGTGGGGATGGGGACAGGGCTGGGGTCAGCAGCACCACCCACCCGCACCACAGGGGCTCTTCCTGCGCGTTTTTTGAGATGTTTTCACTCCTCAGTTTTGGGGAGAGCTGCTGGCAGAGGCACACGATGGTTCCCAGGTCACACCTTGGTGTCACAGACTGACACTGGGCTGCACTGGGACTCTGGTCATGGAATCACAGAACCCCACAATGGTCTGGGCTGGAAGGAATCTTAAAGCCACCCAGAGCCACCCCTGCCATGGCAGGGACACCTCCCACTGCCCCAGGCTGCTCCAAACCCCATCCAGCCTGGCCTGGGACACTGCCAGGGATCCAGGGACAGCCACAGCTGCTCTGGGCACCCTGTGCCAGGGCCTCACACCCTCACAGGGAAGAACATTTTCCTCATATTCAATATAAACTTCTCTCTTAATTCAAATCTGTTCCCTCTTGTCCTGTCACTATCCATGTAGAAAGTTGCTCCTCATGTTTTCCCTAAGCCCCTGCCCCTGAGCAATCCCTGGGCTCCATGAAGGTGGCTCAGAGCAGGGCTCAGGGAAAGGCCAAGTTTCTGTGGGACTTGTGCCTCCTGCTGCCACCCCTGCCACCCCTGGCCGTGTCCCCCGCTGTCACCAGCGCCTGACGGCAGCGCCCTGCCCGGCCCCCGGCCTGCGCAGAGGCAGCAAAGATATCTCCCACCCACAGCTGAGGGGCTGCAAATTGCGTTGTGAGTGGGGGATTTTGCAGCCTTAATTGTGTTATTTTAACACAGCGTGTGTAGGTGTGAGCAGAGTGCACATGTACCGTTTCCTAGGCTTTGAACAAAGCGAGCTCCAGCAGAAGCAAAGTCCGTGTCAGATCGTGTTGGCCCCGGTGGGGCTGGAGGTGGGGACAGCCCTCACCCCTCTCACTGCTCCATGGATGGGGTGTCAGCTCCAGGAGCGGGCTCGGAGCTCTGGCCTCCCCTGGGGTCACTAAGATTGGGGACCAATGACAATTTGGTGACCTTGGTGTCCTGCTCTGCAGCTCAAACTGCAGGGTCACAGCCTGGTGACCTGACCAGGGCAGCCTGGGCTGCTCCAGCTCCAGCTCCAGCTCCAGCTCCAGCTCCAGCTCCATCACCTCTTCCTCTTCCCTACCTTGTCCATCGTCATCTTCCTGCTCCTGGACCTGGACCCTACTGTGCTGGGCAAAGTAGAAACAAATAAAATCCAGCCCATGCTGCAAAGGTTGTACAACTCCTACAAGAAAAATGCTGTCCTTGCAGGCAAAAATGTCCTAACCCGGGATCCATTAGGCTTTGTCCTCCCAAATCCAGCGATGAAAGCTCTGCTGCATTTAAATTGGCAAAGTGACAGGAAGTAAGAAGTCAGAAATAATCCCTAGCTGGATTAGGTTTTTCCTTGAAGGAAGGGAGGCTGATTCCAGGCGAGTTTGGGTCATTAGTGATGCAGGGAGATGCTCCAGCCCTGCCTTGCCTTCTCTTCACTCTCTGCTCCCGGGGGCTGCGAGGGGATGAGGGCTCCAGAGCCCTGGGCACATGTGTTCATCCTTCCCCACTCCTACGAGGGGATTATTTATATCTGCACACTCCTGGGGAGCGCTGGCTGCCATCCATGGCTCCAGCAGGACTCCAGTGGTGAGGCTGGTGTGTCCCTGTGGCTGTGCTGGGGGTGCCAGCGATGTCCCCGTGCCACAGCCGCAGTGCCCATGGCTCGGTGCAGTTCCCCAGCAGCCCCGCTCTGCCTGCTGGATTTCCGACAGTTGAGTAGCAATAAAAATAGCAGGGGAGGAGCAGAAATCCATTCTGATTAAGGCTCGTTATTCTGAGCAGTGCTGGGGGAGCAGGGGTGTGTGGGCCAGCACCTTCCGGGCCCAGGCCACCACTCATGCCCACACCCGCCTGGTTTGCCCACACCTGTGACATTTTCAGCGTTTGTCCCCTCTGCACTGACACTGACACCCTTACAGGAGTGGGGGTCAGTCTCTTCTCCCAGGGAACAAGGGACAGGACAAGGGGAAACAGCCTCAATTTGCACCAGGGAGGCTTAAATTGGGTATTAGAGAGAATTTCTTCACTGAAGGGTTGCTGAGTGGTAGAGCCCCCATAGCTGGAGGGATTTAGGAGCTCTGTAGATGTGGCACGTGGGGACAGGGACAGGGTTAGTGGTGCCCTTGGCAGTGCTGGAGGAGCAGCTGAACACAATGATCTGGAGAGCATTTCCATGATCCTTTGGTTCCCTGAGCAGAAATCTGGGGAGGGGAGGCACAGCACAGCCAGCACGGAGGCAGAGCCCCAGGGCTCCACAGCCCTTCCATGGGCAGCACCTCCCCATCTGTGATCCCAGGGGAGCCAAGAGAATCCCTGCCCCAAGGTCAGCCAAGGAGCAGCCTGTCCATGGAGCGTGTCTGCATGGGATGGGTGAAGGATGGACAGGGAACAAAGGCATCTGTGGGCAGAGGTAGCCCAGAAGCAATAACAGAACAAATAGCAGAAGATTAAACCCATTCTGTAGTCAGGTCCAGCTGGACCACGCTGAGCCACAAGGAAAGGTTCACTGCTGCTCCAGCCTGCCACAATTTAATTGATTTGATTTAAATCCTTTGAAGAAGAAGTGGATAAGGAATAATGAGGCAAACAGGATTGTAATGCAAATGAAAGAGATGAAAGATGGCTTCAGGGAGACGCTCTTGAAGGTCAGTGCCCAATGCAGAGCTGCTCTGGTCACTCAGTGCAGCTTTAATGAGCTGTGCTCCTGGATGTTTGATGGATGGAGGATGGATCAGGAGCAAGCACCAGGCCTTTAATGGCCTTGCTGGGGGCAGAGGGGCGCTCCCAGGCTGGGGAGGCTTTACCTGGCTGTGCAGGGACAGCTCCTGCTGCCCGAGTCACGCTGGGCAGGCACACTCCTATCGGCTTCTCCAGATACTCCAACGGAGCCTCCAACTTCAGAATTAATTAACTTCACTATCAAAAGCTGAGTCATTTGTCACAATGGTTTTGTCATTAGTTCCCATAATTAAGGAAAGTGTCACAAAACCAAATGTTTCACTTACACAAGCCAGGAGAGGCGAAGCTCAGCACGCTGGGAATGGGCACAGCAGTGAGAGTGGGCAGGGGCTCAGCCAGGGACCCCAACCCCTGTGCTGGGCTGGGGGCGCATCCTGGCAGGGCTGGGGGCTGGGGGAAGGAGCAGGGGCACCCCAGGGTGTGCCAGCAGTGCCAGGGCTGGCTGGGCCGGGCAGTTTTCCCTTCCCCAGGTGAATTGAGGTGCTCCTGGTGACCCCACGGGGTGGGAGGGATGAGGGTATTTTGCTGAAAGCTCAGCTGACATCCCCAAGGAGAGGAGGAGAAGCTCTTCCCAACACACTCACCCTGCTTCACACGCTGTAAAAGCAGAGTTCCTCGATGCAGAGGGGCAGGGACGTGCCAGGGCCTGAGCAGGGACTGATGTGGGCTCAGCCAGGAGCCCCCAGAGCCCCCCGAGCCCCCCCAGCACTGGGGGATCCCAGAGGGTCCTGACCCCCCAGCCCAGCACTCACCAGTGCCACAGACTGGGGCTAGCATCTCCTGCAGCTTTCAGTAACTCATTAGAGTAATTAATTGATGACACAAAGAAGGTGCCCCCCTCCCCACCCTGCACCTCTGGGTGCTGCTGCTCCTCTCTGGGACCTGCACTGGGGCAGCTTTTGGAGCAAAACCCTGAAACTTCCCACCATGGGAACCCCACCCAGGGACCCCGACCCCCAGGGCCCCCCATGCCCACCCCAGGCTCGTCCCCAGAGTCTCGAGGGCAAAGGAAGCCAAGCTCTCAGTGTTTCTTTAAAATTAAATATTTTATTTTTTCGTACATGCAGCAAATTGAATCGAGAGTATATGCCCATCTAAAAGGAGGTCTTCATGAGAACTGTTTGACAACACACAGCAGGTAGTCTAGGATGTAGAAAAGTCATCAAATACTTGCAGGTGAAATCAAATTCACAAACACAAACTGTTCAACAATAAACATTTTCTTTTTTTTTTCTTTTTTTTTTCTTTTTTTTTCCCTCCTTGTTTTAATTACCACTTTGAATGTGATCAGAAATAAACAGCTCAGGTGACACTTCCATGCATGGAGCCAGGGGTGTGTGCTCAGGCAGCCTCAGCTGCTCCAGCCCCAGCTCTCACAGTGAGAGCAGGCTGCACCCTCCAGGTGCAATCCCAGCCCTTGGGAACAGCAGGATTTTCGTGTCCTGTGCCTCAATCCCCTGGGCTCCTCCCTGGGCTTCCAGCTCTGGGACTCACAACCAGCAGAGCACGGCCACTGCCCTGAGCCCACTCATCTTCCATCTGCCTACATGGCTTGGCCACTGCTCAACTCCCATTTCTTTATTAAATGGATTCAATCGATCGACAGCTCCTCTGGTGCTGGCTCTCAGGAGGAGAAGGCTGCTCAGAGCCCCAGCCAGGGCAGGCAGGCACAGCAGCAGCTCCCAGCCATGAACAAGAGGAGTCACTCTGGGAGCAGGGCAGGTCCGGGAGCTGCCACAGAGCCCCAGCCAAGGGCCCAGCACAGCCCCAGGGGGAGCTGTCTGATCCACCCTGTCCCAGGGGAGCCCAGCTGAGAGCCTGAAGCCACTTACCTGCCCTGGGGTGTAATCCAGCCTGGGACAAAGCCAGGATGTGCCATCCTGAGCATGTCCTGTCTCCTCAGCCCCTCCTCTGCCCTCCCCCAGGCTCTGGCTCCCCTCTGCCCAGGGGACCCCACTGCCAGTGCCACTGAACCCAGGTGGGACACCAGACCTTGGCCCCCCTTCCCCTGCACCCCAGCACTGCAGGTGTGCCCTGGGTCTGCATTTCCCCCACACATGGAGCACCTGGGGGATGGGGATCTGCTGAGACTGAGCTCAGAGCATCCTCCATAAGCTCTGCATTCCCCATCCAGCAGTGCAGATTAAATCACCAGATGACACAAACAGTGACTCAACCCCTGTCACTCTGCCCTTCCTCGGAGGAGTCCACACGGATCTGAGGGGCTGTGCAGGGCCAGGCACATCCCACTGCACGTTCCTCCCCGGAAGAAACAGGTCATCTGGAAACAAGCCTTGGCATACGAGTTTGGCAAGCAGCAGGACAGGAACACTAAAGGGTGAGTCCTGAGAAGAGCACCTGGAATTTGCCAAGCTCGCCCTGGAGCGTGGATCTCAACCCCAAAGCTGCCTGGTGCCACATCCCAGCTTCCCTGCAGGTCCCCTCCAAGGCCACCCTCGGTTTGCCCAGCGTCCAGCAGCGCCTGCTCCATGCACAAGTGTCACCCCACACAGACACAGAAGTCCCAAACAGAAAAGATGTGGCTCCCCCTGCAGCAGCCCCTGCGCTGTGCCCACGGCCCCGGGGTGCCCCTCAGCCCCAGAGACCTTCCAGCAGCATCCTGGGAGCGCCTCCAGAGCCAAAGAGATGGAAATTAAAAACATCACCACTGAAATAACACTAACTCTGCAGCAACAGGTTGGAAGGTGACGGCAACGCGCGCGCTCTGGGTCAGCTGCGCCCTGCAGAGGATGGCGCGATGTCCCCGGGGTGTGCCGGGCCTGGCAGCCTCCCCTGCCACCACCCCACCCCTGGGGCTGGTGCAGAGCTCCTCGGCAACCCCCTCCTGCATCTGGCACAATTTGCAGTTTTTCTGGGTTTGGTTTGGGTTCCTCCAGCCCAGGCAGGACCCGAGGCCACGGGCTCAGCCCCGGCAGGCACAGGACAGTGCCCGTGGCTGGGTGACAGGGGGGACACTCATCCAGCCCCCAGCACTGGGACAGCGCCTTAGCTGCTGGCAGCCTTTAGTTCTCAAGGAATCATTAAAAGAAGCGAATAATTTATGTTTATAAAAGATCTACAAACTAGAATTTCCTCTGTAGAATTCCTCAAGGTGGATAAAATCCCACCCATTTCCCTGGGCCGGGAGGAATGGCTGCATGCAGCAGAACCAGTGCTGGCTCAGAAAACACAGCTGGGGTCCTGAAACCAGCCTGGGCTGGGACAGGAACGGGGTGACAGGGACTGGGGGACACTCCCCTGGGGGAAGATTTCAGCCTCTGTGAACACAGCAGTCAGCCAGGGTCACTGGCCAGCCAGTGACGGGCAGTGCCTGCCTGTTCCTGGCTGCTCCTGCTTTATCTGCCTGCTCCTGCCTGTTCCTGCCTGCTCCTGCTTTATCTGCCTGTTCCTGCCTGTTCCTGCCTTTCTCTGCCTCCTCCTGCCTGCTCCTGCTTTATCTGCCTGTTCCTGCCTGCTCCTGCCTGCTCCTGCCTGTTCCTGCTTTATTTGCCTGTTCCTGCCTAATCTCCTGTTCCTGCTTTATCTGCTTGTTCCTGCCTTTCTCTGCCTGTTCCTGCCTGCTCCTGTCTGTTCCTGCCTTTCTCTGCCTGCTCCTGCCTATTCCTGCTTTATCTGCCTGTTCCTGCTTTATCTGCTTGTTCCTGCCTCTCTCTGCCTTTGTCTGCCTGTTCCTGACTTTCTCTGCCCCCTCCTGCCTGTTCCTGCCTTCCTCTGCCTGTTCCTGCTTTTCTCTGCCTACTCCTGTCTGTTCCTGCCTTTCTCTGCCTTTGTCTGCCTGTTCCTGCCTTTCTCTGCCTCCTCCTGCCTGTTCCTGCCTTCCTCTGCCTGTTCCTGCATGTTCCTGCCTTTGTCTGCCTGTTCCTGCCTTTCTCTGCCTGTTCCTGCCTTTCTCTGTCCCCTCCTGCCTGTTCCTGCTTTTCCCTGCCTTCCTCTGCATGTTCCTGCCTTTCTCTGCCTGTTCCTGCCTTTCTCTGTCCCCTCCTGCCTGTTCCTGCTTTTCCCTGCCTTCCTCTGCATGTTCCTGCCTTTCTCTGCCTGCTCCTGCCTGTTCCTGCTTTTCTCTGCCTGCTCCTGCGTGTTCCTGCTTTTCTCTGCCTGCTCCTGCCTGTTCCTGCCTTCCTCTGCCTGCCCCTGCATGTCTTGCCTGTCCCTACCCCCTCCTGCCCGCTGTCCCCTCCTGCCTGTTCCTGCCCTCACCTATCCACTCCACCTTCTCCCTCCTGTCCTTGCTCCCTCCTGCCTGTTCCTGCCTGCCCCTGCCCTCCCGCACGCCACGGCTCTGCCTCACAAACAGCTGCTGGAATTGTCTTTTCCCATTCAGATTTTTTTAAAGCAATGCAGAAGGTCCTGGATTACTGACTGAAACCCCCAGGAATTTGGTGAAAATCAGGGAAATCAAGATGTCTGTGAAATCCATGGGTTTGGAGTCTGGAAGAGAATAGCAGAGGGTGGAAAGTAGAAAAGTTTCCATTATAAATAGCCCTCAGTGCAGCCCTTTGGTCTTGGGCGTGTTTTCAGTTGGTAAATTGTAAACCAGGAATATAAATGCGTTTTGTTTTGGCAGAATATTAATATCCTTTACAGAGCTGTTACATCTCGACAGTGTCTGTGAAAGATTTATGCGAGTGCTGACAGAGCGTATCAAAACTGCAAACTGTTCCAGATGTTAGAAAAAACCCCACCTTTCACTTAGAAAAAGGTTTGCTCTGATGTACAAGAACTGGCACGGGAGCGGTTTGGAGTCGTGAGCGCGGGGAAGGCGAGTGGCGAGGGATGCCCCGGCGAGCATCCCGACCCTATGGACAATGCACTGGAAAATAGAGGTCTAGAAGCAGATTTTTCCACACTGATCAAATATATCCATGTCTTGAACAAAAGGCTCCTCTAAGACAAGCTCACACTCATCGCAAGCTTCAGCACAACGCTTTAAGCGATCAACCATGCTTAGCATTCCACAGCAACGCTTTGGGACTGGCTGGCTCACGGGGATCTCAGCGTCCCGCTGCGAAAATTACAGAGACCGTAGCAATTTGGTATAGTTCTGTTTAAAAACTCTATTAGTCACCACCAACTATAGTTCCTAGAAGTATCACTGACCGGTAACCGGCACCCCGGGCGCCTCCGGCGAGGGACACCAAGCTAGCGAGTGGCACGGACACGGAGAGGCTCCGAGGAGAAGCGGCCGGCGTTGGGCGGGAGGGGACGTGAGCGCTGCTAATCCCGGAAGACTAGTGTCCTATGTACAGGGCCAGCTGGCGTGGGACAGCAGCGCTACACGTTGATGACAAACTCGGGGTTGGTGTAGGAGAAGCCAGCAAACTCGTTCTGGTCCAAGTTCATGATGAAGAGTTTGTCCGTGGGCGTGAGCTCCACCGGCTGCCGGGTGAACTCCTTGTCGAAGTTGGAAGTGTCGCGTTTGTCCTTCTGTTAATGGAAAACACAGAGTTAAACCGGGGAAGGGACGGAGAGGTGACAGCACCTGAGAGGTGACAGCACCCGAGAGGTGACAGCACCAGGGGAGCCTCGCTGTCCCCAGGAGAGTGATGCTGTCCCCAAAGGAATGACACTGTCCCCAAGGGAATGACACTGTCCCCAAGGGAATGGCGCTGTCCCCAAGGGAGTGGCACTGTCCCCAAGGGAATGACACTGTCCCCAAGGGAGTGGCACTGTCCCCAAGGGAATGACACCGTCCCCAAGGGAGTGGCACTGTCCCCAAAGGAATGACACTGTCCCCAAGGGAGTGATGCTGTCCCCAAGGGAGTGACGCTGTCCCCAAGGCAGTGCCACTGTCCCCAAGGGAATGACGCTGTCCCCAAGGGAGTGACGCTGTCCCCAAGGCAGTGCCACTGTCCCCAAGGGAATGACACTGTCCCCAAGGGAGTGACGCTGTCCCCAAGGGAGTGGCACTGTCCCCAAGGGAGTGGCACTGTCCCCAAAGGAATGACGCTGTCCCCAAGGGAGTGACACTGTCCCCAAGGGAATGACGCTGTCCCCACGGGAATGACACTGTCCCCAAGGGAGTGGCACTGTCCCCAAGGGAATGACACTATCCTCAAGGGAATGCCACTGTCCCCAAGGGAGTGACGCTGTCCCCAAAGGAATGACACTGTCCCCAAGGCAGTGCCATTGTCCCCAAGGCAGTGCCACTGTCCCCAAGGGAGTGACACTGTCCCCAAGGCAGTGCCATTGTCCCCAAGGCAGTGGCACTGTCCCAGCACTCCACACCCCACGCCGCTCTCTGAAGCTGCCGTCAGGAGCTCCCAGCCCTGTCCAACAGAAGCGGCCCCGCAGCAGCAGCAGGAAGAGAAGAGCAGCTGAACACGGCTGAAACAGGAGCAGGACACAGGGACAGGAGGGAGCCGGGTGTGTTCAGGGGGAGCCTCCCTGCTCTCCTGCGGGCTGTGGAAGAGAGCACAGAGCAATTCTCAGCATGCAGAGCCCCCACTGCAACCAGAGCTCGGCACTGCACGGGAGGAAGGAGCCTGGAGGAAGCAACATGCCTCGAAATGGCAGCAGCAGTCATTACCATGTCAAAATTTGCACAAAATAATCAGCTGCGAGAGCTCTCTCTGCTGTAAGCTGGATTTCTGAATGATGCCTGATGTGGTGCTAACCAACACTGCTTCATTGATGGAGGATGTGATCTGCTCCAGGGTTGTACAGACAAAACACACAGCGCTTCAAAACCTCTGAGAAGGAAAATTCCACACATGCAACATTTTCTCCTCGCAATTCCTTAAGAAGAACAACTTTGCAGCTACACCCAAGCCAAAAGAGGGAAAAAAGGACGTTAGTGTCAGGATTAGAGCTGGGAATCAGCACTGCAGAGCCAGCCTGGGATGTGTGGGCTGCTCCTCCAAACCCTGCAGATCACAGAGCCCTGGCTCAGGGCTGTCCTGCTCTGGGAGGTGACAGAGCCGTGCCTGGAGGGTGTCTGAAGGTACAGCACACGCACTCAGGTCCTCCATCCACACCCCAGCACTGCAGGGACATTGGCAGCCGGGAGCTGGCTCTGCTCTGCCTTGTCACTAAAGATTTCTCCACCCCTTGTTCCGTGTCCCTGCACAGGACAGACCCAGGTCCCTGCTGGAGGTGACCTTCCCCTGCTGTGACACAGAGGACCCTGTCACAGATTTCATGCCTTGTAGAAACCTGCATTTGTTCTCCATTTTCCCAAGACTTTGCCTTTGAAGAGTGGCCCCACCACGGCAGGTCCTGGCTGTGCTCTGCTGCACCAGGATTTCCAACCCTGGATCAATCTGCCAGTTAAACAGGACATTAACTGTGGGGTCCTGCAGGTCCTGCACCCCAGCCCACCCCCTGTGACTGTCCTGGTGAAGGAGCTGGCAGCAGAGATGCTGTGTCCTCCCTGCAGCCCCTCCTGGCCCAGTGGGACGTGGGGACATTTGTGCCCCAAGCAGGACACAGAGCCAGGACACAGAGCCAGGACACAGAGCCAGCCTGGACAGGCAGGAGCATCACACTGCAGCTGGACTGAGCCTGGCAGATGAGCCAGCAATGCATCAGGAACTCCAGGAATTCCACAGGAGCTTGGAGATTCCACAGGAGATATCCCATCAGAATGGCTTCAGCCTTGGGGAGGAAGATCAGGAAAAGCCAAGGATGGTGGAGAAGAGACGAGGTGGGAAGAAAAACAGTTCTGGATGGAACTGAAGGAGCCTGGAGAGGAAAGGCAGGAGAAGAGGCAGGGTGTGGCTGTGCTGCCAGGCCTTGAACACTCGGTCATGTCCTGCAGGACACTGGAATCTGCAGCTCCCAGCTCATCCCTGAGCACCAGAGTCTCTCCAGGGCTCCTCTCTCCAGCACAGAAGGAAGAAGATGTGGATTTGGGGGCAGAGAGCAGGAGCAGGGAAGGGCAGACAGGGTGAAGGGGTCAGCTTCAGGTGCAGAGTTCTGCAGGCAAAGGGTGCAGCAGCTGGGACGTGAGGACGAGCCCACCTGGGTGGCAGCAGGGTCCCCAGGGCGGTGGCTGCTCGGGGGCTCTGTGAAAAGGCTCCTCCTGCAGGGATCTGAGCTCACCACACGGCTCCTGAAGGCCACATCCAGCCACAGCAACGTGGGCCACGACAGCACTGTCCTCCCGAGCCAGGAGCTCCTCCTGAGCAGGAATGCTGTGGGATGCTGCAAAGGGGAATGACACATCCACATGTGACTGGTGCAAACTGCCACCACGGTCCCCAGCCCTCGGGAGTGCTCAGCCTGGAGTGGCAAAAACCTCCTGCTGCTGCTTTTTGGCAGCAGGAAGCGCTGGGAGAGGCTGCAGTGTGCCCGGGAGGGGGCTCAGGGCTGCCTGCTCCCCTGCACTGCCCTCCCCACAGCCCCCACTCCTGGGAGCCTGGCTGGGAGCTGAGCACAGCAAAGTGCAGCTTGTGGTGCCTTACCTCGGACTGGAGGCAGTGTGGCCTCTGCCAGCAGGATGAACAATGTGGGATCAGGCAGGGAACGGCTGCGTGGGGCTCATGGAGAGAGGGGGGAGAGCAGGGGACACCAGGGCTGGAAGAGCCTCCAGCAGTGTGGGAATTGACTCTGGGAGGTGACGAGGGGCACAGCAGGATGGAGCCAGGGATGGCGTGGTGGTGGCAGAACGTGGTGGTGGCACGGTGAGGTGGTGGCACAGTGAGGTGGTGGCACAGTGAGGTGGTGGCACGATGTCCCACTGCCCGTGGCTCTGTGCTCCGGATGCAGCTGGCCCAGAGCAGCATTTCTGCCATCTCCCCGGGATGGGGAAGGGTTTCTGCCTGGCCCACAGGGGTGGGGTCCTCCCTGACCTCTGCCAAGGAGCCCCCTCCCCATGGCACAGCTCCAGCTGGAGGGTGCCGGGATCAGCTCCTGACGTTTGATGTTCGGAACCTCTCGGAACAACCTGGCAGTGTGCAGACCTGCAGAGCTCGGCAGAAGTGGTTCCCAAGGGCAGCAGGAGGTGAGCAGGAACCTGTAATCCATCTTTAGCTGGGAGTGCCAATGGCTTCTGTGGAGTGCTCCTGGGAGAGCGGGCATGGCTGGATCAGTCGGGCAGGGCTGGATCAGTTGGGCACAGCTGGATCAGTCGGGCAGGGCTGGATCAGTCGGGCACAGCTGGATCAGTAGGGCAGGGCTGGATCAGTCGGGCAGGGCTGGATCAGTCAGGCACAGCTGGATCAGTCGGGCAGGGCTGGATCAGTTGGGCAGGGCTGGATCAGTCGGGCACAGCTGGATCAGTCGGGCAGGACTGGATCAGTCAGGCACAGCTGGATCAGTCGGGCAGGGCTGGATCAGTCGGGCAGGGCTGGATCAGTCAGGCACAGCTGGATCAGTCGGGCAGGACTGGATCAGTCAGGCACAGCTGGATCAGTCGGGCAGGGCTGGATCAGTCAGGCACAGCTGGATCAGTCGGGCAGGGCTGGATCAGTCGGGCAGGGCTGGATCAGTCGGGCACAGCTGGATCAGTTGGGCACGGCTGGATCAGTCAGGCACAGCTGGATCAGTCGGGCAGGGCTGGATCAGTCAGGCACAGCTGGATCAGTTGGGCAGGGCTGGATCAGTTTGGCACAGCTGGATCAGTCAGACACAGCTGGATCAGTTTGGCACAGCTGGATCAGTTGGGCAGGGCTGGATCAGTCAGGCAGGATTCGATGAGCCGGGCAGGGCTGGGTGGGGACGGATCAGTCCCAGCGGGGTGGGATGGGGATGGATCAGTCCCAGCACGGCTGGGTGGTGTTGGATGAGCCCGGCAGGGTTGGATCAGTCCCGGCAGGGCTGGATGGGGATGGATGAGCCCGGCAGGGCTGGATGAGTCACCGGCGCTCGCTGCTCCCGGCTCTGCAGTCTCGGGCACTGGAGGTGATGCTGCAGTCAAGGCTCTGCCCAAGGCGCTGCAGGAGATCCCCGAGCAGCAGCAGCAGCGCTCCCGTGTCCTTCCTCCCGGGCTCATCCTCACAAACTCCCTCCCTGTCCGTGCTGGGGCAGCCTGAGCAGGCTGTGCAATCACTGGATGGTGCTTCCAGTGCATCCCAGCTCAGATTTTTGGGATGGAGGCAGAGCCAGCATCCCCCGGCAGCCAGGGCAGCTTCCAGCCCCGGCAGTCGGAAGGAATCACCTGGCTGAGCTGCACAATCTCACTGTTGCCAAACACATGCAGGTTTCTGGGCCGTGTTTTCTCACTTTTTATTTTATAATCAGTAACAGAAAAAAAAAAAATGAATTGGCACATTACAAATCAAGCAGATTGATACAGTGACAGCCCACGAACATCTGCAGGGGTATAAAAGGAAGCAGGGTGATTGTTGTCCTTTCAAGAGAGATTCAGCCTTCCTGAAATGTTTCCTTTGATGCCAGAAACAAAACTGGGGCCATTTAAATACCCAGGGGCGATTTTTAAGGATAGAAGTATCCATTGAAACAAGTGTCCTTGCACACTGCATGTCAGAATTCCCAATACTGCTCAGAGTGAAGCATCTCCCGTTTGGGTCAATCCCATTTTTGACACATTTAAAGCACAGGTAACAAACTCCATCAATGGCTTTGGCATTTGAAAAGAAGAAAAAGCTTTGCTGGGGAATGGATGGTGGTGGTGTTTACTAGGGTGACCACGGATTCAAAAGCAGCTCTTCCAAATTTCCCACTTACCACTGGATGTTTGCTTTGATTTAAAAAATGCTACTCAGAAACTGCTCCATCAGGAGAAATCTTTGCCAACGGCAGCTCTGCCCTCCCAAATGATTTATCCCACTGCTGGGGACCCAGCGCTGGGAAGGAGCCAGCCCAGAGTGTCTGTGCAGGGCAGGGGAGCTGTGCTGGGGCTGGACACAGAGCAGGGCAGCCAAAAAAGGAGCCAGGACCAAGAGCTTGGCTCTGCAGAGCTCCTGGGAGGAGAGACTCTGGGGAATGCTTTCAGTAAAAACACTCGCCACTAAGGCTAAGAAGACTAAATATAAAATTTTCATGATTATGTTAAAACACTAGGAAAAAAGAAAGAGCAGGAATTAAAGCACATGGTGAGGGGATTTCTCCCCGTTGTCACCATGTCTCTGTTTTCATTGTCACCCACTGAGCCATTCCCATTTTCCACAAACAACATGTTACAGAAGCCCATTTGCAGCATTTCTTGCACATCACTCCCCTCCAGTGACACCCCAAACAACAGGAAGACATTTGAAACACGGTCACTCTGGTGAGGAACTAAAGACAACCCATGGATGCAGGTTTTGCAATGGAATGTGTCACCACAACAGCAGCTGGAGCCGGATGAGAGATGCAGGGATGAGATCTGCACAGCAGCTTAGCTCTTGGCTTGAGGCTTAAAAAACTCAGAGTTAACAAAGGAAAATCCTTCGAATTCTGACTGGTCAATGTTCCCGACGACTTCCTGGTCGGGAGGTGTTAGCACGGGCGGATGGCGAGTGAAAAACCGGTCGAAGTTTTCAGCATTGCGTCCGCACTATGAGAGGGGAGAAAAGAACCGGTGGGTGGGGCAGGAAGCGTGGGATGAGGGGCAAAACACACTTGGGTTAGTGGGGAGGGCATGGCATGGCATGGGCAGGGCTGGCATGGCATGGCACAGCACGGCATGGCACGGCTGCAGCAGCATGGGATGGGTGGGATGGATGTGGTCACTCCTGCCCCCACACACACCTGGAACCTGCCCCAGGTGACATCCCCCCTTCCCCAGAGGTTCCCATCCCTGCACTGCTCCGAGGTTTCCTCTGCTCAGGACAGCACAGGAGCCACCCCGGGGGTGTCCCAGCCAGGCTGGGCAGGGCTGGAGCAGCCTGGGGCAGGGCAGGGGATGTAAGATCCTTTCCAGCCCAAACCATTCTGTGATTCCACAGCTCTGACTGCCAGGGCTGTTCCTTCCCTGCAGTGCTCAGCTGAGGCCAGGACACTGCACAGCCACAGGCCAGGCTCCATCCCTGCCTGTCACCCACATGTCACATCCCCTGGCACTGGGGACTCTGCCCCACTGGCCCTCCTGTCACCTCCCAGTGCCTGAACTGAACCTCCCAGTCCCTCACTGCACATCCCAGTTCCTCAGCTGCACATCCCAGTCCCTGAGCTGCACATCCCAGTCCCTGAGCTGCACCTCCCAGTCCCTGATCTGCACATCCCAGTCCCTGAGCTGCACCTCCCAGTCCCTGAGCTGCACATCCCAGTCCCTCAGCTGCACATCCCAGTTCCTGATCTGCACATCCCAGTCCCTCACTGCACATCCCAGTCCCTGAGCTGCACATCCCAGTCCCTCAAGCCTCTCTCCCACTGCCCCAGGGGGAACACACAGCCCCAAGCACTGCCACAATTTTTCCTGGGCATTTAACTTCCATTTGTTAAGTAAACAGATCTGCATTTTTAATAAACACAAGACTAAATATAATAAAATATTAATGAGAAGCACACACAGAAGTCAGTGTTTCCCAGCTCCTTGCTCAGCTCAGAGGTTTCAGGGAAGACAACATGGATATCCATCAGATACCCACGGCTGCTCCTCTGGCAGATTTGTGTGTCCTCACAGCACCAGGTGAGACACCTGCTCTCCTCAAACCTCCCCACAAAGCTCAGGGGGCAATGTCTGAGTGGATTTAGCTCCTCCAGCACGGGCACTGTGGCACCCTCAGCTGGTAAAGCCACATCTTGACATTTCCAGTCTGGCTTGGTTAAACTTCTGCTCCCTGATGTGCTGCCCATGCCCTGAGCTCAGCACGGGCTGAGCCCACCCTGCTCCCCTGCCCCAGCTCTGGGGAGGATGTTTGAGATGTCTGACAAGTCAGAACCTTCCCCAGGCCACAGCATGAACAGCAGAGCAGCAATTCAATCCTGCAGGTGAGAGCTGCCAGCCCCCAGAGCCCCCCAGAGCCCCCCAGAGCCCCCCAGAGCCCCCAGCCCCGTTCTGAGCCCCAGGAAATCCCAGTGCACACACCCAGCACTGCCTGCCTCTTGGCTACAAAGAAATGTGCTCAGGAAAAAAAAATAAAAATAAAAAATCAAACCAGCAACCCCCTCAGAAAGACTGGAAAATTAATCCTGAGGAGAGGCTGCCAGTTATTGGAATAGGAAGCACAAATATATTTTAATATGCATATTGGCAAGCAAGGATTTCTCACACAGTGAGGTAAGAAGATGGAAAATCTGGAAGGTTGGATCTATCCATGGTATTTCCTGCCCTGCTGGGTGGAATTCATGGACTTTCTGATTGGATGCAGATAAAATGGATGGGTGAAATCAATCCTTTAAAGCTGAGAAGTGAGTTTCCAGAAGGCACAACCCAGCCAAGCCCCAGGTGTGCAGGAGGTGAGCTCCAGGCTCCAGGTCCAGCCCTGGATGAGGCAGCAGGGAGGATCCTGTCACTGTCACTGCCACTGTCACTGTCACTGCCCCAGCACCTGCCTTGCAGCCTCCCAAATTCAGTTCCTGCTTATGGACACAGATGCCATATGAATTTTTACGTTTATCTCAAACCATCTAGTGAAAAATCGTCCTCATTTTAGTCTGCTATGGGTGTACAGGCATCAGTCCACCCTGGCTGCAGAAAGGGGGAGGGTGGGAATTCATCTCACATAAATCCCAGCGTGTCCTGTCTCTTATTTATAGCCAGCACAGAATGGCTTTTCTCCCTGAGCTGCAGGAATAAACCTGCCAGCCCCAGAGATGGCCTTGTGTTTAATCACCTCCCTGCTTGATTTCCAGCAGAGACAAAAGGCACAATGAAATATTTTCCATTGATCCCTTGGTGCAATCAAGGCCCACAAGGACCCAGGGTCCCAGGGGAGGTGCTGACCTGGAGTTCCCAGGGATTTGTCCCAAAGCAGTGGCACAGCCACAGTCCCACCCTGCAGCCATCCCTGGGCAGGTCTGACCTTCCTGGGGCTGCTCTGGGCAGGGAATTGGCTCCTGGCACCCTGGGGAGCATCAGGGCTCTTCTGGCAATCACATTTAGGGGAATTTGGGTCACAACACCAGCCTGGGGGTCCCTGTGATGGCCAGGGTACAGTGGTGCCTTTCACTGGAGTTTGGGATGCTCCAGCACATCCCTCCATCCCTGCTGCTGCCAAAGGGATCCACTGCAGGGGATCCTGGTGTAGGACCCTCCCTCTCCCAGGGAAAAAGGAAATTTCTGCCTGGGACACTGAACCCAGGGGCTGAACAGCCTGGGAAATCCCAGGGAACTCTCCCAGAGCAAATCCTGCCTGGATTACCAGAGATGTTTAACCTCAGCACACCCACCTGCCCAGTGCCAGCCCCTCAATCCTTAAATCCCATCTAATTAGGAAATTGCTTGTGCAAACACTGGAGCTCACCTTGCACAGGCTGAGCTAAGGCTACAAACCCCCCAGGCAGGGAACTGGAATTTTCACACATCTGGGTCTGTAAGTGGCATTCCAATATTAATTAACTCCAAGTAGTTAGGGGAAAAATTAATTTATGCAATTAAAAATTATTAGATTAAAAGCCATTTTTTAATCCCCCATGCTGTTGTGGATAATCCTGGGCTCTGCCTGTGATTTCAAAACGAGACTTTTCAAATCACCAGGCTTTATGTAAAGTAAAGGAGTAATTAGATACCAAAAACAATAATTATCTCAACGAGAGACAGGGAGAGCAGGGGAGTGTAAACACACTCCCAGGGTAGCTGCAGAGCCAGGGAAGGAATTGTTATGCAGCAGCCAGAGCAGGGAGCAGCCAAGCAGAGCCCCACGTCAGAGGCACCAAAGACAAGCCAGCCCCTGATCTGTCTCGTTCCTGGCTCTGTGATAAAGGTTAATCAAGCACAAAGCAACACAGCAGCTCCTGGGAATTCACTGAGAGCTGGGGCACGAGCAGCCTGGCCAGGCTGGAGCCTCCATGTGCTGGAGGTGGGGAATGCTGGAGGGTTTGGCAGGGATGGAGCTCCCAGAGCCCTGACCCTGCCAGTGCCCCCAGGCTGAGCTGAGCACAGAAAGGTGCCCAAAGGACTGAAAGGACTGGTGGGTGCTGCAGGACATGGAGCTAAGCTGGCTCTGAGGGGGCTGAGCCCAAATCCAACGTGATGATGATGCCTCATGAGCAAAGTGGGGCTGAAGAGAATTTGGATGGGGCTGTGATCCCCATGGCTGGAGAAGGGGGAGGCTGGGGACAGTGGGGGCTGACTGCCAGCCCTCATTTGCATCTTATTCCTTATTTTGAAGCTCTGGATACAGACAATTCCTGCAGCCTGACCTTTATGGATGCTAATTATTAAAAAAAATAAAAATAAAAGGAAAAGAAAACAGACTTAAGCCAAGGTGGAGAGCCAGGCCAGGACCAATCTGCAGCAGCACTTGGCCCTGGTGTGGCCACCTGAAGGTCACAAGGACTTGGCCACATCTCCCCTGGTCACCCCAAAATGTTCTGTGCAGTATCCCAGCCCCAATTCCAGCCCCATCCCTGCCCTGAGCTCACAGCTGGCACCAAAGGAACAGCTTCATCCAGCACAGAGGCACTGCTGGAGAAATATCAGCTATCAGCAGGCACCTGAGTTGTCTTAATCCTCCCTAAATCCCAAATCAGCTGCTGTTAATCTCCCTGTCCTATCAAACAGGGAATTTTCCCAGTGCCAGCTGCTGGGTGCAGCAGCCTGCAGCTCACAGTGCCCCTCCCCAGGGCTGTGCCAGAGGGGTTTTTAAAGACAGGAGACATTTAAAACAGGACAAAATCTGCACATTTTAAGGCGGCAGAGCAGCAGGGAAGTGCTTTTGATGGAATTCAGCACCAAACTCCAATGCTCTGCCCCTGCCCAGGGACACTGGGGAGCTGCTCAGGGACAGAGATGGGTGGAGGGGACACAAGAGCAGCAGCTTCACTGGAAAATGGACACAGAGGTGGGAAATGACAGAAGTTATGGATTGAGGAGAGGGATTGCTGCAGAATAACCCCATGAAGCCCTGGTGCCCCTTCAGAGAATGCAGGATGGGCCAGGATCCCTCCAGAGCTGGAGCTCCTGGATGCCCTGGCACAGAGGGGAGATCCCAGCCCAGAAATGATGGGGTGCACAAACACCAGGCCAGCCCCCCTGCCACAGGAGATGGGCTGAGGAGCTCCTGGCCACCACAGGGCTGTTCCATTCCACTCTGACCAGCCAGGAAAGGAGCTGTGGGAGGGAAAAACCTGCTGGAGCAGAGAGAGCAGAGCCAAAGCACCGAGCACCCTCCAGCAAAGAGCTCCCACTCCGTGTTGGCCCTGAAAGCAGAGTTTTTCCAAGCACCCAAGGGCCCCCAAGCCAGCAGGGTATCTGTAAAGCAGAGAAAAGCAGAGTGCAGAGATGTGTAGAGGGACAGGGAGGCTGCAGGTAAACACAGGAAGGTCCCCAGGCTGTGACAAACAGCAGCCATGGGATCAGTTCAGTGTGGGTTCAGTGCCCAGGGGGAAGCACCAGAACAATCCAGGACCTGGAGCCCCACTGGGACACTGCTGTGACCCTGCCAGGGACAGAGAAACAGAGAAAGCCCAGAGGGACAGCCCTGCCCCCCAGGGTGCAGAAGGGCAGGGAGGGCACAGGGACAACAGGGGCTCAGTCTGGGGACACAGGGCAGCCCCAGCAGCATGGCAGGGACACCCACACTGGGGTCAGGCTGCACCCCTGCCCTGGTGTCACCCCTGCCCTGGTGTCACCCCTGCCCTGGTGTCACAGGGACAGATGGCACTGCCATCACAGCTGGACAAGGAGCACTCCAGCATTCCTGTCTTTTTTGACAAACAGTTTCCAATTGCTGCTGCCTCCCCCTGGGTTTGCTCTTTCCCCCCAGGCTGCTCTCCCAGCTCAGCCAGGGCTGAGGAGCAGCAGCCAGGATCCCCTCCCCACAGAGCCAGGCTCCAGCCTCCTTCCACCCTGCAGAGAAGCTGTGGTGAAATCCAGCCCCACTGCCCACCCAGGCAGACAGGTCTGAGCTGGGTGTTGAAATAAAACCGGGATTAAGAAAGACCTGGTCAGCTTGAGAAAAAGGGAGGAAAAACCCAACAGATCAACAGACCCAGTGTGACAAAACAGACAAGGCTGCAACACAAAGGAGCTGAATATGGGAGCTGCCACCCCTGCAAACCAGAGCTGGGAGCAGGCATCAGGGACTCAGCCCCAGCACCCCAGGGAACAGCATCTTCCACAGGGACAGAGGTGGAGGAGACACCTCCAGGGTGAGCAGCAGCCACCGAGGCTGGGAGAGACCCTGGAGGCTCAGTGGGACAGAGGGGACAAGGCAGGGGGACAGAGGGACCACAGGGAATGGGGCACGGTGACACTGAGTGCACAGGGAATGGGGCACAGTGACACTGAGTGCACAGGGAATGGGGCACAGTGACACGGAGTGCACAGGGAATGGGGCACAGTGACACTGCACAGGGAATGGGGCACAGTGACACTGAGTGCTGCACAGGGAATGGGGCACAGTGACACTGAGTGCACAGGGAATGGGGCACGGTGACACTGAGTGCACAGGGAATGGGGCACGGTGACACTGAGTGCACAGGGAATGGGGCACGGTGACACTGAGTGCACAGGGAATGGGGCACAGTGACACTGAGTGCTGCACAGGGAATGGGGCACGGTGACACTGAGTGCACAGGGAATGGGGCACAGTGACACTGAGTGCCTGAGAGCCACGGCCAGTGCTGCACAGGGGAACAGAGGCACACTCCTGGCAGTCCTGGCAGTGGCACAGAAGGGACCCAGCAGTGGGACAGGGGACCCAGTAGTGGGACAGGGGACTCAGCAGTAGGACAGGGGAGACCCAGCAGTGACACACAGATGACCCAGCAGTGGCACAGGGGACCCAGCAGTGGCACACAGGGGATCCCAGCAGTGACACACAGGGGATCCCAGCAGTGGCACAGGGGACCCAGCAGTGACACAGATGACCCAGCAGTGACACACAGATGACTCAGCAGTGACACAGATGACCCAGCAGTGACACAGATGACCCAGCAGTGGCACAGAGGAGACCCAGCAGTGACACACAGGGGACCCAGCAGTGACACACAGGTGACCCAGCAGTGACACAGGGGATCCCAGCAGTGACACACAGATGACCCAGCAGTGACACACAGATGACCCAGCAGTGACACAGATGACCCAGCAGTGACACAGAGGGGACCCAGCAGTGGCACAGGGCCCCAGCATGGCACAGGGGACCCAGCAGTGACACAGGTGACCCAGCAGTGACACAGAGGGGACCCAGCAGTGACACAGATGACCCAGCAGTGACACAGATGACCCAGCAGTTGCACAGGGGATCCCAGCAGTGACACACAGATGACCCAGCAGTGACACACAGATGACCCAGCAGTGACACAGATGACCCAGCAGTGACACAGAGGGGACCCAGCAGTGGCACAGGGCCCCAGCATGGCACAGGGGACCCAGCAGTGACACAGGTGACCCAGCAGTGACACAGAGGGGACCCAGCAGTGACACAGATGACCCAGCAGTGACACAGAGGGGACCCAGCAGTGACACACAGATGACCCAGCAGTGACACAGATGACCCAGCAGTGACACAGAGGGGACCCAGCAGTGACACAGGGTGCCCAGCAGTGACACAGAGGGGACCCAGCAGTGACACAGGTGACCCAGCAGTGACACAGAGGGGACCCAGCAGTGACACAGATGACCCAGCAGTGACACACAGGTGACCCAGCAGTGACACACAGGTGACCCAGCACGGCACAGAGGAGACCCAGCAGTGACACAGAGGGGACCCAGCAGTGACACAGATGACCCAGCAGTGACACACAGGTGACCCAGCAGTGGCACAGATGACCCAGCAGTGACACACAGGTGACCCAGCAGTGACACAGGTGACCCAGCAGTGACACAGGGGATCCCAGCAGTGACACAGATGACCCAGCAGTGACACACAGGTGACCCAGCAGTGACACAGAGGGGACCCAGCAGTGGCACAGGGAACCCAGCAGTGACACACAGGAGATCCCAGCAGTGACACACAGATGACCCAGCAGTGGCACAGATGACCCAGCAGTGACACACAGGGGATCCCAGCATGGCACAGGGGACCCAGCAGTGGGACAGGAGACCCAGCAGTGACACACAGATGACCCAGCAGTGACACACAGATGACCCAGCACGGCACAGGGCCCCAGCAGTGACACAGATGACCCAGCAGTGGCACAGGGGACCCAGCATGGCACAGGGGGCCCAGCATGGCACAGAGGGCACGCAGCAGTGACACAGAGGGGACCCAGCAGTGACACAGATGACCCAGCAGTGACACACAGATGACCCAGCACGGCACAGGGGACCCAGCAGTGACACACAGGTGACCCAGCACGGCACAGGGCCCCAGCAGTGACACACAGATGACCCAGCAGTGACACACATGACCCAGCACGGCACAGGCCCCAGCACACTCACAGCCTTTGGCTTGAACGGGGGCTGGATCTCCTTGCGCTCCAGCTTGTCCCAGTCGATGTAGCGGAAGAAGGCGTGCTCCTTGATGTCCCGCTCGCCCTCGGGGCCGCAGCCCAGCCGCTTGGCCGGGTGCTTGGTCATCAGCTGGGGACAGCAGGGAGCAAACTGTCACAGCCTGGCCTGCTCTGCCCCCTGAGAGCCCCCAGAGCTGGCTCCCAGCACAGCCCACACCGGGGTCCATCTGCTCCCTGGGACACCGAGGGAGGAGCTGGAGAGGATCAGGGACAGGGAAGGGTGACAAGGAGAGCAGCCTGTGCAGATGGCAGGTACATGATGGGCACATCCCCCGGTGTCTGGGAATGAAACTGGTCTGCCAAGGAACACCCCAGGTGCTGGCAGGGCTCCCTCAGCACCTGGCTGCAGAAGGGGAGCTCCCAGCCATGCCCTGCTGGCACAAACCTCTCAGCATTGCAGAATTAACCCTAAAACCCCTTCAAGATGAGCAATCTGCCCTCCAAAACTTCCAGCAGCCCTGGAAGCAGAACGCTCTCACTCTGGAGCTGTGGCACCACAGACACAAGGTGGGTTTGCAACGAGAGAAAACATTTTTGGAGGTAAAGCAGCACAAACAATCCATTAACGTTGTTTATCATCTAAACTTTGCCTCTCCACTGGCTCAGTAAGGGAGAGGGGCCCCAGGAATTCCAGCTGTACAACAGCAATATCCTGGGGCAGTGGTCAGAGAGCAGATGGAGATTCCAGAGATTTACAAGATATTGATAAGGATGGAGAAAATGAGCTTTACACCTGCAACAAAAGCACTGTTTTATTAAAGGGCTGTTCCTGGGAGGGACAGGAGGTGCCAGGGCTCTGCCTGGGGGGCTGAGACATCTCCCAGCCACTGCCTGGACACAGCCAGCCCTGCCACCCCACTGGCACAAAAACTGCCTCAGGAAATCTGATTTTTAACAGTGCAATAGCACTGAAAGCAAGGAAAACACTGGGAAAAAAAACCCAAAAAATAACCAAACCTAAAACCCTGAAAAGGAAATAACAACTCCAACAAACACAAGGTGAGAGCAGAGCCACCAACTGCTCTGTGAGCAAACAGCTCCACATCCCTGGGCTCCAGCTGTGACAGCATCTGCAGCTGGCAGAGTGATGGAGAGAGGCTTGCAGCAGGCAGAGCTCCCTGTGAGCCCATCCATGAACAGCCAGGGGCTGCAGCTCTGCAGCTGGGCCAGGGATTTTCCAGGGGATGGGACTGGCAGCAGCACCAGCCCTGCAGAGCCCTGCCCCACGCAGGGAGCCAGGCTGGAGGGGCCAGCACAAACTAAAGCAAGAATGTTTTTCCAACTTGTTTTTGTTAATAATTGAGTTTCCCTGGGGGTGCTCAGCAGGGTCCCCAGCCCCTGCCTGACCAGGATCACTCTGATCTCCCCTTTCCATCCCAAACAACACCAGCCAGAGCTGGTGGTTCCTGACTCTGCTGCTTTCTGAACTGAGGATTTGATTTTCCTGCATCCTGCTGAGTGTGGCAGGGCAGCAGCCCGTCCCTGTGCCCCACAGCAGGTGGGATCACCTGCAGCAGCCTCTCCCCACCTTTCCCCACGGGACAAGGGGATGTTTTTGCAGAGAATGTTGCTGTGGAGCAGCAGCTCCCAGCTCTGAGCTGCAGCAGTGGGAGCTGAGGCAGGATGTGTCATTTGTGGATAGAAACTCTATTTTGAGATAGAGAACGTTCAGATATTTCCAATATTAACTATTATAAGCAAACATTTCTTAAATTCCTACACAAACACTTATTTATAGCAGTGTGTGGCACTGGGGGTGAGATGAGGCTCAGCCCCAAGCTCTCAGAACAACACCAGGACCTTGCCAGCCTTCATCCATCACATCCCACAATAATTCAGGCTGCAATTAAGTCAGGCCTAGGCCCAGTCCAGGGAGAGCCCAGCCTGGGACGCTGGGCAGGGCAGAGCTTCACTGCAAATTAAGAGGCAGGATAATGAAAATGCTGCCCTGGCCTGGGAAACACCACCAGAGCTTCAGGCAGCCCTGAAGGGCAACTTGTCACAGCTAAGTGGAAGGATGAAGGTTTTGTACCTGATCTTAGGAAAACCATTTGGGAATCACGTTTTCCCTGCTCCATTTTGCCTGAGCTGCACTTTCCATTTCAGGCAAAGGTTCTCAGAGCTGCCCTGTCCCCACCTGGAGGGGCACAGGGTGTGTGGGCAGGAGCCCTCCCTCCCACCCCTGCCCCAGGCCAGCCCCAGGCAGGTCCCAGCTGTGTTTCTGTCCAGTGTTGGGGCCTGGAGAGGATGCAGGAATTATTTTAACCTGGGTTTAGTGCACACACACCACAGAGTTGTGCTTTTAGGGCTGGAGGGCACAGGCAGCAGGACCCAGCAGTGTCAGACCCTGGTGATGCTGGGGAGCACTGGGGTGAGCTGGGACCCTCCCAGGGGTGCAGGATCTCACTGCCCACTCCCCCAGCCCAGCCCAGGACCCAGCCCAGGACCAGCCCAGCCCTTACCCCTTTGCAGATGGCCACTGCCTCCTTGGACATGGACTTGGGGTAGGCGACGTTGTGCTCCATGATGGACTGGAAGAGCTCGTCCTCATCTTCTCCCTCAAAGGGGGCCTGAGGAAAGCACACTGAGCTCCAGGTGCTGCATCCCAGAGCTCCTGTGTGCTGCTGGGCCATGCAGCCAGCCCCACACAGTGACTGAGCCCTGCAGTCCCTGGGCTGTGCCCCCAGGGTCACCCCAGCTCGAGGTGACACCCACATGGCAAACCCAGCAATGGAACCCAGCCCAGAGGCTTCAATCAATTAAAACTCAATTACCTGGCCAGCCAGCATCTCATAGAGCAGCACTCCAAATGCCCACCAATCCACAGACTTCCCATAGGGCTGGTAAGCAATGATCTGCAAAAACAACAGCAGCAGCAGAATTACACCCCCAGCCTGACCTGGGCACAGGGCACAGCCATCCCCAGCTGCACTGCTCCCTGGGACACTTTCCAGCACTGCATCCCTCCCCTGAGTCCCTCCCCTGCTCTCCACCTGGGAAATTCAGGTGTGAACAGCTCACACCATAAAGGCTTTAAAAGGAAAGAGCTTTAAAGAAATTCCCTGTCCTGTGCAGCCCCCACTGCTGGTTGGGAAGGTCACAGGGGGCCAGCAGGGACACAGCCTTTCCTGGGTGCCAAAGGATTTGCATCCTCATTTCCCTTTTGCTGTGTTTTTGGAAAAAAAAGACAAATTACAGCAAGGAGAAGAAAGTAAGAGTTAAAGTGAAAACACTTGGGCAAACCCATGGAGAACTGGTGATTTGTCCTGCTCTGAAGGAGCATTAATCACCCACAGTGACAAGCTCTGCACCACCAGTTCTAATCCTGGAGCACTGGATCCCATAATGGGAAACCTCAGTGGCTGCAGAAAACACAGAGTGTGGGTGAGCACACTCTGATGTCCTAGCAAAGAGAATCTCCTTCTCTAAAACATTTAAATGAATAAATATTAACCTCATCATTGCTAATTCAGCAGTGAACAGGGACACTTTTAAGTGAAGGGAGCAGACATTTGAGGATAACTCCTCCTCTGAATTTCACAAGTCTGGCACTAAACTGTGCCCATACAGCACTTCATGGAAGTGTCCTGAGTGACTCTGTCACACCAGTAATCACCAAATAATCAAAGTGGTTTTGTGGGGATCTGGAGCCTCTCCAGACACACAGCCCTCACTGCAAACAGATCTAGGGATTTCCACTCCATGTGAAAATCTTACCACTGATAATTCCCTGTTTGTCACTGGTCATGTTGTGCTGGAAGCTTCTACCCCACACAGTGAGGGTCAGAGCTGAGCTCTGGGTTTGTCATCCCCAGGAGCAGGGGGAAGGTGAGGAACAGCCTGCAGAGGGTCTGAGCATGGCAAGGACAGAACAGGCACAGAGCTGCCAGCAGGATGGGCTGGGAAAACCCCCAGAGAGGGAAAACACCGCAGGCAGAGCAGCACCAGGATGTGCTGGAGAACTCCTGGATGCCCCTGGCTCAGCTGGAAAGCTGCCCAAAGGCAGGTGACCCGGGAGGAGCAGCAGGCAGCAGCAGGCAGCAGTAGTTACCCCTAAAATCCCTTTAAGATGAGCAATCTGCCCTCCAAAACTTCCAGCAGCCCTGGAAGCAGAACCCTCTCTCTCACTCTGGAGCTGTGGCAGCACAGACACAAGGTGGGTTTGCAATGAGAGAAAACATTTTTGGAGGTAATACAGCACAAACAATCCATTAACGTTGTTTATCATCTAAACTTCTCCTCTCCACTGGCTCAGTAAGGGAGAGGGGCCCCAGGAATTCCAGCTGTACAACACCAATATCCTGGGGCAGTGGTCAGAGAGCAGATGGAGATTGCAGAGATTCACAAGACATTGATAAGGATAGAGAAAATGAGCTTTGTACCTGCAACAAAAGCACTGCTTTATTAAAGGGCTGTCCCTGGGAGGGACAGGAGGTGCCAGTGCTCTGCCTGGGGGCAGTGGCCAGCAGCAGCCAGCAGTGGCCAGCACTAGCCAGCAGTAGCCAGCAGTGGCCAGCAGTGGCCAGCACTAGCCAGCAGTGGCCAGCAGTGGCCAGCAGTGGCCAGCACTAGCCAGCAGTGGCCAGCAGTGGCCAGCAGCAGCCAGCAGCAGCCAGCACTAGCCAGCACTAGCCAGCAGCAGCCAGCAGCAGCCAGCACTAGCCAGCACTAGCCAGCAGCAGCCAGCACTAGCCAGCAGTGGCCAGCACTAGCCAGCAGTAGCCAGCACTAGCCAGCAGTAGCCAGCACTAGCCAGCACTAGCCAGCAGTAGCCAGCACTAGCCAGCAGTAGCCAGCACTAGCCAGCAGTAGCCAGCACTAGCCAGCACTAGCCAGCAGTAGCCAGCAGTAGCCAGCACTAGCCAGCACTAGCCAGCACTAGCCAGCAGTAGCCAGCACCACCCAGCACTAGCCAGCAGTAGCCAGCACTAGCCAGCACCACCCAGCAGTAGCCAGCACTAGCCAGCACCACCCAGCAGTAGCCAGCAGCAGCCAGCACTAGCCAGCAGCAGCCAGCACTAGCCAGCAGTAGCCAGCAGCAGCCAGCACTAGCCAGCACTAGCCAGTAGTGGCCAGCAGTGGCCAGCAGTAGCCAGCACTAGCCAGCAGTAGCCAGCAGTGGCCAGCAGTGGCCAGCACTAGCCAGCAGCAGCCAGCAGTGGCCAGCAGTGGCCAGCACTAGCCAGCAGTAGCCAGCAGTGGCCAGCAGTGGCCAGCACTAGCCAGCAGTAGCCAGCAGTGGCCAGCAGCAGCCAGCACTAGCCAGCAGTAGCCAGCACTAGCCAGCACTAGCCAGCAGTAGCCAGCAGTAGCCAGCAGTAGCCAGCAGCAGCCAGCAGTAGCCAGCAGTAGCCAGCAGTAGCCAGCAGCAGCCAGCACTAGCCAGCAGTAGCCAGCACTAGCCAGCACTAGCCAGCAGTAGCCAGCAGTAGCCAGCAGTAGCCAGCAGCAGCCAGCAGTAGCCAGCAGTAGCCAGCAGTAGCCAGCAGCAGCCAGCAGTAGCCAGCAGTAGCCAGCAGTAGCCAGCAGTAGCCAGCAGCAGCCAGCACTAGCCAGCAGTAGCCAGCACTAGCCAGTACTAGCCAGCAGCAGCCAGCAGTACCCAGCCCCAGGCAGCCCCCTGCCGTACCTCGGGCGCGATGTAGTCCGGAGTGCCACAGAAGGTCTTGGTGGTCACCCCGTCCCAGATGTTCTCCTTGCACATGCCAAAGTCGGCGATCTTGATGTGCCCCTCGCTGTCCAGCATCACATTGTCCAGCTTCAGGTCCCTGCAGGGCGAGAGCAGCCGTGACACAGCGCACAGGGACAGTCCCCAGTGTCACACCCAGCCCCTCTGCAGGATGGTGTTTGGGGAAAGGAGTGAAAACAAGCCAGGGCTCTGCCAGGATGCAGTGTGCATCTCACTTTGAGCCCAGAGGAACGGCGTGCTGGGCACAGCTCTTTGAAGTGTGTGATGGAGAACACTCATCTGGCAGCAGAGGGATTGGATTGATTTTTTTTTTCTTTCAGTCTGTGAAAATCAAAGTGCACTTGGAGCTCTAAGGGAGGAGAATCCTTCACTCAGCACAGGGCCCTGCCTCTGCTGTGCTCTGCTCCCCCAAAATACAAACCAGCTGTGTCCCCATCACCCCAGAATACCTGGGGTACCCAGGAGCTTCTCTTGGCACAAACTCTAGAGGTGGATCCAAGCACTGATCCCAGAGCCCAACCCCAGCTCCAGCCTCCAGGACACTCCCTGGCTATTTTGGTGCAGTTTATACACTCTTGCTGGGTTTAAGGCTGTATTTTCTATTATCACATCAGTGCCCAGAACCCTGAGAGGCCAAAGGCAGAGGGACACGGGCTGGGATCGGGACTTGGAGGAGGGAAGGAAGCAGAGCCACTGGGGACCAGCAGACCTAGAATCTCTGTAGCAGCTGATGGCAAAAAGCAGCCCTGACATCAAGCTTGCTCCACTTCTTTCATCTTCAGCATCCCCTGACTGCAGCAGCACTGCTGGCACCTCGCTCTGCAGAGCTTCAGTGGGGCTGGCACTGCCTGGGAATCTGCCCCAGCCTGGGCTCTGCACCCCCGAGCAGGGCAGGGCAGGGCAGGGCAGGGCAGGGCAGGGCAGGGCAGGGCAGGGAGCGCTGCTTCCAGAGCTGCACCAGCAGCCTGACAGCCTGGCCCTGCACAGGGAGCTGGGACCGTACTGGGATTGTACTGGGATCGTACTGGGATCGTACTGGGATTGTACTGGGATCGTACTGGGATTGTACTGGGATCATACTGGGACCATACTGGGATTGTACTGGGATCGTACTGGGATCATACTGGGACCATACTGGGATTGTACTGGGATCGTACTGGGATCGTACTGGATCATACTGGGATCATACTGGGATCATGCTGGGATCGTACTGGGATCGTACTGGGACCGTACTGGGATCGTACTGGGATTGTACTGGGATCATACTGGGATCGTACTGGGATCGTGCTGGGATTGTGCTGGGATCATACTGGGATCATACTGGGATCGTACTGGGATCGTACTGGGATCATACTGGGATTGTGCTGGGATCATACTGGGATCGTACTGGGATCATACTGGGATCGTACTGGGATCGTACTGGGATCGTACTGGGACAATACTGGGATCATACTGGGACAATACTGGGATCATACTGGGATCATACTGGGATCATGCTGGGATCATGCTGGGATCATACTGGGATCGTACTGGGATCATACTGGGATCATACTGGGACAATACTGGGATCATACTGGGATCATGCTGGGATCATGCTGGGATCATGCTGGGATCGTACTGGGATCGTACTGGGATCGTACTGGATCATACTGGGATCGTACTGGGATCATGCTGGGATCATACTGGGATCATACTGGGACAATACTGGGATCATACTGGGATCATGCTGGGATCATGCTGGGACCATACCGGGATCATACCGGGATCATACCGGGATCATACTGGGATCATGCTGGGATCATACTGGGACAATACTGGGATCATACTGGGATCGTGCTGGGACCATACTGGGATCATACTGGGATCATGCTGGGATCATACTGGGATCGTACTGGGATCGTACTGGGATCGTACTGGGATCGTACTGAGATCATACTGGATCATACTGGGACCATACTGGGACCATACTGGGATCATACTGGGATCGTACTGGGATCATACCAGGACCATATTGGGACTGTACTGGGATCGTACTGGGACCATACTGGGACCATACTGGGATCCCACAGTTACCCAGGGACCCCACAGGTACTCACTCAGGGATCCCACAGGAATTTTCCAACCTTCCACTCCACCTGTGGGCTGGGGGCTGTGGGCAGGGTGGGACCCCCAGAGCAGCTCAGATGGAGCTCAGATGAAGGCAGGGAGGGAGGAGCAGGAGGAGGAGGAGGAGGAGGAGGAACCCTGTCACCTACCTGTAAATGATGCCTTTGCTCTGCAGGAAGAAGAGCCCGATGGCAATTTCTGCTGCGTAGAACCTGGAAGAGCAGGTTCAAAAGGAAGCCTGGTCATTACAGGGGATAAATGAAAACCTTCCTGACGAGATGGCAGCGAGGGAAACGTGTCAGGGAGATGAGAGCAGAGGGCAAGGCAGAAGAATTGCAGAGCAGGATGAGAGGATGGCCCGAGGCAGGCTGAGCTCACAGGGCAGGGATGGCACCAGGCTGCTGGGGGCTGCCAGCTCTGCTCACACCAGCTGAGCTGGAGCTGCCTCCAGGGCTGTGCTCACCCTGCCACAGAGGCTGGAAACTCATCCCTTCCAGGGCTGTCCACTGGGGCTGGAAACTCATCCCCTCCAGGGCTGTGCTCACCCTGCCACTGAGGCTGGAAACTCATCCCCTCCAGGGCTGTCCTCACACTGCCAGTGATGCTGGAAACTCATCCCCTCCCAGGGCTGTGCTCACCCTGCCACTGAGGCTGGAAACTCATCCCCTCCAGGGCTGTGCTCACACTGCCACTGGGGCTGGAAACTCATCCCTTCAGGGCTGTGCTCACCCTGCCACTGAGGCTGGAAACTCATCCCTTCCAGGACTGTGCTAACACTGCCACTGGGGCTGGAAACTCATCCCTTCCAGGGCTGTGCTCACCCTGCCACTGAGGCTGGACACTCATCCCTTCCAGGGCTGTGCTCACCCTGCCACTGGGGCTGGAAACTCATCCCTTCCAGGACTGTGCTAACACTGCCACTGGGGCTGGAAACTCATCCCTCCAGGGCTGTGCTCACCCTGCCACTGAGGCTGGAAACTCATCCCCTCCAGGGCTGTCCTCACACTGCCAGTGATGCTGGAAACTCATCCCCTCCCAGGGCTGTGCTCACCCTGCCACTGAGGCTGGAAACTCATCCCCTCCAGGGCTGTGCTCACACTGCCACTGGGGCTGGAAACTCATCCCTTCAGGGCTGTGCTCACCCTGCCACTGAGGCTGGAAACTCATCCCTTCCAGGACTGTGCTAACACTGCCACTGGGGCTGGAAACTCATCCCTTCCAGGGCTGTGCTCACCCTGCCACTGGGGCTGGAAACTCATCCCTTCCAGGACTGTGCTAACACTGCCACTGGGGCTGGAAACTCATCCCTCCAGGGCTGTGCTCACCCTGCCACTGGGGCTGGACACTCATCCCTTCCAGGGCTGTGCTCACACTGCCACTCAGCCTGGAAACTCATCCCTTCCAGGACTGTGCTAACACTGCCACTGGGGCTGGAAACTCATCCCTTCAGGGCTGTGCTCACCCTGCCACTGGGGCTGGAAACTCATCCCTTCCAGGGCTGTCCTCACACTGCCACTGGGGCTGGACACTCATCCCCTTCAGGGCTGTGCTCACACTGCCACTGAGGCTGGAAACTCATCCCTTCCAGGGCTGTGCTCACACTGCCACTGGGGCTGGACACTCATCCCTGCTCCCAGAGCTCTGTGGGACCAGCACTGCCTGCTGGGGATATTTGGGTTCAGCCCACCAGGCTCAGGGTTTGTGTCAGTGGGTTTTATGTGAGCACTTGGAGTTTTGCAGGGACACATCCTGCTCCGTCCAGCTCCCAAGGAACAGGAGTAAAAGCCCCCAGTGAACTCTTGGGTGGCCACCCTGGCAGAGGAGCCAAAACCCAACATCCCCCTTGTCCCCTGGGGAAGGGCAGAGCCCTGGTGCCTCCCAGGGAGCCTCCACACCTCCCTTGTGCCTTTGTGTACCTCAATTCTTCTCCTCAGCACAATTACTTACCAGTACAATGTACCCCACGGCTGAGGTGGAGGCACCAGCTCCCTTAAAATGGCAAAGAACTCTTCTGCACCTTCCCATTCCTGATTTGTGCCTCTGTTTCCAGCCCCTGGCACAGGAACATCCCACACCCATCCCACAGGGGCCAGAGCACTGCACTCACACAGCGTGGGGCTCCTTGAACCTCCCGACCTGCTGGATCTGGTACATCAAGTCCCCACCATTCACATATTCCATCACAAAATACAAGCGATCCTGGAGGGGAAAAAAGCAAGAATTAGCAACAGGATTATCAGAGCAGGGACTCTGCAGGGGTCAGACACAGCAACCAAGGTGACTGGCAGCTGCAATGTGTCATTGCAGGGAAATGCACTCATCATCCCTGTCCTCCCCAGGGGCTGCAGGGGCTCCAGGAGAGCTGGGGGGCACTGGGACAGGGGGACAGGGTCCTGCAGTGACACTGGGCTGCAGTGACAGCCCTGGGCTGCCCCATCCCAGCCCCAGGAGGGAGGCAGGAAGGACACAGAGGCTGGAGCACTGCAGGAGCTGCAGGTTGGCAGCATTACATAAGGGAAAAAAACCATTCCCATTGCTCATTTCCTCCTTAGATAAGCTGTGCCCTGCTTTTCAGACAGGAAGGACAGGGAGATGCAGCTGGAGCAGTGCCACAAGCAGGGCTGGGGACAAACTGGGGTTCAGTGTCCATGGGCACTGCCAGGAACAGAACTGGGGTTCAGTGTCCATGGGGCAGTGCCCAGGCACAGAACTGGGGTTCAGTGTCCATGGGCACTGCCAGGAACAGAACTGGGGTTCAGTGTCCATGGGGGCACCCCAGAACTGGGGTTCAGTGTCCATGGGCAGTGCCCAGGAACAGAACTGGGGTTCAGTGTCCATGGGAGCACCCCAGAACTGGGGTTCAGTGTCCATGGGGCACTGCCCAGGAACAGAACTGGGGTTCAGTGTCCATGGGCACTGCCAGGAACAGAACTGGGGTTCAGCACCCCCAGGGCACTGCCCAGCCCCAGAACTGGGGTTCAGTGTCCATGGGGCACCCCAGAACTGGGGTTCAGTGTCCATGGGCACTGCCAGGAACAGAACTGGGGTTCAGTGTCCATGGGCACTGCCCAGCCTGGCAATGCCCATCCAGAGCAGCTGGGGTTCAATGTCCATGGACACTGCCCAGCCCCAGAACTGGGGTTCAGTGTCCATGGGGGCACCCCAGAACTGGGGTTCAGTGTCCATGGGGGCACCCCAGAACTGGGGTTCAGTGTCCATGGACAGTGCCCAGGAACAGAACTGGGGTTCAGTGTCCATGGGGGCACCCCAGAACTGGGGTTCAGTGTCCATGGGGCACTGCCCAGGAACAGAACTGGGGTTCAGTGTCCATGGGCACTGCCCAGCCCTAGAACTGGGGTTCAGTGTCCATGGGCACTGCCAGGAACAGAACTGGGGTTCAGTGTCCATGGGGGCACCCCAGAACTGGGGTTCAGTGTCCATGGGCAGTGCCAGGAACAGAACTGGGGTTCAGTGTCCATGGGGCACTGCCCAGCCCCAGAACTGGGGTTCAGTGTCCATGGGCACTGCCAGGAACAGAACTGGGGTTCAGTGTCCATGGGCACTGCCCAGGCACAGAATTGGGGTTCAGTGTCCATGGGGGCACCTCAGAACTGGGGTTCAGTGTCCATGGGGTACTGCCAGGAACAGAACTGGGGTTCAGTGTCCATGGGCACTGCCCAGCCCCAGAACTGGGGTTCAGTGTCCATGGGCAGTGCCCAGGAACAGAACTGGGGTTCAGTGTCCATGGGCAGTGCCCAGAACTGGGGTTCAGTGTCCATGGGCACTGCCAGGAACAGAACTGGGGTTCAGTGTCCATGGGCAGTGCCAGGAACAGAACTGGGGTTCAGTGTCCATGGGCACTGCCCAGCCCCAGAACTGGGGTTCAGTGTCCATGGGCACTGCCCAGGCACAGAACTGGGGTTCAGTGTCCATGGGGGCACCCCAGAACTGGGGTTCAGTGTCCATGGGCACTGCCCAGGCACAGAACTGGGGTTCAGTGTCCATGGGGGCACCTCAGAACTGGGGTTCAGTGTCCATGGGGCAGTGCCCAGCCCCAGAACTGGGGTTCAGTGTCCATGGGGCAGTGCCCAGCCCCAGAACTGGGGTTCAGTGTCCATGGGTACTGCCCAGCCCCAGAACTGGGGTTCAGTGTCCATGGGGGCACCCCAGAACTGGGGTTCAGTGTCCATGGGCACTGCCAGGAACAGAACTGGGGTTCAGTGTCCATGGGCACTGCCAGGAACAGAACTGGGGTTCAGTGTCCATGGGCAGTGCCCAGGCACAGAACTGGGGTTCAGTGTCCATGGGGGCACCTCAGAACTGGGGTTCAGTGTCCATGGGCACTGCCCAGAACCAGAACTGGGGTTCAGTGTCCATGGGGGCACCCCAGAACTGGGGTTCAGTCTCCATGGGCAGTGCCCAGCCCTAGAACTGGGTCTCAGTGTCCATGGGCACTGCCCAGCCTGGCAATGCCCATCCAGAGGAGCTGGGGTTCAGTGTCCATGGGGGCACCCCAGAACTGGGGTTCAGCACCCACAGGGCACTGCCCAGCCTGGCAATGCCCATCCAGAGCAGCTGGGGTTCAGTGTCCATGGGCACTGCCCAGCCTGGCAATGCCCATCCAGAGGAGCTGGGGTTCAGCTGCTGCTGCCCCAGCACAGCCCCCCAGCCATGGGGCAGCCCCAGGGGATCAAACACAGCAGCACAGGGGCAGTGGGGCTGTGTAACACACAGGGATGGGCAGGGAATTTGGCTTTTCAGCCCCTGGGGATCCAGGAGCAGCCCCTGTGTGAAGGACAGCCCTGGCCACGTGCAGCAATGTCACCTTGAGCAGCCAGCAGCACGGCAGCAGCCCGTGACAGCGACAGGCACGGCAGTGCTGGGCTGCAGCTGCCTCCTAAATATATCAGTGTGCTTCTGGGAGCAGGAATGTTAAAGAGACGGGCTCCTGAAACTGCTGGGCTGCCCAGGCAGGAGCTGAGCTCTCCTCCTTTGGGTGGGGAAGCAGAGCTGTGCTCCAGGGGAAGCTGTGACTAAAGCAGGCAGATGGCTGGGCTGCCCACGGCCAGGAGGGATGGACAGAGAGATGGCAGTGCCACCAGGGATGGACACACAGAGCTGGGATGGGCACAGAGAGCTGTGAGTGCCACCAGGGGATGGGCACACAGAGCTGTGAGTGTCACCAGGGATGGGACAGAGATGGCAGTGCCACCAGGGATGGGACAGAGAGATGGGATGGGCACAGAGCTGGGAGTGTCACCAGGGATGGGCACACAGAGCTGCATCCCTGGAAGTGTCCAAGGCCAGGCTGGACAGGGCTTGGATCACCCTGGACTAGTGGAAGTTGTCCCTGCCCATGGATGATCTTCAAGGTCCCTTCCAACCCAAATCATCCCAGCATTCTGTGGTTTATCATCTCAGTGATTGTGTGATTTATTTTCTCAGTGATTCTGTGATTTATCAATCATCTCAGGGATTATGTGAATTATCATCTGTGATTCTGTGATTTATCATCTCAGTGATTCTGTGATTTATCAATCATCTCAGTGATTCTGATTTATCAATCATCACAGTGATTCTTTGATTTATCATCTCAGTGATTCTGATTTATCAATCATCTCAGTGATTCTGTGGTTTATCATCTCAGTGATTCTGTGATTTATTTTCTCAGTGATTCTGTGATTTATCAATCATCTCAGGGATTATGTGAATTATCATCTGTGATTCTGTGATTTATCATCTCAGTGATTCTGTGATTTATGAATCATCTCAGTGATTCTGTGATTTATGAATCATCTTAGTGATTCTGTGATTTATCATCTGTGATTCTGTGATTTATCAGTCATCTCAGTGATTCTGATTTATCAATCATCTCAGTGACTCTATGATTTATCATCTCAGTTGGCTGCTGTGCCCCAGAGGTCACAGCAAAGGCAGGGCTCACCCCAGGGACCCCCAGCTCACCCCACCCCAGGGATCTGGGACCTTTCAGAGCTCCCCAGACCCCCCAGCACAGGCAGCTCTCCTTGCCCACCTTCCCTTTTTTCATTAAAGCACACATTCAGGGCTTTTCTCTCTCCTGAAGCCGCTGAGCCAACAGCCCTGGTGGAGAATTGTGCTCTGGACTGTGCTCCCAGAAATCAAAGTGCTTTGTGCCAGCCTTTGATAATACACCCTGCTATACATTTTGATTACATTACAAATACGATTACTATTAAGCTACTACAGGTCTGCCAGGAATAATCCAGCAGTGACTCACTCCAGATGCCAGGGAGATGCTGTGTGAAAGAGCTGCTCCTGCCACAGCCTGATTGCTGTGCTGCAAAGCCGGGCCACAGGCTTTAAACACACTCAATGTGTTTGGGAAATGAAATTTCTGGGATGACATTAAAATGTAATCCTCCTGGAAAGCATTGTCGTGGTTCTAAAGGGCCCTGCTGATTCCCACTGACGTGCACCTGGACATCCTCGTTCACAGGCTGCTCCAGGGCTGGGCAGGGATTGTGTTCAAGGTGCCCTCTCACTCCTGACTCACACAAACCAACCACACATCCAGGGAAAAGTGCATTTCCTGCACTTTGGATCAGGCTTCTCCCTTTGCTCAGGGCTTTGACCAGAGGGGTGAGTGCTGGGAGAGTGCAGCACTCTGCTCCTGAAGCACAGGGGACACTGGGGACACCTGAGGGGCTGGAAACCACCTCCAGTGCCAGGAACAGCCCCTGCTGGGCACAGCCCAGGCTGCAGCTCCTGTGCCTCACCCTCAGTGTCACACACTCACACCGTGCTCCTGGAGGCTCTTCTGCCAGGAACTGCAGGAGTGTGGGGCTGCCAAGGCAGAGAACACGCAACTGCTTTGGCAAGTGCAGAGAACACAAAATCCTGGCGTGGTTTGGGGTGGAAGGGACCTCAAAGCTCACCCAGTTCCACCCCTGCCACGGGCAGGGACCCCTCCCAGCACCCCAAACCCTGTCCCACCCTTGGACACCATCCCAGTCCATCCTGCCAGTGCTCGGGGTGCCCTTACCATGGTCTGGAAGCAGGAGTGCAGCTGGGTCAGGAAGGGAGGCTTCCCTGACAGAGCCAGGACTCGCTTCTCCACCATGGTGCACTCCACGTCATCGTCCTGGATCACCACGTCCTTCTTGAGGATCTTCACAGCATAGAGCTCGTCTGTGCCCTTCCTCTCTGCCAGCATCACCTGCAGGGGACACACGGGTGTGGGACAGGGACAGACAGCTGTGGGACAGGGACAGTGTGGGACAGGGACAGACAGCTGTGGGACAGGGACAGCTGTGGGACCAGGGACAGAGAGGTGTGGGACAGGGACAGCTGTGGGACAGGGACAGACGGCTGTGGGACAGGGACAGATGGTTGTGGGACAGGGACAGTGTGGGACAGGGACAGCTGTGGGACAGGGACAGTGTGGGACCAGGGACAGTGTAGGACCAGGGACAGCTGTGGGACAGGGACAGTGTGGGACAGGGACAGACGGGTGTGGGACAGGGACAGTGTGGGAGCAGGGACAGTGTGGGACAGGGACAGTGTGGGACAGGGACTGTGTGGGACAGGGACAGTGTGGGACAGGGACAGTGTGGGACAGGGACAGCGTGGGACAGGAAACGTGTGGGACAGGGACAGCGTGGGACAGGGACAGTGTGGGACAGGGACAGACAGCTGTGGGACAGGGACAGTGTGGGACAGGGACAGTGTGGGACCAGGGACAGACGGGTGTGGGACAGGGACAGAGAGGTGTGGGACAGGGACAGTGTGGGAGCAGGGACAGGCAGGTGTGGGACCAGGGACAGTGTGGGACCAGGGACAGAGAGGTGTGGGACAGGGACAGAGAGGTGTGGGACAGGGACAGTGTGGGACAGGGACAGTGTGGGACAGGGACAGTGTGGGACAGGGACAGACGGGTGTGGGACAGGGACAGAGAGGTGTGGGACAGGGACAGTGTGGGACAGGGACAGTGTGGGACAGGGACAGATGGGTGTGGGACAGGGACAGACGGGTGTGGGACAGGGACAGATGGGTGTGGGACAGGGACAGCTGTGGGACAGGGACAGATGGGTGTGGGACCAGGGACAGACGGGTGTGGGACAGGGACAGACAGCTGTGGGACAGGGACAGGGACAGTGTGGGACAGGGACAGTGTGGGACAGGGACAGACAGCTGTGGGACAGGGACAGACAGCTCTGGGACAGGGACAGTGTGGGACAGGGACAGACAGCTGTGGGACCAGGGGGATGTGTGGGACCAGGGACAGTGTGGGACAGGGACAGTGTGGGACAGGGACAGTGTGGGACAGGGGACAGACGGGTGTGGGACAGGGACAGTGTGGGACAGGGACAGAGAGGTGTGGGACAGGGACAGTGTGGGACAGGGACAGAGAGGTGTGGGACAGGGACAGTGTGGGACAGGGACAGATGGGTGTGGGACAGGGACATACGGGTGTGGGACAGGGACATACGGGTGTGGGACAGGGACAGAGAGGTGTGGGACAGGGATAGATGGGTGTGGGACAGGGACAGTGTGGGACAGGGACAGACAGCTGTGGGACAGGGACAGACAGCTCTGGGACCAGGGACAGTGTGGGACAGGGACAGTGTGAGACAGGGACAGTGTGGGACAGGGACAGTGTGGGACAGGGACAGACAGCTGTGGGACAGGGACAGTGTGGGACAGGGACAGACAGCTGTGGGACAGGGACAGTGTGGGACCAGGGACTCTGTGGGACCAGGGACTGTGTGGGACCAGGGACAGACAGCTGTGGGACAGGGACAGACGGGTGTGGGACAGGGACAGAGAGGTGTGGGACAGGGACAGTGTGGGACAGGGACAGACGGGTGTGGGACAGGGACAGTGTGGGACAGGGACATACGGGTGTGGGACAGGGACAGAGAGGTGTGGGACAGGGACAGACAGCTGTGGGATCAGGGACAGTGTGGGACCAGGGACAGTGTGGGACAGGGACAGGGACAGCTGTGGGACAGGGACAGACAGTTTTTGACAGGGACAGAAAGCTGTGGGACCAGGGACAGTGTGGGACCAGAGGGATCTGTGGGACAGGGACAGCTGTGGGACAGGGACAGAGAGGTGTGGGACCAGGGACAGCTGTGGAACAGGGACAGACAGCTCTGGGATCAGGGACTGTGTGGGACCAGGGACAGTGTGGGACAGGGACTGTGTGGGACCAGGGACAGCAGCCACAGCTGCCTCACACTTTCTGCACCCCTGCCCTCCCCTGAGGCCCTGCCCAAGCACAGCAGCTTTGGTTCACTGCCCCCATTTATCAGCATTTCACACGAGCTGAGCTTTACAAGGCACCACGCACAGCTGCTAAAACCAGAGCTCGTTCTTAGGTGATAAAAGCAGAAGTGCTTTGGCTGCTCAAAATTGGCGGAAAAGAAGTAGTGACCTCTCCAGGAAATTATTTTGAGGGGAAATTAAGCCTGTTACCCGAGTGTAAGAGCATTCTATACAATACCAGTTATATCCAGACCTGCCTTGCCATGCACAGCCCTGCCAGAGGAGAGTGAACTAAAGCAGGGAGCCCCTGAGCCTGGCACCCTTCTGCCCTGGAGGGACCTTGCTGGGGACGTGGCTCCCACCCCCTCTGCAGTGCAGAGCTTGGCTGGGTACCCCAAAAACACAAAAACTGCTCGAGGCCTCCCATGGCTGTGAATGGGTCATGAAGAGCTCCCAGTGACAGGGCAGCCCTGAGCTGAGGCAGCCCTGAGCTGAGCCAGCCCTGAGCCAGCCCTGTTCCCTGGGAAGCACTCCTGAGCCACATCTGGGCTGGATTCCCCTCTCCAGAATCCTTCCAGCTGGATAAAACCTCCAGGATGATCGTGTCCAGCCTGTGCCAAGTCCCCACCTTGTCCCCAGCCCAGAGCACTGAGTGCCATCTCCAGGGATGGGCACTCCAAACCTTCCTGGGCAGCCTTTCCAGTGCCTGACCACCTTTTCCAGGGAGAAATTCCCCGATTCCTGAAGGTGTTCAGGTCCCAAAGAGCCCAGGGTGGGGATGGTGACAGGGCAGCCTCTGCCCTGCTGCCAGGGCTCACAGCCAGAGCAGATCTCTGCAGGTTTTCAGATCCTGAGCAAATCTCTGCAGGTTTTCACACCCACAGCAGATCTCTGCAGGTTTTCAGATCCTGAGCAGATCTCTGCAGGTTTTCAGATCCAGAGCAGATCTCTGCAGGTTTTCAGATCCAGAGCAGATCTCTGCAGGTTTTCAGATCCTGAGCAGATCTCTGCAGGTTTTCACACCCAGAGCAGATCTCTGCAGGTTTTCAGATCCTGAGCAGATCCCTGCATGTTTTCACAGCCACAGCAGATCTCTGCAGGTTTTCAGATCCAGAGCAGATCTCTGCAGGTTTTCACAGCCAGAGCAGATCTCTGCAGGTTTTTACACCCAGAGCAGATCTCTGCAGGTTTTTACACCCAGAGCAGATCTCTGCAGGTTTTCAGATCCTGAGCAGATCTCTGCATGTTTTCACAGCCACAGCAGATCTCTGCAGGTTTTCAGATCCTGAGCAGATCTCTGCAGGCTTTCCCAGCCCACCAGAACCCCCCAATTCACTGGGACCCAGAACTGCAGCAGCCAAACCCTCCTCCCTGCTCAGCAAAACAACACAAACCCCAAAAGCCTGACAGCTCCAGAGCACGACAGATTGATTAGCTCAAAACCACGAGCGAGCCACCTAATTGCACTTCCCCGTGTTTAGAACAGAGCAAAGCAAAGCAAAGCCAGGCTGGGAGCATCCCCCTGCCCGTGCCAGCCCCCTCAGCTGCCACCAGCCCTGTCCTGGTGTCCCCCAGGGTGCCAGGGCCATCTGTGTCCTGGGGCTGAGCTGCCAAGGCAGGAGCACACGCCCCCAGCCCCTCTTTTCCATCTCCCACCCCCAAAGCCGGCTGCTGGCTCGGGGGATCTCCATCTGCCAGCGCGCTCGCTGGGAAGCAGATTGCATTCTCTTTTAACTTTTTATTGGTGCAGGGAAAAAAAAGCTGATATTTAACTTGATTTATTCCTGTAATATGGAGTGTTTGTTTGGGAATGCTCCAGCATAGGAGCTGGAGATATTCTGAGTGCAGAGAAAGCAAGTTTGTCAAACTCCAGCCAGGAGAGCCCAGAGCAAAGCACTGAGCAGGAAATCTGAGCTCCAGGTGCCACAGGGGTAACAGAGCAGACAGAGACTCACTAAAACAGAGTGAGTGTGGTCCAGGAGCTCTCCCAGCCAGCAGGGACTGGCACAGCAGCAGGTGCCAACCCTGGGGAGGGAAGGACACGGTGCCAGCCCTGCAGAGGGGTGGCAGTGCCAGGGACACACCTGGGCACACCAGGGACACACCTGGGCACACCAGGGGCTGGGAGCAGTGCCAGGGACACTCCTGGGCACACCAGGAGCTGGGAGCAGTGCCAGGGACACACCTGGGCACACCAGGGACACACCTGGGCACACCAGGGGCTGGGAGCAGGTGCCAGGGACACACCTGGGCACACCAGGGACACACCTGGGCACACCAGGGGCTGGGAGCAGTGCCAGGGACACACCTGGGCACACCAGGGACACACCTGGGCACACCAGGGGCTGGGAGCAGTGCCAGGGACACACCTGGGCACACCAGGGGCTGGGAGCAGTGCCAGGGACACACCTGGGCACACCAGGGACACACCTGGGCACACCAGGGGCTGGGAGCAGTGCCAGGGACACACCTGGGCACACCAGGGACACACCTGGGCACACCAGGGGCTGGCAGGGGCTGTTCCCCCTGCTCCAGGCTCCTCCCCAACATCTGGCACCGCTGCAGGCCCAGCAGGAGGAGGGGACAGCGGCACCTGGGTGTCCCCGTGGCAGCAGGGATGCCTGGGGAAGCGCAGGCACACGTGAGGGCGAGGGCTGCATCCACCCGGAGGAACCAACGTGCTGTTTTAATTAGCGCTAATTAGCATATTTATAACATTCTGTTCCAGGGAACAGTTTCTGTCACACATTCCCTTACATAAGGCAGACTGGGGAGTGCTAATGTTTCTCCAAGGGAAGGGAGAGAAGGCGGCAGAAGGGGCCAGGCACAGCCACGGAGCCTCCAGACGCCAGGCAGGGGCTTTGGGAGGGGACAGGGGACATTCCTGAGTGACAGCAGGCACGGGGCTGTCCTGCAGCACAGGATGCCAGCCCAGGGCAAAGGGCACCAGGCTGAGCTCGGGGGTGATGCTCTGGGATTGTCCCCGCCTGTCCCCAGGGCTGCCCTGGATCCCAGAGCTCTGCACAGGCAGCAGAAGGCTGGGAAGGAAGGGAGGGAGGAAGGAAGGAAGGGAGGAAGGAAGGAAGGAAGGAAGGAAGGAAGGAAGGAAGGAAGGAAGGAAGGAAGGAAGGAAGGAAGGAAGGAAGGAAGGAAGGAAGGAAGGAAGGAAGGAAGGAAGGAAGGAAGGAAGGAAGGAAGGAAGGAAGGAAGGAAGGAAGGAAGGAAGGAAGGAAGGGAGGGAGGGAGGGAGGAAGGAAGGAAGGATTCCAGGAAGGATTCCAGGAAGGATTCCAGGAAGGATTCCAGGAAGGATTCCAGGAAGGAAGGAAGGATTCCAGGAAGGATTCCAGGAAGGATTCCAGGAAGGATTCCAGGAAGGAAGGAAGGAAGGAAGGAAGGAAGGAAGGAAGGAAGGATTCCAGGAAGGATTCCAGGAAGGATGCCAGGAAGGAAGGAAGGATTCCAGGAAGGATTCCAGGAAGGATTCCAGGAAGGAAGGAAGGAAGGATTCCAGGAAGGATTCCAGGAAGGAAGGAAGGAAGGATTCCAGGAAGGATTCCAGGAAGGATTCCAGGAAGGAAGGAAGGAAGGATTCCAGGAAGGATTCCAGGAAGGATTCCAGGAAGGATTCCAGGAAGGAAGGAAGGAAGGAAGGAAGGAAGGAAGGAAGAGGGAGGGAGGGAGGGAGGGAGGGAGGGAGGAAGGGAGGGAGGGAGGAAGGAAGGAAGGATTCCAGGAAGGATTCCAGGAAGGATTCCAGGAAGGAAGGAAGGAAGGATTCCAGGAAGGATTCCAGGAAGGATTCCAGGAAGGAAGGAAGGAAGGATTCCAGGAAGGATTCCAGGAAGGATTCCAGGAAGGAAGGAAGGAAGGATTCCAGGAAGGATTCCAGGAAGGATTCCAGGAAGGATTCCAGGAAGGAAGGAAGGATTCCAGGAAGGATTCCAGGAAGGATTCCAGGAAGGAAGGAAGGAAGGAAGGGAGGGAGGGATGCTCCTGCTGCACTCCTGTGCACCCCTGCACACCCAACCTCCAGCAGCTGCTGAGGAATGGGCCTGTAGGCACAGCAGTGCTCCTGCAATCAGGGCAATTCCCTAACGAGAGTGGAGCCATCAAACACTGCCCCAGCCTGCCCTGGAGCACTGGGATCCCGATGGAAACCAGCAGAGCTGGCACCACCCCAGTAAAAACGAAGGCTCCAAGTCACATAATTACCAGCAGAATGAAATTCTGTTACTGCTCACAACCGCTCTGGGAAGTTAATTAAAATGTTCCCACATATTTGTAATTATTAGAGAAGGAGAACCAACTGCCCAAGCAAATAAAAAGAGCTTTGAAGACACAGCTCAGGCCCTGCTGGGTTTTGTGGTGGTGCCATCAGACACCTCAGGAGCTCCAGGGGAACCTCACCTTCCCAAAGCTCCCCTTGCCCAGCACCATCAGGAAGTTGAAATCCGAGAGCTTCATGCGGTCCCGGCTGCCGTTGTTGTCCAGTTTGGAAATGGCATTTCTTGTCTTCTCATCTGCAGCCTTGGAGCCAGTTCCAATCTTGGCTCTCTGCAAGGTGATGGGGCAGGGAGGAGGAGAAAACACAGAGGGCAGCAGGGAGAACAGCATTACAAACCCTGTGGGTGCTCCCAAAATCCCACCTCAGCAGCTCAAAACCACCTCAGCAGCTCAAAACCACCTCAGCAGCTCAAAATCACCTCAGCAGCTCAAAATCACCTCAGCAGCTCAAAACCACCTCAGCAGCTCAAAATCACCTCAGCAGCTCAAAATCACCTCAGCAGCTCAAAACCACCCTGAGCTGTGGGAGCCTCTTCCATGGGTGTGATGGGCGCAGCCAGAAAAGCCAAAAAAGCCAAAAAAAAGCCAGGAAAGGCACTGGAGAAGTCACCAGCCCTGGCACTTGGCACTGCTCACTGCTGCCCAGTTTCCTCTGCCAGCCCAGCTGGGAATCCCCTGTGCCTGTGCTGCCCCTGTGCCCCTGCCAGCAGGGCTCAGCAGCCTGGGGGAGACCCTAAAAAAGCTTTTCTGGGGCTGAAACTGCCTTCTGTCTCTCACCTCACCAGGAAAAGAGGGGGAATAGAAATCCATGCAGGTAAAACATGGGGTGTTTATCCAGCTCCACATCCATTACTGCCCTGGGGTCCCTCCCCAATATTTGAGATATTTGGGATTGGATCTGGGAATCACAGAGGAAGCCACCAAGGAGGACCCTCCCAAACCCAATTTTTAACCCCCAGCCCCCAGCAGTGCCCAGCCCAGGGGCTGTGATGTGCTGTAAAATCCCTCTCACCATTTATTCCCTTTTCATTTCCAGCCAAGTGTGGCCGTGTGAGGTCTGTGCCGAGCTCAGCCGAGTGTGAAATTCCATTCCCCACCCCAGCAGCTCGATCTGGCTGCTGCTGGCAGCCCCCCCAGGCAGCCCCTCACAGCAATCTCCCCTCTGGGCTGTGCTGATTGCTCCTCTCAGGGCTCTGCAGGCTGCACAATCCCCCACTCAAGGTGCCTGCAGCACCTGAGCTCTGCACTGCAAACCTGGGCTCTGGGATTGTCCCTCACACTGCACTGCTGGGACCACAGCTGGAATGTTCTGGGCTTCTGCACCCTCCATCCTCACTGCCAGCCCCAGCAGGAGCCATGGGAAGGGGATTCTATGTCTGGACACCTCAGTGGAAGGGGATTCCCTGTCTGGGACACCTCAGCTGGAAGGAGATTCCCAATCTAGACACCTCAGTGGAAGGGGATTCTGTGCCTGGACACCTCAGTGGAAAGGGATTCTATGTCTGGACACGTCAGTGGAAGGGGATTCCTTGTTTGGGACATCTCAGTGGAAAGGGGATTCTGTGCCTGGACACCTCAGTGGAAGGGGATTCCCAGCCTGGACACCTCAGCTGGAAGAAGATTCTGTGCCTGGACACCTCAGCTGGAAGGGGATTCCCAGCCTGGACACCTCAGTGGAAGGGGATTCCCAATCTGGACACCTCAGTGGAAGGGGATTCTATGTCTGGACACCTCAATGGAAGGGGATTCCCAGCCTGGACACCTCAGAGGAAGGGGATTTCCCAATCTGGACACCTCAGTGGAAGGGGTTTCTGTGCCTGGACACCTCAGTGGAAGGGGATTCCCAGTCTGGACACCTCAGAGGAAGGAGGATTCTGTGCCTGGACACCTCAGTGGAAGGAGATTCCCTGCCTGGACACCTCAGCTGGAAGGAGATTCCCTGTCTGGACACCTCAGCTGGAAAGGGATTCCCTGCCTGGACACCTCAGCTGGAAGAAGATTCTGTTGCCTGGACACCTCAGAGGAAGGGATTCCCAGCCTGGACACTGCAAGCTGGGGACAGATGTGCTCTGGCCACTCTGGACAATGTTTGTTTCCTGATCTGAAGACAACTCATCACCTGACACCACCAGTGGGACACCATGAAATACAATAAATCCAGTTTTGGTTCTTTGTACAGCCAAAAATGGGTTGTAGCCAGCTGTTGTATTAGAACTGTCCTTCCTTGGGTATTCAGAAAGTTGTGTATAAATAAGATAAAAAAGATAAAAAGGAAAGGAGAACAGGAGCTAACTCTGCAGTCTCTGCTGCAATTACAGAGTTCATGCTGGGAACCATAAGGGCAACTCTTATTTCTCATGGCTCATTGCATGTGAGTCTCCAGATGCACCACACTCATTCCCAGGGCTCTGTGCAGGCTTCAGCTCCACTGAAAAATGCAAATTTCTGCTAATTCAGCATCCTGGATCAATCCTTCAGCAAGAACTCCCCTGGCTCATTAAGCAGTAAATAGACATTTCTCCTTGGAGCCTCCTGGAGCTGCCCCACGCTCCCTGCCCTGCCAGGGAATCCCTGCACAGGGCAGGGCAGGGAGAGAACCCCTGAGAGCCCAGGAAAATCAAACTCACCTCAAACTTCTGCCTCAGCTCCTCGTTCCCTTCCTCTCCCTCGGGAGGCACCGGCACGTTGAAATACTCGCCCTCCTCCTGGCTGAGCAGCTTGAACCTGCAGGGACAGGGGGACAGGGGGACAGGGGGACAGAGAGGGACAGGGGGACAGGGGGACAGGGGGACAGGGGGGACAGAGGGACAGGGGGACAGAGGGAGAGGGGGACGGGGGACAGGGGGACAGGGAGGGACAGGGGGACAGGAAGGGACAGGGAGGGACAGAGGGACAGGGGGACAGAGGGACAGAGGGACAAGGGAGGGACAGGGAGGGACAGGGAGGGACAGGGAGGGACAGAGGGACAGGGGGACAGGGAGGGACAGAGGGACAGAGGGACAGGGGGACAGAGAGGGACAGGGAGGGACAGGAGGACAGAGAGGGACAGAGGGACAGAGGGACAGAGGGACAGGGAGGGACAGGGGGACAGAGGGACAGAGGGACAAGGGGGACCAGGAGGGACAGGGGGACAGGGGGACAGAGGGAACAGGGGGGACAGAGGGACAGGGGGACAGGGGGACAGAGGGACAGGGAGGGACAGGGAGGGACAGAGGGACAGAGGGACAGGGGACAGGGGGACAGGGGACAGGGGGACAGAGGGGACAGAGGGACAGGGGGACAGGGGGACAGGGGGACAGGGGACAGAGGACAGAGGGACAGGGAAGGACAGGGGGACAGAGGGACAGGGGGACAGAGGACAGAGGGACAGAGGGACAGGGGGACAGGGAGGGATAGAGGGACAGGGGGACAGGGGGACAGGGAGGGACAGAGGGACAGAGGGACAGAGGGACAGGGGGACAGGGAGGGACAGAGGGACAGGGGGACAGAGGGACAGGGGGACAGGGGGACAGAGGGACAGAGGGACAGGGGGACAGGAGGACGAGGGACAGGGGGACAGGGGACAGGGGGACAGGGATGGACAGAGGGACAGGCAGGGACAGAAGGACAGCAGGGCACAGGTCAGGGCTGCAGCAGGCAGCACCTCCCCAGCCCCAGCTGTATTGGGGACCCTTCCCCAGGTCAGGAGCCCCAAACCCCCCCCCCAGCAAGCCCCAGCCCCTGGGTGGCTGCAGGGACATTTCTGGGTCCCCTGCCTGTCCTGGGGTCACTTCCAAACCAGCCCTGAGCCCAAAGCCACAAGGAACCCGTGGGCAGAGCCCCTTCCAGCCCTGCCCCACGAGCACAGCACGGGGCACCTGCCAGGGCCAGGCTGGCACTGCCAACCCAGCACTCACGGGATGCTCCTCCAGGGAGCAGAGGAGCTTGCACAGCAACTGTCAGGAACCAGGGGTGGAATAACCAGGAATTCTCACAATCATGGAATGGAATAATCAGGAATTCTCAGGAACCATGGAATGGAATAATCAAGAATTCCAGGAATCAGGGATGGAATAATCAGGAATTCTCAGGAACCAAAAGTGGAATAATCAGGAATTCTCAGGAACCAAAAGTGGAATAATCAGGAATTCTCAAGAATTACGGATGGAATAATCAGGAATTCCCAGAAACTATGGAATGGAATTCTCAGGAATTCTCAGGAACCATGGAATGGAATTCTCAGGAACCACGGAATGGAATAATCAGAATTCTCAGGAGCCATGGAATGGAATAATCAGGAATTCTCAGGAGCCATGGAATGGAATAATCAGGAACCATGGAATGGAATTCTCAGAATTCCCAGGAATCAGGGATGGAATAATCAGCAATTCTCAGGAACCATGGAATGGAATAATCAGCAATTCTCAGGAACCATGGAATGGAATAATCAGGAATTCCCAGGAACCATGGAATGGAATTCCCAGGAACCATGGCAGTGCACTCAGAGCCCAGGGTCTCCCCTGCTGGGGCACAGCCCAGGGTGGATCCTGGCTGGGTGTTATCCCAGAGGCTGCTCCAGAACAAAGCCCTGCCTGCCCTGCACAGCCCTGCCTGCACTCACAGCCCTGCCTGCACTCACAGCCCTGCCTGCCCTGCACAGCCCTGCCTGCCCTCCCAGCCCTGCCTGCACTCACAGCCCTGCCTGCACTCACAGCCCTGCCTGCACTCACAGCCCTGCCTGCCCTGCACAGCCCTGCCTGTCCTGCACAGCCCCTGCCTGCACTCACAGCCCCTGCCTGCACTCACAGCCCTGCCTGCACCCACAGCCCTGCCTGCCCTGCACAGCCCTGCCTGCACTCACAGCCCTGCCTGCACTCACAGCCCTGCCTGCCCTGCACAGCCCTGCCTGTCCTGCACAGCCCCTGCCTGCACTCACAGCCCCTGCCTGCACTCACAGCCCTGCCTGCACTCACAGCCCTGCCTGCACTCACAGCCCCTGCCTGCACTCACAGCCCTGCCTGCCCTGCACAGCCCTGCCTGCACTCACAGCCCTGCCTGCACTCACAGCCCTGCCTGCACTCACAGCCCTGCCTGCCCTGCACAGCCCTGCCTGCACTCACAGCCCTGCCTGCACTCACAGCCCTGCCTGCCCTGCACAGCCCTGCCTGCACTCACAGCCCTGCCTGTCCTGCACAGCCCTGCCTGCCCTCACAGCCCTGCCTGCACTCACAGCCCTGCCTGCCTTGCACAGCCCTGCCTGCACTCACAGCCCTGCCTGCCCTCACAGCCCTGCCTGCACTCACAGCCCTGCCTGCCCTGCACAGCCCTGCCTGCCCTGCACAGCCCCTGCCTGCACTCACAGCCCTGCCTGCACTCACAGCCCTGCCTGCCCTGCACAGCCCTGCCTGCACTCACAGCCCTGCCTGCCCTGCACAGCCCTGCCTGCACTCACAGCCCTGCCTGCACTCACAGCCCTGCCTGCCCTGCACAGCCCTGCCTGCACTCACAGCCCCTGCCTGCACTCACACAGCCCTGCCTGCCTTGTTCCCTCCATTAACTCTGCTTGTTTGGATCTGCAACACGGATCAGAGCTCCTTCATCTGCTGCAGCCACTGTGACAAGGAAAACTACTTAGCTCTCCACTGAGATGGTTTTTACAAGGCTGGGAAGTGCTCAGGCTTGGGCTGTGTCAGGAGCTGGCAGCGTGGGGCACTCACACACCCTCCCAGGTTGACTGCAGCTGGGGAGGGGACAGCTGAGGAGCTCAGTGCCACTGTGCCACACGCTGTGCCAGCTCAGGGGGACAGGGAGAGCAGGGGGAGCACAGGGTGTGGGCACCCAACCCTGCTAAATCCTCCTGCTCTGCTCTCAGGGAGCAGCTTCCATGGTGGAAAAGCCACTCTGGGGAATCCACTCAGCTTCACTGCTGCAGGGTTTGGTTTGCAAAAGACATTTAACAATTATTACACCAGCCATGGACAGGTAACACAGATCTAGGGGAAAACCAGGGAAATAAGGGAGCACTGCTGGGGGGATGAAATGGAAATGGAAATGGAGAGGCCCCTCCAGGGCTGCTCCAGACCTGCTGTGCTCATGGCTGGGTGCTAAGGAGCAGCTCTAATCACACATGTGTTAATTAAACTCCCCTGCTTCTGAGCTCAGCCAGCAGCCACAGCTCAGAGGGGTCCCCACACCCCCTGGCAGCCTCTCCAGCACAGAAACACAGGGGATCCAAGCAGAAAAGGCTGGAAAACGCATTGGCAGATGTGCCAGATGTGCCAGATGTGCCAGCTCCTCCCTGAGCCCCTGGGTACTGGGTGTGCCCTAGGAAGGGACAGCAGGAGGTGACACCGAGCCAGGCCCTGCTGGGCACCCCTGGGTGACACAGACACCCCCATGGCACCAGGGACCCTCAGCAGCCCAGAGGTGGAGCAGCTGGAGCAGCTGGAACAGCTGGAACAGCTGGAGCTGCCAGGCTGCCACACTGAGACAGGACAGAACCATCTCACCATCCATCCACGCCCGACTTCTGCAGCTCGGAGATGCCGAAGGACAGGGAGCCCATGAAATCGTTCCTGCTGGTCAGGTCCCAGTCCCAGATCTCCACTGACAACCTCCTGTCCTTGTCTGCCTCCTTCAGCTGGCTGCAAGGGACAAGGGACAAGGGATGGTGTTACTCTGGCTGCCCCACACAAATACAGGGATGGTCCCCAGGGCCTGCCCAGCTCTCCAGTATTGAATTTCCCTGCTCTGAGCAGGGCCACAGCGCTGCTGTGCCACACAACAGAAAGAATCATTCCTCAGTTGAATCAGCTCAGTGCCTCTGAGTAATTAAATCGGAGCAAACAAAGCCACATTAGTTCTTGGCGGTGAGAAAATTCACTTTACAGGTTTAAACATTTTCCTTTGTACTTACAATTTAAATGTCTCGTTCCATTCGGGATTCAGGGAGCACTTGATAGTTTTGGTCTTCTGTTTGCTTTCGTTTTTGGGGTCAGGGATTAGTTTAAGCTTCACGTAGGGATCTGACAAGCCATTGGGGTCCATGGGAACCAGGTTCTTAGCATCTCTTACTGGGGGAGAGAAAAAGGATTAAATTCAGTATTCCAGCTATAAAAATACCCAACAACTGACAACTTCCCTGCGTGCCAAAAGCAAGTGTGAAAATAGTGATTAAAAGCAGAATTCAAGTGGATCTGTGCAGACATGGGCATTACATGAGGAACGACACAATTAACAGTGAGCAAACGCAGCTCCCGGGGAGGGGGGAGCCTGCAGGGTCAGCTCAGGAGATTATTTTTACTTTCTGACAGGCTGATTTGTTGTTTGCTCTCCGTTTTAAGCAGTTTAAAGCTGATTTGTTTGCTCTTGCCCCTTGGGAAGCAGAACTGCAGGGACTGAAGGAGCTTTCCTCGAGGGGACGGCAGGGTGGGGTGGGAGCAGGACCCCAGGGGCAGCCCAGGCTGTGGCTCTGGGGCTGGGGGATGCCCTGGGTGCCCCATCCCCTGCCCTGGGCAGCATCACCAGCCCTGGGCCAGAAGAGCAAACCTGAGGTGACTCAGCTGGGTCTAACTGGATTGAGCCTGGACAGTGAAATGCAGCCAGCCCCAGTCCCTGAGCCCAGCCTAAGTGCAAGAGGCTCTGTCTGAGGGAGAAGGAGCTCAGCTTCCCCCAGGCTCAGGATGGAGCCAAGCCACAGTCTGGGGAAAAGGGGACAGGAGCCCAGAGCAGAGCAGAGCAGAGCAGAGCCCTCCCCAGGTGGGCACACAGGGGAGGGACACAGAAAGATGGCACAGGACAGCATGGTGTCACAGCACAGAATTGTGTCACACCACAGTGTGATGTCACAGCACACAATGATGTCACAGCTCAGAATTGTGTCACAGCACACAATGATGTCATACCACAGTGTGATGTCACAGCACACCGTGATGGCACAGCACACAATGATGTCACACAGAACCAGCTCTGGCTCTGCTCTGTTTCCCTGTCCCAGCACCCTCTGGAGACCCATGAACAGCCCTGTGTTATTTATCAGCCCTGTGTGTATCAGCCCTGTGTTATTTATCAGCCCTGTGTGTATCAGCCCTGTATTGTTTATCAGCCCGTGTGTTGTTTATTCAGCCCTCTGTGTGTAACAGCCTGGTGTTGTTTATCAGCCCTGTGTTATTTCTCAGCCCTCTGTGTTTATCAGCCCTGTGTGTATCAGCCCTGTGTTGTTTATCAGCCCTGTATGGTTTATCAGCCCTGTGTTGTTTATCAGCCCTGTATGGTTTATCAGCCCTGTGTTGTTTATCAGCCCTGTGTGTTGTTTATCAGCCCTCTGTGTGTGTATCAGCCCTGTGTTGTTTATCAGCCCTGTGTGTTGTTTATCGGCCCTGTGTGTTATTTCTCAGCCCTCTGTGTGTATCAGCCCTGTGTTGTTTATCAGCCCTGTGTTGTTTATCAGCCCTGTGTGTTGTTTATCAGCCCTCTGTGTGTATCAGCCCTGTATGGTTTATCAGCCCTGTGTGTTGTTTATCAGCCCTGTGTGTTGTTTCTCAGCCCTCTGTGTGTACCAGGCTGCCCTTGGCTGCTTTCAGGAACAGGAGAGCTCCTTCCTGGCCCTCACAGTTAATCAGTTTATGCCCTGAAGCATGAGATTTGATTACCTCATGTTATTATCTCAGCGTGCAGACCTCCAAACTTCATTAATGGGAATAATTTTATCTATCCATTTAAAAAACCCCAAAATGTTTCTGCTTGACCTTAAGAAACTTCCTGACTTTTCAAGCAGAAATCAACAATGAAGTGAAGGAAAAATCAAACCCTGAGAGGCACAGCAGCGATACCTCACGGCAGGGGAGGTGAGCTCCTCGCCAACACTGATGGCATTTATTTGACAGTTAAATTCGATGGAAAATCGTTTTATATCCCTCATATCCTGACAGCTTGGTGCATCATTAAGAAGCAGTAACATCATTGTTAACAGTGATGAGTAAGGATATTATGATCCCACTTAAAGCAGGTCCTAAATCACTCTGGGTGCCAAGTGTGGCCAAGGAGGGGCTCAGGAGAGGGTGGCAAGTCCTGGACACCTCTGCAGGGGGTTTAGGGGCAGTGCTGGCAGTGCCCCCTCCCCACACAGCTCCTGTGGCACTGGGGACACTGCACTGCCACAGGAAGGAGGTGTTTGAATCATTCATTCTGCAATTTAAAAAATGCTTTATGATAAAAGTAACAATATAATAAAAAAATGATAAATAAAATGATTATTTTAAAAACTAAATAATATTTGCAATAGCTTCTCAGTACCAGTTCAGGCATCATCCCTGAGCTGCTCTGGAGCCATAAGTGAGGGGTTTGGGAAGGGACACCCACAGGGTCATGGCCAGGAGCTCCCTGCCCAGAGCAGGAGCTCTGCTTCCCACTGCCCAGAAAAGGGAGAAGGATGGCACAGTCACAGACAGCCCTGGAAGCTGTTCCTGCCCAAGGCAAGGGCTTGGAGCTGGATGTCTTTAAAAAAAAAACATTCCAGGATTCTACAGATCTGCTAAAAACCCTTAGTGCTGTCCTAGATAAGGCTTTAGTGCTGTCCTAACCATGGCTTTAGTGCTGTCCTAGATAAGGCTTTAGTGCTGTCCAAACCATGGCTTTAGTGCTGTCCTAGCCCTGGCTTTAGTGCTGTCCTAGCCCTGGCTTTAGTGCTGTCCTAGCCCTGGCTTTAGTGCTGTCCTAACCATGGCTTTAGTGCTGTCCTAGCCCTGGCTTTAGTGCTGTCCTAACCATGGCTTTAGTGCTGTCCTAACCATGGCTTTAGTGCTGTCCTAGCCCTGGCTTTAGTGCTGTCCTAGCCCTGGCTTTAGTGCTGTCCTAGCCCTGGCTTTAGTGCTGTCCTAACCATGGCTTTAGTGCTGTCCTAGCCCTGGCTTTAGTGCTGTCCTAACCATGGCTTTAGTGCTGTCCTAGCCCTGGCTTTAGTGCTGTCCTAGCCCTGCTTTAGTGCTGTCCTAACCATGGCTTTAGTGCTGTCCTAGCCCTGGCTTTAGTGCTGTCCTAGCCCTGGCTTTAGTGCTGTCCTAACCATGGCTTTAGTGCTGTCCTAACCATGGCTTTAGTGGTGACAATCTGTGCTGTCCACCGGGAGGGAAATCTGGCTTTACCAAGGGAAATAATCAGAGCAGGAGAAGGGCAGAGCGCAGAGCACTCGGCAAAGCTCAGCTCCATCTGTCAGAGAGGAAAATCCGAGTTGCTGTGCCCGTGCTGCCGCCTGCAGGCACAGCCCTGCCCTGCCTGCTCCTTCTCACCCAGCTGGGACGCTCCAGCCCCAGCAAAATTCTGAAATTCCTGGGGGAGGAATTTCCCAGCTGCTGAGACAGCGAGAACATCTCCCCATCACCTGCAGGAGCAGAGCTGGGCTCAGCTGGCAGGGCTCAGGGCTGCTCCATCCATCCCCCTCCATGCCCTGGCCCTGACACAAATCCCAACACCCTGCACGGCAATTCCTGCAGAAAATGGGGAAAGGGCATTTCCACCAGCAATCTGCTGGGAGGCAGCCTGGCACTGCCTGGTTCTGCCTGGTTCTGCCAGCCTGGTCCTGCCAGCCTGATTCTGTCTGGTACTGCCTGGTCCTGCCAGCCTGATTCTGCCTGGTTCTGCCAGCCTGGTTCTGCCTGGTTCTGCCTGGTTCTGCCAGCCTGGTTCTGCCTGGTTCTGCCTGGTCCTGCCAGCCTGGCACTACCTGGTTCTTCCTGGTTCTGCCTGGTTCTGCCAGCCTGGTTCTGCCTGGTTCTGCCTGGTTCTGCCTGGTTCTGCCAGCCTGGTCCTGCCAGCCTGGTTCTGCCTGGTTCTGCCTGGTGCTGCCAGCCTGGTCCTGCCAGCCTGATTCTGCCTGGTTCTGCCTGGTTCTGCCAGCCTGGTTCTGCCTGGTTCTGCCTGGTTCTGCCAGCCTGGTTCTGCCTGGTTCTGCCAGCCTAGCACTGCCTGGTTCTGCCAGCCTGGTTCTGCCTGGTTCTGCCAGCCTGGCACTGCCTGGTTCTGCTTGGCTCTGTCTGGTTCTGCCTGGTTCTTCCTGGTTCTGCCAGCCTAGTTCTGCCTGGTTCTGCCCCCCTGGCACAGCCCAGGCTTCCTGCAGGAATTGTTTGGGTCAGGAGTTTCCCCCAAGCCCATCCAGTCCTGTTCCCCCAGCCCTGCCAAAGCCACCACTGCCCCATGTCCCAAGTGCCACATCCCCCAGCTTTTAAATCCCCAGGGATGGAGATTCCATCCCTGTCCAGGGCTGGGCAGCATTTCCAGGAGGAAATTCTCCCCAAATCCACCCTGCCCTCCCCTGCCCAGCCTCAGCTGTTCCCTCTCCCCCTGTCCCTGTTCCTGGGGCAGATTCCAAATCCCTGACTCCTGTCAGAGTTGTGCAGAGCCACAAATCCCCCCTGATTCCCCTTTTGCAGGCTGAGCCCCTTCCCAGCTCCCTCAGGAATTCCCCAGCCCCTCAGGAATTCCCCAGCCCCTTCCCAGCTCCCTTAGGAATTCTCCATTCCCTTCCCTGGCCACCCCCAGCCCCTCGGTGTCCCTGTGAGCACCCAGAGCTGCCCCAGGGTTCCAGGTGCTCCCTCAGCACTGGGTGGCTCCATCTGCCAAGGGCTGGGTGCCCACTCATGCTCTGGGGCCATCTGTGCTCCCCAGTGCCCAGCCCTCCTCTCCCAAAGCTCTCCCACTCCTGCAGAGCTCAGCACGCTTCCCTTCCCTTCTGGAAAAGCCAAGAGCCGACACGTTTGCACCAACACCTCCAGAGCAGGCCAGAAATAAAACAGCCAGCTGGAGAAATGAAAATCCAGCTGCACAGAACCGGGCTGGGGGCTCCTCCCCTGCCTCTGGAGCAGGGACAGGCACAGGGAGCCTGGGCTGCAGCAGGAGGGCGAGATCTGCACCCATCAGAGGGAGGCTGGAGGGATCCACAGCATCTCCAGGGCTGGAAAGATCTCCAGATCAGAGCCCAGCCTGCAGGAAGGTGCCAGGGAAGCAGGATTTCTGCAAACAGAGCTCTGCTGCTCCACTGAGGCTCTCCTTTAAGGACAACCACAGCTACAAAAAAATTATAAAGTCCTCCACAACTTTTCCCCATTTCTCACCAACATTTTCAACCACTTGGTGTTTTTGCAGAGCGTGCCCCTGATGGTTCTGCCCGGGGCAGCAGCAGCGAGGAGCAGCAGGGGCTCCCCCAGAGCCATTCCCATCCCACAGACAGAGCCTGGAAAAGCAGCTGGGGGCTGCTGGAGCAGGATTTGGTGTTGCCATGGCTGTGCCAGCCCGGGGTCCCTGCCCACGCAGGGCACGGGGGGATTTCACACCCCTGCTCTGACTCACGGGGGACAACCACAACAGCTCGGAGCTGCCACCCCTGGAGCTGCCACCCCCCGTGGGCAGGAGCTCCTTCCCAACCCGCAGCAGCTCACAAACCCACAGGGACTGCCCGGGCAGCAATCCTGCCCCTGATCCTGCTGGCACTGCTCCAGCAGCCCCAGAGCACATCCTGGGCTGCTGTCCCTGTGCTGGGGACAGGAGGCTGCACAAGAACAGGGCTCAATGTTTGCTGAGGCGCTGACAGCTCATGGGGGAAGCATTTTCTTCTGGGAACTCCAAATCCAGGTGGCAAAAGGCTCTGAAGATGGGAAAATCCTGCTCCCTGCCATGAAGCACACCCTTCCCATGCCCTGCAGATGCTGGAACCTTCCATCCTTCAAAAACCCACTTTGAACAGTGACTGGAAATGCCATCACCGCCAGAGCCCCGGCGCCCAGGCAGGCTCAGAGGCTTGTGGTGCAGTGTGGGCAGTGCCAGCAGCCCAGCAGAGCCCTGGCAGAGCCCTGGCACACACGTACCTATGACGGTGAGCACGTCCTTGTCGATGTCTGCCCGGATGTAGATGCGGCCCCGGCGCTCCGTGTGGTCGGTCCCGCACAGGCTGGGCACGTTCATCACACAGCGCTTGTGCACGTTCATCATGCAGGCTGGGGACAGCAGGGGACACTCAGCACCCTGTGGGGACACAGGGACAGCCTGCCCTGCTCTTAGACCTGCAGCAGGAGCCCCCAGCCAGCAGCTCTGGGTGCTGCTGACACACCCAGGGCTTCAGGTCCTGCTGGAATTCTGATTCAAATTCTCCTCCATCACCCCCAGCTGGACCCAGCAGGAACCAAAAAGGGGCATTAAAAATTACCTGTGCATCTGTGTACACACAGAGAGGCACAAGGATCTGTCTGTGAAGATATATGTATATGTATTTACATCCTACAGCAGCTCACTTCCCCTGGCAGGATTCCCGAGTTCCAGGGAATATTCTGTTCCCAGACAGCCAAGCTTCCCCATCCCTGAGCGGGGAGCAGCACACGCTGCATGTCCCAGTCCCCTTAAATAGGAACACGCGGGATTAACTCGGAAAATCACCGATTCCCTCCCCGAGCAGCGTTCCCCACGGCCACAGGGTGTCACTCGGAGGCAGCGCTGGGGAACGGGAGCGGGAGCGCCGGGATGCGGGGTGTGCGGGCACGGGGAGGCAGGGGAGGCACGGGGAGGGATGCAGGGGGATGCAGGGGGATGCGGGTGTGCGGCACGGGGAGGCAGGGGAGGCAGGAGAGGGATGCAGGGGATGTGCGGGCAGGGGGAGGCACGGGAGGCACGGGGAGGCAGGGGGAGGGATGCAGGGGGATGCAGGGGAGGGCTGCAGGGCAGGGGATGCAGGGGAGGCTGCTCTGGGGGGCTGCTGTAGGGGAGTCTGTGGGGAGAATGTGGCAGCGGGAAAATGGGGGTGGTGCTGTCCTGGGGATGTGGGGATGTTGTACAGGGATGGGGGGATGTACACAGAAATGTGGGGATGTACACAGGGATGCAGGAATGCTGTACAGGGATGTGGGGATGTGGGAATGCTGTACAGGGATGGGGGGATGCTGTACACAGGGGTGTGGGGATGTGGGGATGTTGCACACAGGGATGTGGGGATGCTGTGCAGGGATGTGGGGATGTGGGGATGCTGTACACTGGGATGTGGGAATGCTGTACAGGGATGGGGGGATGTACACAGGGATGTGGGGATGCTGTACACAGGGGTGTGGGGATGTGGGAATGCTGTGCAGGGATGTGGGGATGTTGTACAGGGATGTGGGGATGTGGGGATGATCTGCAGGGATGTGGGGATGCTGTGCAGGGATGTGGGGATGCTGTGCAGGGATGTGGGGATGTGGGGATGCTGTACAGGGATGTGGGGATGCTGTACAGGGATGTGGGGATGCTGTGCAGGGATGTGGGGATGTTGTGCAGGGTTGTGAGGATGCTGTACAGGGATGTGGGGATGTGGGGATGCTGTGCAGGGCTGTGGGGATGCTGTGCAGGGTTGTGGGGATGCTGTACACAGGGATTTGGGGATGTGGGGACGCTGTGCAGGAATTTGGGGAGGCTCCCCCCAGCCCAACCCCTTTCCCTCCCTGTCCCTGCACAGCCCTGGGCACTCCCCAGCCGGTCAGGAGTGCCACTGGTGCCCCTCAGAGCTCTCAGCTCCACACTGCTGGCACAGGGCACAGCCTCTTGGCACCCTGAGGTGCCTGAGCCCCCCAGGGGGTGCCTGAGCCCCCCGTGCTGCAGCCAGAGCCCCTCCCCTCGGTCACTTACTGTCACATTTCATGCCCTGGTGGATGAGCCCGTAGAGCAAGGAGCCGCAGTGGTCACAGAAGGTGGGGCTGGAGTACGTGTGGATTTTAAATTTGTGTTTGCTCCGGGGATCCTGGCAGGGAAATAAAGGACAAAGATTATAAACTTGCATCAAATGCTGGCAAGGCAGCCCTGCTCTTCCCATTCCAAGTGCCAGCTGGCTCTGGAGGTGCTGCTAATGGACTCGAGGCAACTGCCACCGACTCGTGGGGACCTTTTCCAGCAGGCACCAGGATCCTGCTTTATTCCTCTTCATCTGTGTTGCCATAACAAATGAAAAAGCAATGCACTGGCTTGGCTGGGGATTCACTGGTTTTTCAGCCTTAGCATGGAAAACACCAGGTGAATTGGTAGGCAAGAACCAACAGAAGGGCTGGACACTGCCCAGCTTCCACCCAGAGCAGGAAAAACCACCCATGAGTCCATCTGTATTAAACTGCCCAGGAAACATCTCCTGTGCTCTGCTGCCAGCCCTCTCCTCACACTCCCAGCCATTCAAGCTGCTTAGGGGACACTTTAATATTTTGAGCTTTCTTAAAAGCAGATTTTTGCCCAGCAGCAGAGGGTGCAGAGCCCAGTTTATCCCAGTTTATCCCTTGTGCAGGCACTGGGCAAACTCCTGGGCTCCAGGAAGGGTCAACAGGAGTTAGAAGCCAAATAAAATCAAAGTGTGGAATCCCAGTTTGGGTTGGAGGAGATCTTAAATCCCATCTTGTTCCAACCCTGCCATGGCAGGGACACCTCCCACTGCCCCAGGTGCTTCCAATGTCCATCCTGGCCTTGGGCACTGCCAGGGATCCAGGGCAGCCACAGCTGCTCAGGGAAAACTTCCAGCAAACAGAGAGGCAGGACTGGAACCCAGCACTGTGCAGGGTTTGGCATCTCTTGGCAACATTCCAGGCAGGACAGGGCAGCTGTGGGAGCTGAGGAGAGCCTGGAGCACTGGGAATGGGCACAGCAGCTGCTGGGCTGCACAGGCACAGGAAGGCTCTGGCAGGAGCAGCTTGATTTTCATCTCAGGTTAATTGTTTAAGGGATGGGGATGAGGCTCAGCTCCCAGCTCTGTCATTCGAGCTGAGCAGCTTTTTAATGGCCTGGAAAGCTGCCCAGGCGTCAGCAAAGACACCTTTACAGGGCACGGCGAGCCCAGTAAATAAATAAAGAGTGGAATCAGAAGCGAGCTGTAACATCACCACCAATACATTCCACCCCCTGAAATTCATTTCCCAGCACTGCTGCATTGGAGCTCCCAGCTGCATTCATCACCAACATTCTGCTTTGCTGCTCAGCACCACAGACAAACCCCAAAGGCAGCCAGGGGGGAAAATCACACAGAGCTTCCTTTATCCTGGTCTGTGCCATGCCAGGGATGGGGCAACAGGCTCCAGCCAAGGCACTGAAACTGGAAATATCCCACATTTTACCCCAGGAAACTGCTCCCAGACACAGCCCCCAGCTGTGCCAGCTGCCACAATGGCACAGGACGGTGCAGGGGACAAGGGGACACCCCAAGCAGTCAGCTCTGTCAGGTCTGAAAGCTGCCTGCATTCCCCAGCCAGTGCAGGGGACAAGGGGACACCCCAAGCAGTCAGCTCTGTCAGGTCTGAAAGCCTTCTGCATTCCCCAGCCAGTGCAGGAGAGCAGAGAAATGCAGCCTGGGTTTCAGGCTGGAACAGGAGGTGGGGGAGTCTCCCCCACAAAACTCGGGGCAGGGAGCCAGGAGGCAGCTGGGCTCAGCCTGGAGGTGGCCTGGGAAGCTCCAGCCCCAGCCATGCTGTGATCCTGAGCCAGGCTGTGTGTCCTGGCAGACAGGAGGTGTCTGCCCAGCCCTGCATCCTGCAGAGCCCCAGGCACAGCCCCTGCACCCCCCAGCACCTGCCAGGGCCAGGGGACACGGGGACAGCTCTGGTGGCACAGGAGGGATCACCCCGAGCTGCTGCCTTCCCTTCCAGAAACAGATATTCCTGCTCAGGCAAGGGAAAGTCAGTCATTCATAAAAACCACAGGCTGTATGCAGAAGGAGACAGCTCCCTCCTCGTGTGAGGGATGCTGAATTCCCCCTGGCACACAGAGCTCCAGAAGCCAAGGCTGGAAAAGGGAAGTGGCACAGCAGGCTGGGATGGCCAAAGCAGCACCCCCTGCCCAGGGGGGTCACCCCCTGCCCCAGAGACACCCCCAGGGCACAGCAGAGGCTGGGAGGGAAGGAACAGCCAGACCCTGGACAGAGAGAGCTGCTGGGCTGTGCCTGAGAGGGGCTCACCCTGAGCAGCACCTCAGAAAGTGCCAGAAACTGCCAGTGCTGGGGATGTGCTCTGAGCAAGGCTGGAGGCTCTGCACAGAAAAACTATTTCTGTACCCCAGAGCCAGGAGTGACGAGAGCACTGCGCATGCAGATGCTGAGACTCACAACAAGAGTGGCTAAAAAGAAGTTTGCCAAGAAAAGAAAAGGCTCCTCTCCTCTCCTCCCCCAGCACCGAGCCAGCCTGGAGAGTGGGGCAGGGATGGCTTTGGGGCAGGGCTGGGGAGTGCCAGGGGAAGGGATGGGGAGTGCCAGGGGCAGGGCTGGGGAGTGCCAGGGGCAGGGATGGGGAGTGCCAGGGGCAGGGATGGGGAGTGCCAGGGGCAGGGATGGGAAATGCCAGGGGCAGGGATGGGAAATGCCAGGGGCAGAGATGGGGAGTGCCAGGGGCAAGAGATGGGAAATGCCAGGGGCAGAGCTGGGGAATGCCAGGGGCAGAGATGGGAAATGCCAGGGGCAGAGATGGGAAATGCCAGGGGCAGAGATGGGAAATGCCAGGGGCAGGGATGGGAAATGCAGGGGCAGAGATGGGAAATGCCAGGGACAGGGATGGGAAATGCCAGGGGCAGGGATGGGAAATGCCAGGGCAGAGATGGGAAATTGCCAGGGGCAGAGATGGGAAATGCCAGGGGCAGAGCTGGGAAATGCCAGGGGCAGGGATGGGGAGTGCCAGGGGCAGAGCTGGGAAATGCCAGGGGCAGAGCTGGGAAATGCCAGGGGCAGGGATGGGGAGTGCCAGGGGCAGAGCTGGGAAATGCCAGGGGCAGGGATGGGAAATGCCAGGGGCAGGGATGGGAAATGCCAGGGGCAGAGCTGGGAAATGCCAGGGGCAGAGCTGGGAAATGCCAGGGGCAGAGATGGGAAATGCCAGGGGCAGGGATGGGAAATGCCAGGGGCAGGGATGGGGAGTGCCAGGGGCAGAGCTGGGAAATGCCAGGGGCAGAGATGGAAATGCCAGGGGCAGAGATGGGAAATGCCAGGGGCAGAGATGGGAAATGCCAGGGGCAGGGATGGGAAATGCCAGGGGCAGGGATGGGGAGTGCCAGGGGCAGAGCTGGGAAATGCCAGGGGCAGGGATGGGAAACGCCAGGGGCAGGGATGGGGAGTGCCAGGGGCAGAGCTGGGAAATGCCAGGGGCAGGGATGGGGAGTGCCAGGGGCAGGGATGGGAAATGCCAGGGGCAGAGCTGGGAAATGCCAGGGGCAGAGATGGGGAGTGCCAGGGGCAGAGATGGGAAATGCCAGGGGCAGGGATGGGAAATGCCAGGGGCAGAGATGGGAAATGCCAGGGGCAGAGATGGGAAATGCCAGGGGCAGAGATGGGAAATGCCAGGGGCAGGGATGGGAAATGCCAGGGGCAGGGATGGGAAATGCCAGGGGCAGGGATGGGAAATGCCAGGGGCAGACATGGGAAATGCCAGGGGCAGGGATGGGAAATGCCAGGGGCAGGGATGGGGAGTGCCAGGGGCAGAGATGGGAAATGCCAGGGGCAGAGATGGGAAATGCCAGGGACAGAGCTGGGGAGTGCCAGGAGAAGGCCTGGGGAATGCCAGGGGCAGGGATGGGAAATGCCAGGGGCAGGGATGGGAAATGCCAGGGGCAGGGCTGGGGAGTGCCAGGGGCAGAGCTGGGAAATGCCAGGGGCAGAGATGGGAAATGCCAGGGGCAGAGATGGGAAATGCCAGGGGCAGAGATGGGAAATGCCAGGGGCAGGGCTGGGGAGTGCCAGGGACAGAGATGGGGAGTGCCAGGGGCAGAGCCCAGAGGTGACACAAAGGAGCACAGGTCCTGTTTGGGCCCAGCAGGGTGTTGGAACTCAGTGCCCTTTGAAGTCCCTGCCAGCCAAGACCAGTGTGTGACTCCCTGCTTCTGGAGCATCCTCTCTGCCACCCTCACCCTCCTCCTGCCCCTGGCACACCACAAAGGCACTTTGGCACTGCTGCAGCACAGCCAGGAGCACTGGCACAGCTCTGGGGCTGCTCCTGAGCCAAACCCAGCCCTGGCAGCTCCCACAGCTCAGCACATCTCCAGTGACAAAGGTCTGATTGTCCTGTCAGACAAACTGCAGGGGGACAGGGGGACAGGGGTGACAGAGGTGACAATCCCTCCCTGGCTGCTGCTGCTACCAGCACCAAACACAACACTCTCTGAGCAGCAAAGCCCAGCCCAGCCCAGCCCAGCTCAGCCCAGCCCAGCTCAGCATCCTCTCCAGAGGTGTTTGGTCACTCACACACCTTGGAGCCTTCCCTGCACCTCCAGGACAGCAGGGCTCTCACAGCACCTCCCCTGCAGCTCCAGAGACCCCCAAGCACCTGCAGGACCCCACACAGGCTGCACCACCCTCCTCATCACCACCAAGCCAGCCCAGCCCCAGCCTGGCACTGCAGAGCCATGGGGAGGGCACAGAGCCATCCACCCCCCTAAAAGCAGAAGAGAGGAGCTGCCCCAGGCAGGGCTGAGGCCAGGGCAGCCTGGCAGGGCTCTGGCAGGGCTGGGCAAGCAGCAGAAGGTGCTGGCAGGGAGCAGGACAGAGACATCTTCATCCCATGGGAACTGTCACCTGGAGCAGGTGCCCTCGCCCCGGGGGCAGATGGCACAGCAGGGACAAGGAGAAGTTAATTAGCAGCACAACAGAAAGCAGCAAGCTGCAGGAAGGGTGGGAGGATCTGCCAAAGCGGCAGCCAGGGCAGCCCAGAGGAACAGGAGCTGTGGGCAGGGACTGGAGAACCGGCAGCACCTGGGGAGGGGGGACTGGGGGCACAGCAGGGAGCCCTGGCCATGGGAAATCCCTCCTGAAATCCCTCCTGAAATCCCTCCTGAAACCCTTCCTGAAATCCTGAAACCCTTCCTGAAACCATTCCTGAAATCCTGAAACCCTTCTTGAAACCATTCCTGAAATCCTGAAACCTTTCCTGAAACCCTGAAACCCTTCCTGAAACCCTGAAACCCCTCCTGAAATCCTGAAATCCCTCCTGAAACCCCTCCTGAAATCCTGAAACCTTTCCTGAAATCCTGAAACCCCTCCTGAAATCCTGAAACCATTCCTGACACCCTGAAACCCTTCCTGAAACCCTGAAATCCTCTGCCCAAGGCACAGACAGGGACAATTTACACCCAAAACTGAAAAGCAGCTTCCCTGGCCCCTCACCTTCCCAGAGCAGCTCTGCTGCTCATTAGCACACCCTGATTAGATGACCTTTAACAGGATCATGCAAAGAAGGTCATTTTCATGATTATTTTGTCTACAATTTAAATAATTATGCATTCTACTAATAGCTCCAGCTATAATTAGGTTTGCCAAGTGGAATTCATTTACACAGGCTGGCTCTGGGTCCTGCAGACCTGGCTGTGGGACAGAGAGACAGACAGACAGACATTTCTGTGGGACAGACAGACAGACAGACACTGCTGTGGGACAGACAGACAGACAGACAGACACTGCTGTGGGACAGACAGACAGACAGACACACACTGCTGTGGGACAGACAGACAGACAGACAGTTCTGTGGGACAGACAGACAGACAGACAGTTCTGTGGGACAGACAGACAGACACTGCTATGGGACAGACAGACAGACATTTCTGTGGGACAGACAGACAGACAGACAGACACTGCTGTGGGACAGACAGACAGACCTGGCTGTGGGACAGACAGACAGACACTGCTGTGGGACAGACAGACATTTCTGTGGGACAGACAGACAGACACTGCTGTGGGACAGACAGACACTGGCTGAAAAAAACCTTTCCTTTGCTTTTAGTTAGTTTTTCTAACTAACTAAAGCAAAAAAAAAAAAAAAAAAAGAAAAACCCAACAAAAAAAAACCCCAAAAAAACCTTGCTGTAGGTTTTTTTTTTTCCTTTTTCTTAAAATTATTCAAACCTGCCATAAATTAAATCCCAGAGGCTGCCAGGGCCCAGCACAGGGCACAGCCCAGTTTGGGAGGGTGGCCCCAGCCCCAGTTCAGCCTCCACCCCCAGCCTGTTACGCCGCCTGCTCCCACCACTTCTATTTCTGAGGTGAGAGCTGTGGTGCTCTGTCGTTTCCCCAATTCGAGCTCCTCTCTCCCAGCAGTTCCCCAAATTAGGCAGTTTCCACGGAAAAGCACAGAACCTGCCAGACAGACCTGAGTGGTGCTGGCAGAGCCAGAGCCATGGGCAATAAAATCTTGGGGAAACGAGGAGGGGACCCTGCCAGCAGGGCTGGGGTGGCTTGGTGACACAGGGGACATCGGGGCTCAGCCCCACAGGGAAATCTCTGCCCCCCATGTGCTCCTCTGCCCTGCTGAGCACAGGTTATGGGGTGGTTTGAGTGTCCCAGAACTGTGAGAGCCCCCAGGGGCACAGAACCCCAAACCCTGGAGGGATCTAAAAGCCACCATGGCATGGGGACATGGGGCACTGGTGGCCCTGGGAGTGCTGGGACCTGACCATGCTCAGAGGCTTTTCCAACCCAAGCCATGAATTGGAGATGGGTGTGAAACAACCCCAGGAGTGAGGAGCACCTGGTCCAGGTGATGGGAACCCCCAGCCCCTGTCCGTGTCCATGCCCCCTGTCCCTGTCCTGTCCCCTGCCCCCTGTGCCCCTGCCCCTGTCCCCTGTCCGTGTCCCCTGTCCCCATCCCCTGTCCCTGTCCCCTGCCCCTGTCCCTGTCCCCAGCCCCCTGTGCCCCTGCCCCTGTCCCCTGTCCTTGTCCCCATCCCCTGTTCCCAATCCCTGTCCCCATCCCCTTGTCCCCTGTCCATGTCCCCTGTCCCCCTGTCCCTGTCCCCTGTCCCCACCCCTGTCCCCAGCCCCCTGTCCCTGTCCCCATCCCCTGTCCCCACCCCTGCCCCTGTCCCCTGTCCCTGTCCCCATCCCCTGTCCCCGTCCCTGTGCCCATCCCCAGTCCCCTGTCCCTGTCCCCTGTCCCTGTCCCCTGTCCCTGTCCCCATCCCCTGTCCCCATCCCCTGTCCCCGCCCCTGTCCCCTCCCCATACTCACATCCGAGGCAGGGCCCTTGTCAGCCCCGGGGCAGGAGAAGGTGACGAACTCATGGCAGCGCTTGTGCACCACAAAGCAGCAAACTGCAGAGAGAGAGAACAGGGACAGGGTCAGAGAGCACAGGGACAGGGTCAGGGAGCACAGGGACAGGGTCAGGGAGCACGGGCACAGCGTCAGAGAGCACAGGGACAGGGTCAGAGAGCACAGGGACAGGGTCAGGGAGCACAGGGACAGGGTCAGAGAGCAGGGACACAGGGACAGGGTCAGAGAGCACAGGGACAGGGTCAGGGAGCACAGGGACAGGGCCAGAGAGCACAGGGACAGGGTCAGAGAGCAGGGACACAGGGACAGGGTCAGAGAGCACAGGGACAGGGTCAGGGAGCACAGGGACAGGGTCAGAGAGCACAGGGACAGGGTCAGAGAGCAGCAAAGGGAGCACAGGGACAGGGTCCCAGAACAGGGTCACAGAACAGGGTCAGAGAGCAGGGTCACAGGGACAGGGTCACAGAACAGGGTCAGGGGCACAGCCTGGGACTGGCACCACGAGAGCCAAGAGGTCCCAGCACAAACCACTCCTGTTTTGGATTCCTGAGCAGCCCCAGGAAGTTTTGGAGCAACCCCCAGGCAGATTTTTAAACCTTGTGGACTATCCCCAAGCAGAGCAGGCATTGTGGTGAAGCCCAGCAGAACAAAGTGCTGAGTGAAGGTCAGAGCAGGGACAATCCTGCTCCTCTGAGCTCACTGTGCCACACGCTCTGAGGTCAGGGAATGAAGAGGGAGAAGCTGGCAGCTCGCAGGGATCTGAGCTGAAAAGTGCATGTGGCCAAAAATGGAAGATTGTACCCAAGGGAACAGGTGGGCAATTTTCCTCCCACAGCTCTGCTTTTCTTCAGCATCTCCCCAGCCTCCGTTTGCCAGACCAGAAGACACGCACGTCCTCCTCCCTGAGCACGTCAGAGACAGCCCTGCCCTTCTGAGAGCTCAGGGACTCCATCCCCTGCCCAGGCTGCCCAGCACGAGTGGCCAGAGCCAAACCCCATCCCCTGACCCCCAAACCTGGCAGCACTGCCTGCCTGCACTGCCAGCCCTGGCTCTGCAGTTTGTGCAGCTCTGCCTTTCAAGGCTGGTTTTTATTCCCCAAATGCCAAATAAACCCCTGACCTTCAGTGACAGAATTTAAAATCCTTTGTCACTGCAAGGTCTCAGCCCCTCTGCAGCTGGAGAGCAGAGGCAGCACTGGCAGCACATTCACCTCTGTCACCTGTGTCCCCTCCTGGGTGCCAGCTCTGGCCTGGGCACCCCTGTGCCCTGCCCCTGTGCTCTGCCCCACAGCACAGCCTTCCCCAAAGGGCTGCAGGGCACTGGGTAAAAACCTCTGCACGATGAGGAGGGGCACAGAACAGAGAGAGCAGCAGGTCCCAGCAGCAGCAACCTGGGACTTCTCCCAAGGAGCAGGGACAAGCCCAGTGACACTGGCCATGACCCTCACCATCTCCTCTTTGTGCCCTGCCACATCCAGCTGTAAATCCATTTCCCTTTCCACATCTTCCATTGTGAACACACAAACGTGGAAGGTTTGAAGAGGCAGAACAGCTGCCAGGAGCTCTCTCCTCGCAGGACCTCTCACTTGCTTTTCTGAGTCAAACAAACAAACATTTTCTTGAAAGCATTGCTCACCATTTCTGTCATTTGTATATGGAGACAGAAGCATCTGGGAAGCAGGAAGGAAGAAATTAGAACTCTATTAGCAGGGATTTCTCCTGAAGTGTGTGTACAAACCCAGAGCTCTGGCAGAGGCTGGGCAGGGCTGGGGCTCTGGGAGCTGGGATGGTTCCAGAGGGAAGGGGAGAACCACAGGCATTGCCATGGATGCTTTGGGTGGGAAGGGACCTTGGGGACATCCCTGGAGTGTCCCAGGCCAGGCTTGGAGCAGCTGGGACAGTGAAGGTGCCCCTGCCCACCCAGAGCACTCCAGGACTGTGTGACTCTGATCTGTAATCCAGAGCAGCTCCCCACAGCCAAGGCACACCAGAGCTCTGCACCCACTGCTCCCACGCAGCCTGGAGCACTCCCAGCGCTCAGGTGAGGGCTCCATCCGTGCCAGAGGGAAACAGGATGGCTCAGGATCCTGCCAGTGATCCTGTCTCACTCCTGAGCCTGCCTGCCCAGTGCCTCTGAGGAGGCTGCAGAGCTCTCTCCACTGCCTGCCCTCCTGCTGCCACCACATTCAGCACCTCAAGCCCATGTGTGTCAGTTTAGGAACCCCAGCACGAGCAGCAGCTTTCCCAGGCTGCTAATTAGACAGTTCATTTGTAAATCTTATTATTTGGGTAATAAAGTTATCAAATCCCACTGGCTGGCTACAAACATCCCAAGCCATTTGTACACAACAAGAATGAGAGATGAACCTTTCCCATTCCTGGTGCAGGAGGTGTCTCCTGGCCCTGAGCTCCCCTCCAGGGCCAGCTCCTCCACAGGGCTCTGGGGACAAGGGGAGGATGCAAACCCACGCAGGGCAGGAGCAGAGCCCTGGGACATTTGCAGGGACACACATTTTTCACAGCAGCCCCAGCACAGGGGCTCAGATCTGAAAAGATTTGCACCAAAACATCAGGGCAGGATCACACAGCTCTGCGCCCTGGGACCTGGGAGGAAAGATCTGCAAGGGTGGGACTGAGAGCTGAGAAACCACAACAGCAGCAGGGCATTCTCAAACCTAGGAAACGTCTTGTTGTGGAGGATGAAAAGGGAGAAAATGCTAGAAAATGCTAACACAGTATTGCTTAAAAATATATATATATACACAGAGAGAGAGAGAAAGGCGTCTTGGCTCAAACCACTGCTCAAAAACCCTCCAGAAAAACCATGGAGCAGTTTCCCTGCTGATTCCCTGCTGATTCCAGAAGCTGCCAATCAGGAGAACCACACAGAATGTGTTGCAGGAGTCTGAAGGCTGCAGAACCCACATCTGGCTGCAGAACCCACACCTGGCTGCAGCTCACACATCTGGCTGCAGGGCACACATCTGGCTGCAGCTCCCACATCTGGCTGCAGGGCACACATCTGGCTGCAGCACACACACCTGGCTGCAGCTCACACATCTGGCTGCAGGGCACACATCTGGCTGCAGCCCACACACCTGGCTGCAGCTTCCACACCTGGCTGCAGCTCCCACATCTGGCTGCAGCTCCCACATCTGGCTGCAGCTCCCACAGCTGGCTGCAGCTCCCACAGCTGGCTGCAGCTCCCACATCTGGCTGCAGCTGCAGCACGCAGGGGCTGTCCTGGCTCAGCAGAGCATCCCCAGCTGCAGCTGCTCGAGGCTTAGGGAGTTCCCTGGATGCAGAGGCTGCAGAATTGCAGGTGCTGGGGGAGCTGCCTGCAGGGTGGGGAAGGTGCTGCAGATCCCTGCAGAAGCTGCAGCTGCTGAGCCCAGCCCAGCATCCCCAGCCCTGCCATCCCCTGCTCCTGCAGGACATTCCCTCCTCAGGAACAGCTCAGGAGCGTTCCCTGCCATCCCTCCCCTCAGCTCAGCGCTCCCTCTCCTCTCTCCCAGAGACACCACCATGCTCAAAGACACAGAGCCCCTCCCAGGCCGGGGTTTCTGGCAGGAAAATCTCTGTGTTGGAGCTTTAAGCTCCTTACCCAGCTGGGAGCCAGCCCCACACAAGCTCAGGTGTTTCAGGAATGTGACAGCCCAGAGGGGATCAAGCCAGGGTTTCCCAGGCAAACTGCAGAGCCCACCCTCGTGTCCCAGCCCCGTGGCACCCCTGGCACAGGGAGGGGCACAGGGCTGGCTCAGGGAGCCCACCCTCGTGTCCCAGCCCCGTGGCACCCCTGGCACAGGGAGGGGCACAGGGCTGGCTCAGGGAGCCCATCCTCGTGTCCCAGCCCCGTGGCACCCCTGGCACAAGGAGGGGACAGGGCTGGCTCAGGGAGCCCCTGCTCAGTCCCAGCCTGGCACAGGAGATGGGATCAGCCCCTGTCCCACACAGAATTCCCCAGCTGCAGGAAGGCTCCCAGCCCTCCCAGCGCAGCACAAACCCTGCAGGATGAGCAGCACAAACCCTGCAGGATGAGCAGCACAAACCCTGCAGGACGAGCAGCACAAACCCTGCAGGACGAGCAGCACAAACCCTGCAGGATGAGCAGCACAAACCCTGCAGGACGAGCAGCACAAACCCTGCAGGATGAGCAGCCCTGCCTTCCACTCCATCTCCATTTGCTGCTCTAATTTCATTGCGTGAACTCTGTGTCCCAATGTTCTGAAGAAGGGAATAATCCATTTTCCCGAGTCCTTTGCCAGATGAATAATTCAGGGGTGCCACCTCTGAGCCCAGCCCTCCCCAGAACACACACTCCCACCCAAGGGAAGCTTTTGTTCTCCTGTCAGGCCAGGAGAGGTCTGAGGAGCACCAGGAACCCTCCTGGATACAGCATGTCAAGTGAGGGAGACAGATGGAGAGTTAACAGAGACAGAAGAAGGTTCAAGCAAGACTCATCTAAAAATCAAAGCCAGGGAGGAGTTCAAGCATCCCCAGGGAGCTGGGGGAGCTGAGCTTTGGCAGATGGCTCCAATATCAGGGAAGCTCCAAGATAATTTCAAGCACATCTCAGCGTGTAGCTGCTCCCTTCCAACCTGTGGATATTCTCATTCTCTGCTTCCCAAGGAACAACAGCTTCAGGAAACAGCTTGGAATTCAGATTAGCAAAACTGAAGGAAATAAAATAACACCCCAAAAAAAAAAAAAAAAGGGAGAAAAAGACTTTTAAAGGGAGCTTTGTGCTGCTCCACCCACACTGGGCAAACCCCCCGGGTCAGGGGGGCTGAAACGTGCTCCAGCCAGAGCTGCCCACGAGTTTCCATTCCCTGCTGGAAATCTCACTCACCACATCAAACAGAGGCACTGAAGCACGGTAATCATAAAATAAGGGAAAGAAGGGCTCCAGGAGGGGAAATCCTGAATTTCTGACAGCGCTTTACAGCTTTTAATCACTTAGAGCACACAGAGAGGGAAGCTGAGCTAAAATTTGCCCTCTTTGGATTTAATCCCCAGCTTTGGTTAAAAGCTCTCTGGGGTTCTTAGAGCACAGCAATCTTCACTCCTCAGGCTGGAGCTGCTTGCCCACTGCCAGCTCCAGGAGAGGCACAGAGCAGCTGGATGTTCAGGGACAGCACCAGGAACAGCTCCAGGAACAGCTCCGGGGACAGCCGGGGCTGCTGCAGCTCCGGGCTCTGCAGGACAGGGACAGGGACACCCGGAATGTCCCCACCCAGACGAGGGGCAGGGGCTGCTCTGTGCTGGGAGGGACATTCCAGCATCCCTCTGTTCCACGGAAAGGGGCTGAGCGTTCCCAGCCCAGCCTCCTTCCAGGGGGACTTCAGGAACAAAACATCCAAACCACCTGCAGCTTTCCATGGAACACCCTGAACTGCTGCAGCTTTCCATGGAACACCCTGAACTGCTGCAGCTTTCACAAACACCCTGAACTGCTGCAGCTTTCACAAACACCCTGAACTGCTGCAGCTTCCCATGGAACACCCTGAACTGCTGCAGCTTTCCATGAACACCCAGAACTGCTGCAGCTTTCCACAAACACCCTGAACTGCTGCAGCTTTCACAAACACCCTGAACTGCTGCAGCTTTCACAAACACCCTGAACTGCTGCAGCTTTCACAGAACACCCTGAACTGCTGCAGCTTTCACTGAACACCCTGAACTGCTGCAGCTTTCACTGAACACCCTGAACTGCTGCAGCTTTCACAAACACCCTGAACTGCTGCAGCTTCCCATGGAACACCCTGAACTGCTGCAGCTTTCACAAACACCCTGAACTGCTGCAGCTTTCCATGGAACACCCTGAACTGCTGCAGCTTTCACAAACACCCTGAACTGCTGCAGCTTTCACAAACACCCTGAACTGCTGCAGCTTCCCATGGAACACCCTGAACTGCTGCAGCTTTCCATGAACACCCTGAACTGCTGCAGCTTTCACAAACACCCTGAACTGCTGCAGCTTTCACAAAACAAACACCCTGAACTGCTGCAGCTTTCCATGGAACACCCTGAACTGCTGCAGCTTTCCACAAACACCCTGAACTGCCGCAGCTTTCCATGAACACCCTGAACTGCTGCAGCTTTCACAAACACCCTGAACTGCCGCAGCTTTCCACAAACACCCTGAACTGCCGCAGCTTTCACAAACACCCTGAACTGCTGCAGCTTTCCACAAACACCCTGAACTGCTGCAGCTTTCCATGGAACACCCTGAACTGCCGCAGCTTTCCATGAACACCCTGAACTGCTGCAGCTTTCACAAACACCCTGAACTGCCGCAGCTTTCCACAAACACCCTGAACTGCTGCAGCTTTCACAAACACCCTGAACTGCTGCAGCTTTCACAAACACCCTGAACTGCTGCAGCTTTCCATGGAACACCCTGAACTGCTGCAGCTTTCACAAACACCCTGAACTGCTGCAGCTTTCACAAACACCCTGAACTGCTGCAGCTTTCCATGAACACCCTGAACTGCTGCAGCTTTCCACAAACACCCTGAACTGCTGCAGCTTTCCACAAACACCCTGAACTGCTGCAGCTTTCACAGAACACCCTGAACTGCCGCAGCTTTCACAAACACCCTGAACTGCTGCAGCTTTCACAAACACCCTGAACTGCTGCAGCTTTCCATGGAACACCCTGAACTGCTGCAGCTTTCCACAAACACCCTGAACTGCTGCAGCTTTCACAAACACCCTGAACTGCTGCAGCTTTCACAAACACCCTGAACTGCCGCAGCTTTCACAAACACCCTGAACTGCTGCAGCTTCCCATGGAACACCCTGAACTGCTGCAGCTTTCCATGGAACACCCTGAACTGAACTGCTGCAGCTTTCCATGGAACACCCTGAACTGCTGCAGCTTTCACAAACACCCTGAACTGCTGCAGCTTTCACAAACACCCTGAACTGCTGCAGCTTTCACAAACACCCTGAACTGCTGCAGCTTTCACTGAACACCCTGAACTGCTGCAGCTTTCCATGGAACACCCTGAACTGCTGCAGCTTTCCATAAACACCCTGAACTGCTGCAGCTTCCCATGGAACACCCTGAACTGCTGCAGCTTTCACAAACACCCTGAACTGCTGCAGCTTCCCATGGAACACCCTGAACTGCTGCAGCTTTCACAAACACCCTGAACTGCTGCAGCTTTCACAAACACCCTGAACTGCTGCAGCTTTCCATGGAACACTGCAGGGAACTGCCAGCATCCTCTGTGTGACAGTGAGCACACTGAGCCATGCAGTGCCACCATCCTCTGTGTGACACTGAGCACACTGAGCCATGCAGTGCCACCATCCTCTGTGTGACACTGAGCACACTGGGGCCATGCAGTGCCACCATCCTCTGTGTGACACTGAGCACACTGAGCCATGCAGTGCCACCATCCTCTGTGTGACACTGAGCACACTGGGGCCATGCAGTGCCACCATCCTCTGTGTGACACTGAGCACACAGAGCCATGCAGTGCCACCATCCCCTGTGTGTGACAGTGAGCACACTGAGCCATGCAGTGCCACCATCCTCTGTGTGACAGTGAGCACAGAGCCATGCAGTGCCACCATCCTCTGTGTGACAGTGAGCACCCTGAGCCATGCAGTGCCACCATCCTCTGTGTGACACTGAGCACACTGGGGCCATGCAGTGCCACCATCCTCTGTGTGACACTGAGCACACTGAGCCATGCAGTGCCACCATCCTCTGTGTGACACTGAGCACACTGGGGCCATGCAGTGCCACCATCCTCTGTGTGTGACAGTGAGCACCCTGAGCCATGCAGTGCCACCATCCTCTGTGTGACACTGAGCACACTGAGCCATGCAGTGCCACCATCCTCTGTGTGACAGTGAGCACCCTGAGCCATGCAGTGCCACCATCCTCTGTGTGACAGTGAGCACCCTGAGCCATGCAGTGCCACCATCCTCTGTGTGACAGTGAGCACACTGGGGCCATGCAGTGCCACCATCCTCTGTGTGACAGTGAGCACACTGAGCCATGCAGTGCCACCATCCTCTGTGTGTGACAGTGAGCACACTGGGCCATGCAGTGCCACCATCCTCTGTGTGACACTGAGCACCCTGAGCCATGCAGTGCCACCATCCTGTGTGTGACAGTGAGCACCCCGAGCCATACAGTGCCACCATCCTCTGTGTGACACTGAGCACACTGGGGCCATGCAGTGCCACCATCCTCTGTGTGACAGTGAGCACACTGGGGCCATGCAGTGCCACCATCCTCTGTGTGACACTGAGCACACTGGGGCCATGCAGTGCCACCATCCTCTGTGTGACACTGAGCACACTGAGCCATGCAGTGCCACCATCCTCTGTGTGACAGTGAGCACACTGAGCCATGCAGTGCCACCATCCTCTGTGTGTGACAGTGAGCACACTGGGCCATGCAGTGCCACCATCCTCTGTGTGACAGTGAGCACAGAGCCATGCAGTGCCACCATCCTCTGTGTGACAGTGAGCACCCTGAGCCATGCAGTGCCACCATCCTCTGTGTGACACTGAGCACCCTGAGCCATGCAGTGCCACCATCCTCTGTGTGACACTGAGCACCCCGAGCCATACAGTGCCACCATCCTCTGTGTGACAATCAGGTGCTGGAGCCAGAGGGATGAGCAGCACCGATCACCAGCCCTGGGTGGGACAGGGATGTTGTGCCCCAGCGCTGCCAGGGCAGGGCCAGGCTGGCTCTGTGTCCCTGCAGGCTCCTCTGTCCCCTCTGTCCCTGCCCAGCTGCCACCACAGCAGCTTCCCCCAGTCCCTAATTCCAGCCAGGGCTGCAGCCACAGCCAGGACAGGTTGGAATTTGGGTATTCCCACCTTCACAATCCCCTCTAAGTTGTCTCTGCCCAGCCTGCACTGGGAGCCCTGAGCCCCAGAGTGCAGAGCAGGGCGGTGACAAGGAGGGGACAGCCCCAGCCCTGGGGCCACCACGGCCATGGCAAGCAGGGACAAAGATTTGGGGCTCACAGGCACAGCCAGGTGCTGGCCAAGGTCAGGCAGAGGAGAATCCTGAGATGAGAACTGAGGGACAGACTTGGTTTGCACCTCAGGCAAATGGGGACAGGCACGGAGGACACTGCAGCCCCTTGGGGACACCCCTGGGGACATTCCTGGGGACACCCTGGTGCCTGCAGCACTCACAACACCCCCCAGCAGCTTGGGGAGCAGCCCCAGCCCCCAGCCCCACCCTCAGCACTTCCAGCTCAGAGATGAGAAATAAGCACTCAGTGATTAATCAGAGCCCCGGGGGAGCAGATTAAACGGTCCTGGCAATTAGTTCTGGATCTCCTCCGAAGGCACTGCAAGGCAGGGGAAAGCTGCTGCAGTCCCTGAGGATGAGCAGAGTCCTCCTCAAACCCTGCACCAGTTACACAACTCGCTGTGGAGATGTGTTAAATTACAGATGGTCTCAATTAAAAGTGCAGAGATGGAAAGGAGGCTCGGAAAAAAAAGAAAAAAAAAACCCCAACAACTCCACACGAGAAGAAAGAGAAGATCACTAAAAACTTGGCAGCCTACTTTGACTCTGGTGACCTGGTAATTTAATATTGTAATTGAAACTCGGGGTCAGGCTTGAGAGGAGGGAGAAATATGGAAAGGTATCCTGGAGGATCAGTGCTGCCCAGAGGAGAGGGCAGGCATTGGAGAGGGCAGTGCCAGCCAGGTAACCCCCCAGAGCCCAGGTAACCCCAAAACCAGCCCAGGTAACCCCAAATACAGCCCAGGTAACCCCAAACACAGCCCAGGTAACCCCATCACAGCCCAGGTAACCCCAACACAGCCCAGGTAACCCCCCAGAGCCCAGGTAACCCCAACACAGCCCAGGTAACCCAAACACAGCCCAGGTAACCCCAACACAGCCCAGGTAACCCCAAAACCAGCCCAGGTAACCCCCCAGAGCCCAGGTAACCCCAACACAGCCCAGGTAACCCCAAACACAGCCCAGGTAACCCCAAAACCAGCCCAGGTAACACTCTTGGAGCCCAGGTAACCCCAAAAACAGCCCAGGTAACCCAAACACAGCCCAGGTAACCCAAACACAGCCCAGGTAACCCCAAAAACAGCCCAGGTAACCCAAACACAGCCCAGGTAACCCCAAAACCAGCCCAGGTAACCCCAACACAGCCCAGGTAACCCCAACACAGCCCAGGTAACCCCACACAGCACAGGTAACCCCATCACAGCCCAGGTAATCCCAACACAGCCCAGGTAACCCCATCACAGCCCAGGTAACACTCTTGGAGCCCAGGTAACCCCCCCAGGGCCCAGCTCTGGCTCCTGCACTCCCAGCCCCAGCAGATGCTGCTCCCTGCTTTGAAGCCATTCCTTTTTGTCACAGCCTTTAATCCCCTCCAAGGCAGATAAAAGCCCAGTCCCCAAAGTGCTGCTGGAACTCAGTTCAAGCTGGATTTTGCAGCTTATCTCCAAGACAGACAGGGGAACTTCACTCCCATTTCCTTCCTTGCATCCTCGCCCTTCCCCCTGAACTTTGAATATTCTGAGCTTGTTCCCCAGAGCAGAGCCCAGGGGGCAGAGCCCAGGGGGCAGTGCCCAGGGAACTGCCCTGCAAAGGGGCAGGGAGGAGCAGGGGCAGCCTGGGGACCCTCCCAGCACCCACAGGGTCCCAGCTGCAGCTCTGCCTGCACTGCTGTCCCAAACTGGAGCTTTGTGACCAACCAGAGGTGGCTGCAGCCTGGGGACAGGGACACCCTGCGAGGCCAGGGGACCAGGGAGCCCTTCCCAGGGCTCTCCAGAGCCCTCCCCTTCCCTCCAGGTGTGACCAGGAGCTGCAGCCCAACACCAGCCCCCGAGATCAGAACAATTTCAGCTCTTCAGACCCCGTCAGAGCACGCCCTGAGCTCAGAGTTCCTGCACAGCATTTGTACAGCACGGGCTGTAATCCTGCTCCCTTCTGCATTTCTAAAAAAAAACCACAACACTGCAGGTCCCTCTGCTTTCCAGGAAGTGCAGAAAACAAAAATAATCATGAATACAACAGAAACGCATTTTTTTGTGTCCAATATGGAGAGTAATGACTTCCCTGCTGCTGCCTCAGGCTTATTCTGAGCTGGCAGCATCTTAGCAGGGTTTGTTCTCCGTACACCCAGCAACGTTTGAAGGGTTTCTTGAACACCCAGGAACGTGAACAGCTCCATTAAATACAACTGAAAGCATCAATTAGGCAGGGCCTGCCTGCAGAGGATTTATTTGTGCTGTGCACAGCCCTGGCTTTCCAACAGCGAGCTCTGAGCCCAGGACAGGAACCCAGGAATGAACCTGAGCCGGGTTTGGGAGATCCCTCCCAGTCCCAGCCTGCCCTGGAGATTTGAGCTCTGCCAATCCCAGCACAAGGGCTGAGTCTGTTTGTGTCACAATGGCAGGGAAAAGGAGCGAGGGAAGGGACCCTGGGTCACCCTCAGCACCCTGGGCCACCCTCAGGACTCAGGGCCACCTTCAGGACTCAGGGCCACCCTCAGGACTCAGGGTCACCCTCAGGATCCCCTTCCCAGCCTCCAACCAGCTCTGCATCCCTCATGTGAAATCCCCCCAGAACCACCACACTGAGGATATTTCCAAAATTGCCCAATCTCCCCCTAGAAGTGGGCAGTGAGACCCTCCCAGCCCTGAGCACTGAGACCCTCCCAGTCTGTGCAGTGAGACCCTCCCAGCCCTGTGCAGTGAGACCCTCCCACAGTGAGACCCTCTCATCCCTGTGCAGCCCCCCCTGCTCCTGCCCTCCCTCCCTGCAGCTCCAGCCCCAGTTTGTGTTGTGGGAACTCCCACGGGATTTGTCCTGGGACAGCCGATCCTGGGAGCGCTGCCTCCCACCACAGACATGACAAGGCTGCTGAGGAGAGCAGGCAAAAACACAGCACAGAAAAAAATCCCAATGATTTGGAAAGTTTCCAACTGAGGGGAAAAAAAATCCATTTATCACACAGGCCTTTGTGCACGAGAACAAACAGCAGTGCTGGGGATTGAGGGCAGCCTGGGCAGAGCCAGAGCAAGGAGAAGATGATGGAGGGATGGATGGATGGATGGATGATGGATGATGGATGGATGATGGATGGATGATGGATGGATGATGGATGGATGGATGATGGATGATGGATGGATGGATGATGGACGGATGGATGGATGGATGATGGATGATGGATGGATGGATGGATGGATGGATGATGGATGGATGGATGGATGGATGATGGATGGATGGATGGATGGATGGATGGATGATGGATGGATGGATGGATGATGGATGGATGATGGATGGATGGATGGATGATGGATGGATGATGGATGGATGGATGGATGGATGATGGATGGATGATGGATGGATGGATGGATGATGGATGGATGATGGATGGATGATGGATGGATGGATGGATGGATGATGGATGGATGGATGATGGATGATGGATGGATGATGGATGGATGGATGATGGATGATGGATGGATGATGGATGGATGGATGGATGGATGATGGATGGATGGATGATGGATGATGGATGGATGGATGGATGGATGGATGGATGGATGGATGATGGATGATGGATGGATGATGGATGGATGATGGATGGATGGATGGATGATGGATGATGGATGGATGATGGATGGATGGATGGATGGATGATGGATGGATGGATGGATGGATGATGGATGGATGATGGATGATGGATGATGGATGGATGATGGATGGATGGATGGATGGATGGATGATGGATGATGGATGGATGATGGATGATGGATGGATGATGGATGGATGATGGATGGATGGATGGATGGATGATGGATGATGGATGGATGATGGATGGATGATGGATGATGGATGGATGGATGATGGATGGATGATGGATGATGGATGGATGGATGGATGGATGGATGATGGATGGATGATGGATGGATGGATGATGGATGATGGATGGATGATGGATGGATGGATGGATGGATGGATGGATGATGGATGGATGATGGATGGATGGATGGATGGATGATGGATGATGGATGGATGATGGATGATGGATGATGGATGGATGGATGATGGATGGATGATGGATGGATGGATGGATGATGGATGGATGGATGATGGACGGATGGATGATGGACGGATGGATGATGGATGGATGGATGGATGGATGGATGGATGGATGGATGGATGATGGATGGATGGATGATGGATGGATGATGGATGGATGGATGGATGGATGATGGATGATGGATGGATGATGGATGATGGATGATGGATGGATGGATGGATGATGGATGGATCTGGGTGAAGGGGGGCACATGGTGCTGGGGTACAAAGCACCCAGAGATGCTCAGCCCCCACTCCTGAGGAGGGCTTGGCTTTCCCTGCCTTGGCTGGTGTTCATCCAAGGGTCTGGCACAGGGCTCACTGACCTGCTGGGGCTGTGCTGGGCACAGAGAAGGGAGGGAGGAAGGAGGATGCTTGCCAGGCATGTCCAGCCAGGACAGGAATTCTCACTTCCCAGGAGAGCTTTGCCAACAGCACCAGGAGCAGCAGAACCCCCAGGCCTGCCCCTGTCAGGGGGCTGCAGGAGCACAGGGGATCCCAGGGGCTGTGCTCGCTGTCCCTGCCTGCAGGAGCAGCCCTGAGCTGCTGGCAGGGCCAGGGTGTTCCTGCACAGCAACATCTCTGCCTTGAAGACGTTCAAAGGGCTGCAGCTGGCAAGATGCTCGTGTACTTGGCACCGTGTTTGATGCTCCACGGATAAGATATTAAAATAACATTTCCAACACGCAGATTTACTGTGTCTGCTCCCTCCTCGCTCCAGCCAGAGCTGCTGGGAGCAGGGTTGTGCTGAGGCTGCCAGACAGGCAGCACAGAGCTGGAGGAGTCACCTTGCTAGGGGAGGAGAGGGCAGCTCTGTGCAGGGATCTGTCTGTCCCTGTCCCAGGATCTGTCCCTGTCCCCAGGATCTGTCCCTGCCCCAGGATCTGTCTGTCCCTGCTCCAGGGATGTCTGTCCCTGCCCCAGGATCTGTCCCTGTCCCAGGATCTGTCCCTGCCCCAGGATCTGTCCCTGTCCCAGGATCTGTCTGTCCCTGTCCCCAGGATCTGTCCCTGCTCCAGGATCTGTCCCTGTCCCCAGGGTCTGTCTGTCCCTGTCCCTGGATCTGTCCCTGCCCCAGGATCTGTCCCTGCCCCAGGATCTGTCTGTCCCTGTCCCCAGGATCTGTCCCTGCTCCAGGATCTGTCCCTGTCCCCAGGGTCTGTCTGTCCCTGTCCCTGGATCTGTCCCTGCCCCAGGATCTGTCCCTGCCCCAGGATCTGTCTGTCCCTGTCCCAGGATCTGTCCCTGTCCCAGGATCTGTCTGTCCCTGCCCCAGGATCTGTCCCTGCCCCAGGATCTGTCCCTGCCCCAGGATCTGTCTGTCCCTGTCCCAGGATCTGTCCCTGTCCCAGGATCTGTCCCTGCCCCAGGATCTGTCCCTGTCCCTGTTCAGGGATCTGTCCCTGTCCCAGGATCTGTCTGTCCCTGTCCCAGGATCTGTCTGTCCCTGTCCCTGTCCCAGGATCTGTCCCTGTCCCTGCTCCAGGATCTGTCCCTGTTCAGGGATCTGTCCCTGCCCCAGGGATGTCTGTCCCTGCCCCAGGATCTGTCCCTGCCCCAGGATCTGTCCCTGTCCCCGCCCCAGGGCAGCTCAGGATGTGTGAGTCCAGCTCCTGCACCTGCTCCAGGTGATGGCCACGGAGAGCTGGGACAGAGCAGCAGCAGCCCTGGCCAAGGTCAGCAGGGAAGTGAAACCAGACACCAGCTGCAGGATCACATGGAGGGACGAGTTTTGAAACACACTGCTGGGGAGGAGAAATCAAACCTGCTGCGTGTTTCACCTCATTTTAAATGAAATTATCACTTGGGTGAATTTGGCTTTAACAAAGTGGCTGCAGCATTTGCCTTCTGCTGCCCTAAAAAGCTCCATCAAAGCAGGGGCTGAGTTTGCTGTTTGTGGGGAACAGCCCTGTGCAATCACACAGCACTGGGGTCAGTGAGAGCCTTATCTGGGCTGCCAGCTCGAGGAGGAGCAGGGCAGGGGGAAGGAGAGGAGCAGTTTTATTGACATGGAGCTCTGCACAGAGCTCTGCTGGCTCGCTGTGCCCAGCCCTGTCCCTGCTGGCCAGCAGGACTTTATTAATGGCTATGATATGCCCTACTTTCAATGCAGCTCTGTCAAGAATCCATTTGCATTTTTAATGGAATTTGGATTAGCAATTTAGTGGATCCCCAGCTCACCAGGCTCCAGAACCCTCACCCAAAACCCAGGGACTGCAGCTCCTGGCAGCCTGGTGTCACCCAGAGCAGCCCTGGAGCCAAGAGGGGACATTTCAGCCCAATTCTGGCACAGCTGGCACAGCTGGCCCTGCCATCACACCCAGCCTCACATCCAGTCTATTTTAATACAGCAATTCAGGGGAAAGCTCCACACAGAACAGACTAAGTGGGACAATAACAAGCTGTGAGCTCACCCGAAATGTCTCCCAGCTGTTCTGCAGCACTTTGGAGCAACAAAATAGGGCAGAATTCAGAAATTCTGAGCTGTGCTGAGCTGTGTGTGCCCAGCCATGCCTGCAGCTCTCACATCCCCTGTCCCCTTTGCCAGGCAGATGAGAGGAGAGGAGCCCCTGTGCTGAGCCTGAGCTGTCAGCAGAGCCAGGATGAGAAGGAACAGCAGCTCCTGGTAATTCCTGGGAAGTGGCAGCTCTGGCTCCCACACGAGCAGCAGCCCCCAGCTGTGTTTTTCCATGCCACATGGATTTTTGGAATTAAAAAAAATAAAATAAAAATCATGGAATGCCTGAGGCTGGAGGGGATTTCTGCAGCTCAGTTTGTCCCACCCCTCTGCTCAGCCAGAGCCACCAGCCCAGAGCCACCAGCCCAGAGCCACCAACCCAGGGCCACCAGCCCAGGGCCACCAGCCCAGGGCCACCAACCCAGGGCCACCAGCCCACCATCACCAGCCCAGGGCCACCAGCCCAGTGTCACCAGCCCAGGGCCGTGCCCAGCTGCCTTTAGAGCATCCCCCAGGGCTGAGGCTCCACTCCTGCCTGGGCTGTGACACAGAAACCTCAGGCTCATCCTCCCTTCCCCTGCATTTCCTGGCTCCCATCCCCACCAGCCTGGCAAATCTGGCAGAGACTCCTGAGCAGCTCTGAGCTGCTCCCTGTGGGAATCACCACCTGCAGCACAGCAGCCTGCCCTGGCAGTTCTGGAGCCACAGGAGAGGAAGGGTCAGGCCAGGACTCAAACCCCTGCAGCCACCACGAGGCTTCCCTGCCCTTCCCTGTGCAGCATCCAACACCCACCCAAAGGTGCCTCCCCAGAAATTCACGTTTTGCACCTGCCAGGTGCTAATTCACAGCAAACTGGTTCTCAAACCCGTTTACACGGCTGAATCTGCTCCTGGAGTGCACACTCTCCTGCCTGACATCACCCCCAGCACCTTCCTCCCCTCCCACCCTGCGGGCCATGGCCCCACCTGCGTCAGCTCCCTCCCACCCTGGGGCCATCCATAACAATTACCTTGTAATTCCCTCTCATTATCAGGTTATTTTGGATGCCAAAGGCTGACCCCAGCATGTTCAGCTCGTTAATGGAATTACAGCTCCTTCCGCAGCCCTGGGCAGGGAGGGGCAGCTGCAGCCCTGGAGGCTGGAGATGCCCTGTGCCCTGTCCCTGACTGCTGGAGTGCCCTGTCCCCTGTCCCTGACTGCTGGAGTGCCCTGTGCCCTGTCCCTGACTGCTGGAGTGCCCTGTCCCCTCTGTGTGACTGCTGGAGATGCCCTGTCCCCCCTCTGTGATTGCAGGAGTGCCCTGTCCTCCTTCTGTGACTGCTGGACCTGCCTTGTCCCCTCTCTGTCACTGCTGGAGCTTCCCTGTCCCAGTCCCTCATTGCTGTCCCAAACCCCTCAGTGCTGTCCCCAAACCCCTCATTGCTGTCCCCAAACCCCTCACTGCTGTCCCCAAACCCCTCATTGCTGTCCCCAAACCCCTCACTGCTGTCCCCAACCCCCTCACTGCTGTCCCCAAACCCCTCATTCCTGCCCCCAAACCCCTCATTGCTGTCCCAACCCCCTCACTGCTGTCCCCAACCCCTCATTGCTGTCCCCAAACCCCTCACTGCTGTCCCCAAACCCCTCACTGCTGTCCCCAAGCCCCTCACTGCTGTCCCCAAACCCCTCATTGCTGTCCCAAGCCCCTCACTGCTGTCCCCAAACCCCTCACTGCTGTCCCCAAACCCCTCATTCCTGTCCCCAAACCCCTCATTGCTGTCCCCAAACCCCTCACTGCTGTCCCCAGCCCCTCATTGCTGTCCCCAAACCCCTCATTCCTGCCCCCAAACCCCTCACTGCTGTCCCCAAACCCCTCACTGCTGTCCCCAAGCCCCTCACTGCTGTCCCCAAGCCCCTCATTGCTGTCCCCAGTCCCCTCACTGCTGTCCCCAGTCCCCTCACTGCTGTCCCCAGTCCCCTCACTGCTGTCCTAGCCCCTCACTGCTGTCCCCAAACCCCCCATTGCTGTCCCCAAACCCCTCACTGTTGTCCCCAAACCCCTCATTGCTGTCCCCAAACCTCTCACTGCTGTCCCCAGCCCCTCACTGCTGTCCCCAAACCCCTCACTGCTGTCCCCAGGCCCCCCAGCCCCTGGTTCCCATCCCCTGAACAAGCCAGGGGGCTCAGAAAGCAGGACAGGGTTTTCAGAAGCACCAGAGGCTGAGCAAGCAGCAGCAGCCACAACTCCTGGTGCTGCTGCTCTGGCTCTGAGTGTCCCTTCCAGAGGGACAAATTCCAGCTGGGAATGGGAGTGCACAGCAATTCCTCTGGAGCTGCCTGCTCCAAGCCCAGGACCTGGCCCACATAACCCCCAGCACTCCTCCAGCAGGCTGCTGACGTCCCTCCAGTGAGGAAGGAACATTCTGGATGGTTTTTGTCAGAAAAAGCAAACCCCAGGAGCGCTGAGCATCTCCCCCATGCCACAAATGACAGGTGAGGCCTCCCCTCTGTACCTGCCACTGCTGCACCTGACAAAGACACAGCCTCTGCACTGGCAGTTCTACAGAAAAACATCCCAAATATAAATGGATGCAATATTAGAAGGCAAAATACTCTCTATGGCAACCTGAAAGGTCTTAATTATCCCTGCAGGTGGCAGAAGGAGCAGCCCCACACACACCGAGCTGGCAGTGGGTTTGAGTGGGGGAAAAGCTCCAGAGTTCATTAGGGAAGGATCCTTGAACTCCAGCACCACCCCAGAAACTTGGGACTATTGTGTTTGTGACTTCAAAGGCATCTGAGATCGCAGGGAGGAGGAATCAGAGGAGGTTTCCAACTGCACAGGGCCCGTTCCTGTAGCAACAGCAGCGCTGGGGATGGGCTGGGATGGGTGGGGTGGATGGGGTGGGAATGGGGTGGGGATGGGGTGGGAATGGGGTGGGATGGATGGGAATGGGGTGGGAATGGGGTGATGGGGATGGATGGGGATGGAATGGGGATGGATGGGGATGGGGTGGGGATGGGGTGGGGATGGGGTGGGATGGGTGGGGATGGATGGGGATGGATGGGGATGGAATGGGGATGGGATGGGTGGGAATGGGGTGGAAATGGGTGGAAATGGATGGGAATGGATGGGGATGGATTGGATGGGGATGGATGGGATGGATGGGAATGGGGTGATGGGAATGGATTGGATGGGTGGGAATGGGGTGGGATGGGTGGGGATGGATGGGATGGATGGGATGGATGGGGATGGGGTGGGAATGGGGTGGGATGGGTGGGAATGGGTGGGAATGGGGTGGAAAATGCTAGGGATGGGGTGGGAATGGAGTGGGAATGGGGTGGGATGGATTGGAATGGAGTGAAAATGGGATGGGAATGGGGTGATGGGGATGGATGGGGATGGAATGGGGATGGATTGGATGGGGATGGATGGGAATGGGGTGGGATGGATGGGAATGGGTGGGAATGGGGTGGAAATGGATGGGGATGGAATGGGGATGGATGGGAATGGGGTGGGATGGGTGGGGATGGATGGGGATGGATGGGGATGCATTGGATGGGGATGGATGGGAATGGATTGGATGGGGATGGATGGGGATGGATGGGAATGGGGTGGGAATGGATTGGATGGGTGGGAATGGGGTGGAAATGGGTGGGAATGGATGGGAATGGATGGGGATGGGGTGGGGATCCTGTCCTCTCATTCTGAACCTGCTCCCCCTCGTTCCATCCCTGCCTGTCCATGCAGAACTCCCCAACACAAACGCCAGTCCTGCAGGAACTGCAGTGCCCAAAGCAGCTGGGTTGTGAAGATGTGCTCTGCTGGCTCAGAACAGAAGGGCCAGGGGCAGCTGCAGGGAGGAGAAGGTGTTTAACCAGCACTGAGACACAACCTGCCTCCAGGGAAACACTCCAGGTGGGCACACACAAACTGGGAGCTTCTGCTGTAGGAATATTTCCTTTGGAAATTATCAGCTCTCCAGAGAATTCCTGACCAGCTGGTAAGACAGTGCTCAGACATCATTATTTCTACAAATACAACAACCAGAAAAAAAAAAACCCAAAACAAAACAAAAAAACAATCAATCTTCAGCAGAATCAGCCTGAAGTCAACTTCCAGGAGAAATTTGCTGAGTAATCCTGGAGCAGAAAAAGCTCTTTTTCAATTATTCCCTGTGAGGATGTGAGGCCCTGGATCCCTGGCAGTGTCCCAGGCCAGGCTGGATGGGGTTTGGAGCAGCCTGGGACAGTGGGAAGTGTCCCTGCCATGGCAGGGGTGACACTGGGTGGCACTGGGTGACACTGGGTGACACTGGGTGTTCTTTAGCCCTGGTTCATCCTGCCCATCTCTGAGGAGCCTCAGCGCAGCAGGGCCTGCCTGGGTTCACACTCAGCTTCGTGCCAGGAAACCCCTGAACTTCCATCCCCTGAAACTCCTGAACCTCCACCCCCTGAAATCCCTGAACATCCCATGAAATCCCTGAACCTCCATCCCCAGAAACCCCTGAACCTCCATCCCCTGAAACCCCTGAACCTCCATCCCCTGAACCTCCATCCCTGAAACCCCTGACCCTCCATCCCCTGAAATCCCTGAACATCCCCTGAAACTCCTGAACCTCCATCCCCTGAAACCCCTGAACCTCCATCCCCTGAAATCCCTGAACCTCCATCCCCTGAAATCCCTGAACATCCCCTGAAACTCCTGAACCTCCATCCCCTGAAACTCCTGAACCTCCATCCCCTGAAATCCCTGAACCTCCATCCCCTGAACCTCCATCCCCTGAAACCCCTGAACCTCCATCCCCTGAAACCCTGAACCTCCATTCCCTGAAACCCTGAACCTCCATCCCCTGAAACCCCTGAATATCCCCTGAAACCCCTGAACATTCCCTGAAATCCCTGAACATCCCCCTGAAACCCCTGACCCTCCATCCCCTGAAATTCCTGAACCTCCATCCCCAGGAAACCCCTGAACCTCCATCCCCAGGGAATCCCTGGACATCCCCCTGAAATCCCTGAACATCCCCCTGAAACCCCTGAAATCCCCATGAAACCCCTGAACCTCCATCCCCTGAAACCCCTGAACATACCCCTGAAACCCTTGAACCTCCATCCCCAGGAAATCCTGAACCTCCATCCCCTGAAATTCCTGAACCTCCATCCCCTGAAACCCCTGAGCCTCCATCCCCTGAAACCCCTGAGCCTCCATCCCCTGAAACCCCTGAACATCCCCAAGGAATCCCTGAACCTCCATCCCCAGGAAACCCCTGGACATCCCCATGAAATCCCTGAACATCCCCCTGAAACCCCTGAACATCCCCTGAAACCCCTGAGCCTCCATCCCCTAAATCCAGGCTCTCACCCCAAGCCAGGGCTGGAGCTTTCCACAATCCCAGACCACGCTGAGCAGCTCAGGGGAGCTCCTCCTGCACTCCCCCACGCTTTCCATCAGAAAAAAAAAACCTCCTACAAATTTTATTATCAGCTTCTAGTAACAAGTCTGGAGCGAGGAATTCTTTAGGCTGGGGCTGGAGCCCTGCTCCCCCAGCTCCCCGTGGCAGCTCCCTGGGGCTCACACCCCCGCCCAGGAGGGCTCAGCACATCCACAGGAGATGAGATGGATCCTCCTCACATCGAGGAAAGACGAGTCACAACAGAGCAGGGCTCCTTTGAAAGGGCCCCGGCGTGGGGAGGGTGCTGGGGATGACAGAACCAGGCAGGGTCCCCAGGGACCGCTCCAGGCAGCTCCTGCTCACTCAGCACACGAGTGGGAGAGCAATTAGGAGGAACAGCAAGGAGCTGCTCCCCCTGCCAGCCCTCCCACTCACAGCCTCCCCCCACGGTGCTGCAGCGCTGGGGGACAGCCCCCTCGAACCCCCAGAGTCCCCACAAATCCCCAGAGTCCCTACAAACCCCTACAAACCCCCACAATACCCTACAGCCCCCTACAAACCCCCAGAGTCCCTACAACACCCTACAAACCCTCAGAGCCCCCACAATACCCTACAGCCTGGCTGTGGGCAGTGGGCAGGTCCTGTGGGCAGTGGGCAGGTCCTGGTGGGCAGTGGCAGGTCCTGTGGGCAGGTCCTGGTGGGCAGTGGGCAGTGGACAGGTCATGGTGGGCAGTGGGCAGGTCATGGTGGACAGTGGGCAGTGGGCAGTGGGCAGGTCCTGTGGGCAGTGGTAGGTCCTGGTGGACAGTGGGCAGGTCCTGGTGGGCAGTGGGCAGGTCCAGTGGGCAGTGGGCAGGTCCTGGTGGGCAGTGAGCAGGTCCTGTGGGCAGTGGGCTGTGGACAGGTCCTGTGGGCAGTGGGCAGGTCCTGGTGGGCAGTGGGCAGTGGGCAGGTCCTGGTGGGCAGTGAGGAGGTCCTGTGGGCAGTGGACAGGTCCTGGTGGGCAGTGGCAGGTCCTGTTGGGCAATGCTGCCCACCCCGTGCTGCCCCACGAGTGCCAGACCCACTGAGGGGACACAAGAGGCTGGCAGCAATCCTGGAGCAGCTCCTGGCACTACAGCACAGAGATGCTGAGCTCCTGCTCCCTTGCCACCCTCCCAGGAGAGCAGGACAAAGCAGGTCCGAGCCCCTGGTGTGGATTTATTATTTAATATCAGCGTGTAAGCAGAGCTGCCCCGTGCTAACAAACTGACAGCAAAGGAACCAGCCACGAGCCCTGCAAGAATCACACCAGACAATTAAACAGCCCTTCCAAAAATAGCCCACCTGACCTGCCAGCACTCCTGACTATCAATCCAGCCCTGCAGAGAAGCTGCTACAGCTGAGTCAAACCTCAAAACATCCCTGAAAATAGAGGCAAGGCAGTGCGTGTCTGCCAGCGATCCTCCCCTTCCTCAATTTAGACTGCTCAGAAACCTTCCCAGAGCAAAATCACCACGTGTCAGGAGCAGAGAGAGAGGGAGGGAAGGCACGGCAGTGGGGGGAGGCTGAGAGACTGGGGGGGTCGGGGATGGGGGACAGGGACACAGGGATACAGGGATGGGGACAGGGACACAGGGATGGGGGACAGGGATACAGGGATGGGGGACAGGGATACAGGGATGGGGGACACAGGGATGGGGGACAGGGACACAGGGATGGGTACAGGGACACAGGGATGGGACACAGGGATGGGGACACAGGGATACAGGGATGGGGACAGGGACACAGGGATGGGGGACACAGGGATGGGGGACAGGGACACAGGGATGGGGACAGGGACACAGGGATGGGAACAGGGACACAGGGATGGGGGACAGGGATACAGGGATGGGGACAGGGATGGGGGACAGGGACACAGGGATGGGGGACAGGGATGGGGACAGGGATACAGGGATGGGGGACAGGGATACAGGGATGGGGGACAGGGACACAGGGATGGGGACAGGGACACAGGGATGGGACAGGGACACAGGGATGGGGGACAGGGACACAGGGATGGGGGACAGGGATGGGGACAGGGACACAGGGATGGGGGACAGGGATGGGGACACAGGGATGGGGGACAGGAATGGGGGACACAGTGACACAGGGATGGGGACACAGGGATGGGGGACACAGGGATGGGGACAGGGACACAGGGATGGGACACAGGGATTGGGGACACAGTGACACAGGGATGGGGGACACAGGGATGGGGACACAGGGATGGGGGACACAGTGACACAGGGATGGGGGAACAGTGACACAGGGATGAGGGACACAGGGATGGGGGACAGGGACACAGGGATGGGGGACAGGGATGGGGGACAGGGACACAGGGATGGGACACAGGGACACAGGGATGAGGGACACAGGGATGGGGGACACAGTGACACAGGGATGGGGGACACAGGGATGGGGGACACAGTGACACAAGGATGGGGGACACAGGGATGGGGGACACAGTGACACACGGGTGGCACAGTGACACAGGGATGGGGGGACACAGGGACACAGGGATGGGGACACAGGGATGGGGACACAGTGACAAGGGGTGCACAGTGACACAGCAATGGGGACACAGTGACAAGGGGGGCACAGTGACAGTGAGCTGACATCAGGACCCCACCCAGGATCTCCCCCTGCTCATGGGGCTGTCTGGCAGGAAATTCCGAGTGTGGAACCCCCCTGGCTGCTCTCCATGAGCAGGGGGACGCTGTGCAGCACAGCCAGGCCCTGCCTGCACCCCCTGGGAATTCCAGAACTATCTCAGAGCTGCTGAGGATGAGGAGGGTGCTGTGCCTCCCATCTCAGGGGCTGTAACCCCACAAATCCTGCAGCCCCTGTGGAAACAGCTGAGCCCAAGGAATCCCAGGGATCCAGAACCACTCAGGGGTTTGGGCTGGAGAGGAGCTGCAGGACCAGCCCAGCTCCACTGCCCAGAGCTCCAGGGATGTCACCAGACACAGCTGAGCCACCCCAGCCTGGCACAGCAGCCTTCCCCCAGCCACACAGGTGAAAAGAAACTTTAAAATAACGACCCTCTCTGCCACATTGCACAAACCCCTGAAATGCACCCTTGGATTCCTCATTTCAGCCTTTTCAGAGGCTGTGCAGTTCTGCTTCCCCTGCCAGCGAGGGTCACTCACAGGAAGTTGCTGCACGGTTTCCGTGCTGGCACAGCACAGCCCTGCTCACAAACCTGCACAGAGAGCTGCTCAGGGAACCCAGGCAGGCACTGGGGCTCAGAACTGCCCTGCCAGGACCTGTCCCAGGCACTGAGACACAGAACTGCCCTGCCAGGACCTGTCCCAGGCACTGGGACACAGAACTGTCCTGCCAGGACCTGTCCCAGGCATTGAGACACAGAACTGCCCTGCCAGGACCTGTCCCAGGCACTGGGGCACAGAACTGTCCTGCCAGGACCTGTCCCAGGCACTGAGACACAGAACTGCCCTGCCAGGACCTGTCCCAGGCACTGAGACACAGAACTGCCCTGCCAGGACCTGTCCCAGGCACTGAGACACAGAACTGTCCTGCCAGGACCTGTCCCAGGCACTGAGACACAGAACTGCCCAGCCAGGACCTGTCCCAGGCACTGGGGCTCAGAACTGCCCTGCCAGGACCTGTCCCAGGCACTGAGGCACAGAACTGCCCTGCCAGGACCTGTCCCAGGCACTGAGACACAGAACTGCCCTGCCAGGACCTGTCCCAGGCACTGGGGCTCAGAACTGCCCTGCCAGGACCTGTCCCAGGCACTGAGACACAGAACTGCCCTGCCAGGACCTGTCCCCTCTTGCCCAGGGTCTGGGGGGACACCAGAGCTGCTCCAAGCACAGACAGAGCTCTGCAGGACACAGCAGCCCCTTGTCAGGGTCATTGTCTGCCCAGCCTTCCTCAGAGCAGCCCCAGGCAGGGCTGGGCTCTGATCTCAGAGCTCTGGGCTCCGGGGAGGGGACACAGCCCAGCTGGGCCCTGCAGAGCCCAAAGCTCCTGCCAGGACCCAGCACAGCGAGTGCACACCTGGATTTTGGTGTCTGACCCATCAGATCCCCCTGGGCTGGCCTGGTCCTGCACACCAACAGCTGTCACTGCACCCCAACAGCTGTCACTGCACACCCACAGCTGTCACTGCACCCCAACAGCTGTCACTGCACACCCACAGCTGGCACTGCACACCCACAGCTGTCACTGCACACCCACAGCTGTCACTGCACACCCACAGCTGGCACTGCACACCCACAGCTGTCACTGCACACCAACAGCTGTCACTGCACACCAACAGCTGGCACTGCACACCCACAGCTGTCACTGCACCCCAACAGCTGTCACTGCACCCCAACAGCTGGCACTGCACACCCACAGCTGTCACTGCACACCCACAGCTGGCACTGCACACCCACAGCTGTCACTGCACACCCACAGCTGTCACTGCACACCCACAGCTGGCACTGCACACCCACAGCTGTCACTGCACACCCACAGCTGTCACTGCACCCCACAGCTGTCACTGCACACCAACAGCTGTCACTGCACACCAACAGCTGTCACTGCACCCCAACAGCTGTCACTGCACACCAACATCTGTCACTGCACACCCACAGCTGGCACTGCACACCCAACAGCTGGCACTGCACACCCACAGCTGTCACTGCACCCCACAGCTGTCACTGCACCCCAACATCTGTCACTGCACCCCAACATCTGTCAGTGCACCCCAACAGCTGTCACTGCACCCCACAGCTGTCACTGCACCCCAACATCTGTCACTGCACACCCAACATCTGTCACTGCACACCAACATCTGTCACTGCACACCAACAGCTGGCACTGCACCCCACAGCTGGCACTGCACCCCACAGCTGTCACTGCACCCCACAGCTGTCACTGCACACCCACAGCTGGCACTGCACACCCACAGCTGTCACTGCACACCAACAGCTGGCACTGCACACCCACAGCTCCAGCAGGAACAGCAGCTTTTCCTTTTCCTTTTCCTCCGTGCAGGACAGCACAACCCGCTGCTTTTCCGGGCTGTTCCAGCCCAGGTTTGTTCAGCATCGCTGCTGGGGCAGCAGCAGCAGCGACAGCAGAGCTCCCACAGCTCCCAGTGCCTGTGCTGGGCTCCCACAGCTCCCACAGCTCCCAGTGCTGGGCTCCCACAGCTCCCACAGCTCCCAGTGCTGGGCTCCCACAGCTCCCAGTGCCTGTGCTGGGCTCCCACAGCTCCCACAGCTCCCAGTGCCTGTGCTGGGCTCCCACAGCTCCCAGTGCCTGTGCTGGGCTCCCTCAGCTCCCAGTGCCTGTGCTGGGCTCCCTCAGCTCCCAGTGCCTGTGCTGGGCTCCCTCAGCTCCCACAGCTCCCAGTGCTGGGCTCCCACAGCTCCCACAGCTCCCAGTCCCCGTGCTGAGCCCCCAGGTGATGCTGAGCCCCAGGTGATGCTGAGCCCCAGGTGATGCTGAGCCCCAGGTGATGCTGAGCCCCAAGGTGATGCTGAGCCCCAGGTGATGCTGAGCCCCCAGGTGATGCTGAGCCACCAGCCCTTGCAGTCACATCTCTCATTTCCGTGCAATGGCAGGGCCTGGGCAGAAATCAAACCCGAGCAGGACAAGAGCTGAATGTGCAATAGGAAATCAAAGGAGCAGCTGTCCTGCCAGCAGCACCTCCCACAGCCACTGCAGAGCAGGGAGAGAGCCCAGCAGCCCTGCAGAGCAGGGAGATGAGAGAGCAGCTCCTCGCTGGACATCCAGCAGCCCTGGCTCCTTACAGGGACAGAACATCAAAGGCAGAGGGCAATAAAGTGGGACTGGCAGTGAGCAGAGCATCCCCACACACAGAGCTGTGCTGGAGAGCACCAGGGCACCCTGAGAGCACCAGGGCATCCTGAGAGCACCAGGGGGATCCTGAGAGCACAGGGGGATCCTGAGAGCACCAGGGGGACCCTGAGAGCACCAGGGGATCCTGGCAGCACCAGGGGATCCTGAGAGCACCAGGGCATCCTGAGAGCACCAGGGGGACCCTGAGAGCACCAGGGGATCCTGGCAGCACCAGGGGATCCTGAGAGCACCAGGGGGATCCTGGTAGCACCAGGGGATCCTGAGAGCACCAGGGGATCCTGAGAGCACCAGGGGATCCTGAGAGCACCAGGGGATCCTGAGAGCACCAGGGGGATCCTGAGAGCACCAGGGGGATCCTGAGAGCACCAGGGCATCCTGAGAGCACCAGGGCGATCCTGAGAGCACCAGGGCATCCTGAGAGCACCAGGGAGGGGATCCTGAGAGCACCAGGGGGATCCTGGCAGCTCCTGCACATCACCCACCACAAAGGGCTTGACCCCAGCTCGGTTTCAGCCCTGCACTAAGTGGATTGGCCAGCTCCCCAAAGCCCTGGGATGCTCCAGGAGCAGCAGAGGATGGTGCTGAGCCCACCCCAGCACGGTGGGGCCACGCCAGCAGCACCTCAGGCCTGGCTCCAGCCCACCAGCATTGCTGTTCCCTAAATCCTCCCCAAAGCCAAGAGCTCCAGCACCCCGTGCAGTCAGCAGGGAGCTGACAGCTATTATTTTAGGAGTCTCCATCTGGACCCACTGCAGCATCTTGCTGCTCTAATTTAGGACACAGGCTGCCAGGGAGGGGATGCTGCTCCCACCCCCGGGGATGCTGGACTTGGAGCACCCTCCCTGGAGGTGAGCTGGGGGTGTCCCTGCAGCCCTGAAGTGTCCCAGGCCAGGCTGGACGGGGCTGGAGCAGCTGGGACAGGGGCAGGGGTCCCCTGGAGCAGCTGGGACAGGGGCAGGGGTCCCTGCCATGGCCTGGAGGGCTCTGAGCTTTATTCCAGCCCAGCACCATCACCCATCTGCTCCCACTGAGGCTCCCAGAGCAGGGCAGGGAGGGCAGCCCTGGTGGGAACCCTTTGCTTCCCCTCTCAGGAGGCACCAGATGGGCCACTGAGTTATTCTGAACCTCTCTGAGTGCTGACACAACACTGTTCCCTCACATGACTTTCCTCCTGCTTTTTAAAGAAGTTTTCTTGTTTCGCTCTGACACAGTGGAAGTCAATTCACAGCCCAGGCTGGAGCGATAAGGGAAGAGCTCACAGCACAGCCCCAGGCCCTGAGGCAGGAATCAGATAAATGACCACAGCAAGGAAGGGAACAGGAAAGCTCTGCAGCCCCAAACCCCACAGAGCAGGAAGAGCAGCAGCAAAGGGCAAAATGCCCAAAATTCTGGAGCTGGCTGTGTAGGGAGAAGGCTGCAAAGCCCAGCTGGGCGTGGGACAGGGGATGGGGACACACAGGACCCTGCTGGAGGGAGCAGTGGCTGCTGTGGCCCTTCCAGGACCTTCAGGGCTGCTGTTTCTGTTGTCACATTTACAGCACCCCCATCCCCAGGGAGCCCCAGAGCCTGGCCAGGGACCCTCAGTGGGGCTGGTCCCACCCCTGGGTGCTGCTCAGGGTCCCTTGGGTGGCCCTGGAGAGCAGCACCCACAGCAGGTCCCTGCTGGAGCCAGCAATCCTTCACAGAAACCCCAGCCTTGTAATTTCTGCAATTAAAAAGGGAGTTCTTGCACGGAGTTAAAATGGAAGTTTTTGTCACAAATTACCGGCTTTCACTCCCCTCATACCTGAGCTCACACTGAAACTTCAATGGAAATTTCCAGGAGAATGAGAAAGTGAGTCAGCCTGCCCTTCCCAACAGGCATTTATTTCCATCCTCTCGGACTCAGTTAATAGTAACAGCAGAGAAATTAAGTTTATTCCAAATTTACAAAGCCCAGCAGAGGGGCGGTGGATGTGGAGGGAACTCCAGAGCCCAGAGGGATGTGCTGCTGGCCAGGGGCGCTGTGCTGAGGCTCTGTCCCCACTCAGGGACTGCTCCTGCCCCTGGGGACAGGCAGCAGGTGCCACAGGGAGTTGTGTCACCCACGTTATCCCACCCACACCGCCCTGGGGAGCGGCTGAATGACCTAAAACACAAACCAGCCCTGTAAGCTCTGGGGCAAAGTGCAGCCAGGTAAAACCTTCCAAAGGCACAGAGGCCAAGCAGGGAAATAAATCCCAGCTGTCACTGGGGAAGGAGCAGGGATGGGAGCAGAGAATGGATGAGCAGCAGGGGACCAGGACATCCTGTGAGAGCCCTGACCGAGTCACAGCCACTCCTGGCCACCACAACCCTGGGGACAGAGCCATGGGGACAGAGCCATGGGGACAGAGCCATCCTCCCCAAACACCCAGCCTGGGACACTGAGGCACAGGAACAACCCAGGGCTGGGGGTTTGGCCTCCCTTGTGCAACCTGACAGCACAGGGGACACAAAAAAAAGTGTCCAAAGTGCATTTCAGAGTGCTCAGGACACGTCCCAGGGCTCCTGCTCCTCCAGCACAGCAGGGCTGAGGGTCTGGAGATGCCCTGCAGAGCTTCCTGCCCTGCTCCTCATCTCTTGGGTGTTCAGCTCAGCAGAGGGGCTGTTGGAAGAACAGAAAAATCCTTTCAGGTGTACAAGAAGGGAGAACTGAATCCTGCTCCAAGGTGCAGAGACAAAAGCCATTTGTCACACAGGACATGTCCACAGCCCAGCCCTCCCTGCAGAGCTGAGAGCTGCCAACCAAGAATTCACACCCAGACTGTTTGGGACCAGACACTCACCCAGCTGCAGAGAGGGAAGGAATCTCAGCTACAGTTTGAAGTTATTTTAGAAAAATTCTCTACAAGGGCTCAGCAGCCGACCAAAATGCAAATCACCATCATGGCTTCCTGAGCAAATGAGCCACTGCTGCATTTTTTCCAGTCCGGCAGCATCCTGCTCTGAAGCTCTAAGAGCAGCCCCAGTGAGCAGCAGCCAGTTAAAGCCTCTGCTCCTGCCAAGAGCCCGGATTCGGGCTCTGAGTGACCCGCTAAGTGACACTTTTCCCACCTCAGGAGCTCTGGGAGACACCAGGTCACAGCTGTGCCCTTGTCACTGCTGTGGCTGTGCCCTCCTGCCCAAGGCACCAGGGATGGATCCCTGTCCATGTCCCTGCTCGTGTCCATGTCCCCACTCCTGTCCTCACTCCTGTCCCTGTCCCTGCTCCTGTCCATGTCCCTGTCCATGTCCCTGTCCCTATCCCCACTCCTGTCCCTGCTCCTGTCCCTGTCTCTGCTCCTGTCCCTGCTCCTGTCCTATCCCTGCTCGTGTCCATGTCCCCACTCCTGTCCCTGCCCCTGTCCATGTCCCTGCTCTCTCCCTGCTCATGTCCCTGTCCCTATCCCCACTCCTGTCCCTGCTCATGTCCCTGCTCCTGTTCCTGTCCCCACTCCTGTCCTATCCCTGCTCCTGTCCCATCCCTGTCCCTGTCCCCACTCCTGTCCCTGCCCCTATCCCCATTCCTGTCCCTGTCCATGTCCCTGCTCGTGTCCCTGTCCCTGCCCCTGTCCCCACCCCTGTCCCTGCTCGTGTCCCTGTCCCATCCCTGTCCCCACTCTCTCCCTGCTCATGTCCCTGTCCCACTCCTGTCCCTGTCCCCACTCCTGTCCCTGCTCCTGTCCATGTCCCCGCTCTCTCCCTGCTCGTGTCCCTGTCCCATTCCTGTCCTACCCCTGCTCGTGTCCCTGTCCCTGCTCGTGTCCCTGTCCCCGTCCCTCCCAAGGACACAGCTCCCAAGTTTCCCCACACCCCCCAGCCCCAGCCCCCTCCTCTCCCAGCACTGCTCAGGCTCCTCTCCACCCAACACAAGCAGGACAGGTTTGGGAATTAACAGCCTGAGCTGCTGGAGAGGGGCCTTGGACACAGGATCACACAAATGTGAATTATTGCAGGTTGGAGCCTTTCCTGGGGCAGAAATCACAGAAATCACCTGGGCTGGGGAGGGGACACAGCTCCTGTCAGGGATGTCCCTCTGGGCAGCTCTGCCACCCTCAGTCACAGACCCTGCATGAAAGGGCACTTGGCCCTGACCAGACCCACAAAAAGCAAATTATTCCACCCAGCTCTCCAGAAACCAAGTGAACAGGGAGATGTTGATCCTCCCCACCAAGGCTGGCTGCCCAAGGAGCCATCCTGGGGCAGAAAACACCAACAAAGCCTCTCCCACAGCCCATCTGCATCACCACGGGCAAGCAATGGCATCTGCACAGTAAAAACAGAATTGAGCCATGGGAAATTAGAAATATAAATATAAATAATATCGTTATAAATATAAATATCGTAAATATAAATACAAATATAAACAATATCAATAAATACAAAAATATAAATAAAATTATTAGTATAAATATAAGTGTAAATAAAAAAATGAATATAAATTAAATATAAATATAAATAGAATATAAAGTATTTAAATAAATAAATATTCATATAAATATAAATAAAATATAAGCATAAAATATAGATATAAATATAGATATAAATATAGATATAAATATAAATATAAATATAAATATAAATATAAATATAAATATAAATATAAATAATCTGGGGGATCATTTCCAGCCGTGCAGAAATCTGGGTGACAGTGACTTATCCTGAGGCCAGAGGGGCTCCAGCAGGGACCCAGCCCAGCCTGGCACACCCCCTGCCCATGGGGACAGTGCATCTGTCCCAGGCAGCAGGACACGGCTGCACCACTCCTGTCCCCTCCTGTCCCCTCTCAGTTAAACCCAAGCTATGACAGAGCACTGCCAGGGGTTTCTGCTAAGCCCAGCTCAAGTGAAGTGTTTAACAGTAATGAATTCAAAGGAAGAGGAGATCTAAACCCAGCTTACCCAGGCTCTCCTGGGGCAGGCCCAGCACTCAGCTCTGCCAGGCTCCAGCCCAGGTTTCATCATCCCATCCCAGCCCAGCCCAGTCCAGCCTATCCCAGCCCTGCCAGGCTCCATCATCCCATCCAAGCCCTGCCAGGCTCCATCCCAGCTGATCCCAGCCCTGCCAGGCTCCATCCCAGCTGATCCCAGCCCTGCCAGGCTCCATCCCAGCTGATCCCAGCCCTGCCAGGCTCCAGCCCAGGCTCCAGCCCAGCTAATCCCAGCCCTGCCAGGCTCCATCATCCCATCCCATCCCTGCCAGGCTCCATCCCAGCTGATCCCAGCCCTGCCAGGCTCCATCCCAGCTGATCCCATCCCAGCCAGGCTCCATCCCAGCCCTGCCAGGCTCCATCATCCCATCCCATCCCTGCCAGGCTCCAGCCCAGCTGATCCCAGCCCTGCCAGGCTCCATCCCAGCTGATCCCAGCCCTGCCAGGCTCCAGCCCAGGCTCCAGCCCAGCTAATCCCAGCCCTGCCAGGCTCCATCATCCCATCCCATCCCTGCCAGGCTCCATCCCAGCTGATCCCAGCCCTGCCAGGCTCCATCCCAGCTGATCCCATCCCAGCCAGGCTCCATCCCAGCCCTGCCAGGCTCCATCATCCCATCCCATCCCTGCCAGGCTCCAGCCCAGCTGATCCCAGCCCTGCCAGGCTCCAGCCCAGCTGATCCCAGCCCTGCCAGGCTCCATCCCAGCTGATCCCAGCCCCCAGGCAGTGCTGGTCCTGCTGGGAGCAGGGGCTGCACCAGCTCTGATTCAGCCTCTCCTCGGCAGCGCTGCCGGGAAGGGCTCCGGAGCCGGAGCCACAGTAAATAATGACTTTGCACTGCGTCAGGAGCTAATCCACTCAGTGATGCAAATGAAATTCATGGGCCACTTCCCCCTCACTCGGCTCCTCAGTGATATTATAAAACAATCCTGACTTCATCCCATGTCACCGCGGCTGCAGGAAGCCATTCAGGGGAGCCAGGACGACTTTCACTCACTCCTCTTCACCACCTCACTCTCTCATTCTTCTGCTATAATTGGAAATCATGAAAATGCATTTGTTCATGTGCTCCCAGTGTCAGCTATTCAGCGTGCTCTCCGTTCAGACCAGCAGAACGAAGGTGTTCGGCTGTTCCCCCCAAAGGTGAAGCTATTCCTGTTGCATCCTCTCACATGGCAACAAAGGACGGGGAGGAATCCGCCAGCAGGATCAGCTGGAACACGCTGGCAGCACAGCGTGAGGAAGAGGAAGAACAGCTGAAGGCTGAGATTCAGACATCTGAATCTTTTTTAGCTTCCCTGCTGCTGACTAAATACCAAATGTAGGAAGACGAGAGCAGAACTACAGGAGACTGAGGATTTTAAACATAGAACCAGAGAATCCTGCAATGGTTTGGGTTGGGAACCAAAAGCTCATCTTGTTCCACTCCTTGCCATGGCAGGGACACTTCCACTGTCCCAGGCTGGCTGGGACACTGCCAGGGATCCAGGGATCCACAGCTGCTCTGGGAATTCCAGCCCAGCCAGGAATTCCATCCCAGTATCCCAATACCCATCCCTGCCATTCCCTGGGTCCTGTCCCTCCATCCCTGTCCCCAGTCCCTCCCCAGCTCTCCTGGATCCCTCCAGGTCCTGGCAGGGCTCTGAGCTCTCCCTGGATCCTTCCCCCCTCCAGGTGTCACCCCCAATTTTCCCAACCACACCCCAAAAACAATCAACTCCTCTCCTGCTCAGAGCTGGAAGGGTTCCCTTGTTCCAAAGGGAGCTCCCACCCCAGGAGGGAAGCTCACAGACTGGCTCTTTGGAAAAACCCAGATTTAAGTAGATGCAAAAAAAGCCAATTTTCAGGGAACTGTGCCATAACAAGCCTCGAGTTTGCAAATCCAGTAACTTCCATGCTCTGGAGCTTATTAATATTGGATTTTTTGGCAGGCAGCGCCTTGTCCAGCTCGGATTAGCAGCAAGTATATTCTGCCTGTCAGATTTAAACAAGATGTATAAATCTGGCACAAAAGCAAGACCAAATATGGAAGCAAATTATTTAAATTGACAAGATGTAGCTCACAAGCTTTAAGTGAGGCAGTCAGTGCCCATCAGCTGGGCACAGCTCCTGCTCTGGGCCACAGGAGTTAAACCCTGAAAGCAAGAGGCTAACGAGGTTACCCACCCCAAACACTCACTGATTCCACTATCAGCCTGGATTGCAATTTTTCTTTTTTTTTTTTTTGTTGTTTTTTTTTTTGTTGTTTTTTTTTTTGGGTTTTTTTGTTTTTGTTTTTTTTTTTTTTTTGTTTGTTTTTTTCCATATGATGGGAAGAGCAGGATGGCTACAAACAGCTGGGGGAGTCAGCCCAAAATCCCTGAAAAGCAAACACTGAGCCCTGAGAGACTGAATGGGCTGGGCCAGGCTCACAGGAGGTGACAGCCCTGTCCCCGTTTGGGGCCACCCCTGCAGTGCAGGATGTGGCCAGGGCCAGTGGCCAGCAGCTGGCAGGAGCAGCAGCAGGGCTCCATGTGCCCTCAGTGCTGCGGGAGCAGAGCTGTCACTGCTGTCACTGCTGTCACCGCGCTGTCACCGCTCATCAAAGGCATTTCCCCCACAGGAGCTGGCCTGGCTGGCAGAACCACGGCCAGGGCTCCAGGAGTGGCTCCAGGAGCTCCCACCCATGCACAGACCCTTCCCCAACAGGAGAAAAGCGAGTGCTGCTGGTGAGTTCATTGCATGGAGTTCAGGAGCCTCCTCACAGGGAGAACATTTCATTTGATTCATTTTTCCACTGAAGGCCAGTGTAAAACCAGGAGGGATCAATCCCTCAAAGTGATCCCAGGAGCCCAGGGGTGACCAGGGCAGAGCCCAACACACACCTGCACACAGGAGGAAGCTGCTTGGCCAGAGCCATCCCTCTGCCTGGTCCTGCTGAGCCTCTGCACAGGGGAGACACATTTGGGGTGCTAGGAGAAGGACACAACTCTGTCCCCCCACCCCAGGAGCCCCCAGTTCCTTGGGATGGGATGGGATGGGATGGGAGCAGAGCAACCCTGGGAGAGCCCCCCAGGCTGGGATGGCCAGGGCCTGGCTGGGTGCAGGAGCCCTGCACAGCTCTGGGTGCAGCCCAGGCTGAGCTTTGGAACGCTGCCTTCCCTTCCCAGGAATGGCCACAGCCAGCACAGCTCCTGGGAATGGATCCTGCTGGACTCACAGCTCAGCTGCTGCCAACCTCACCAGAGCTTTTTCTGTGCCCCCATCCCTGCTGTGGCTCCTGTGGATTGGTGCTGGTCCTGCAGGACAGGGCAGCCAGGGTCACATCTGTCCCCTGACACCAGCCCTGACATTTCACCTTCATCCCCTGGGTCAAAACTGAGGCAGTTATGGTCATTTTACACCCCTGATGTTCCTGTCACCTGTCTGCTCCAGGGACTCCTGGCATGGCACAGGGGCCACCAACACCAGCCTAGGCCAGGGAGGGATGGATGGATGGATGGAAGGATGGATGGAGGGATGGAGGGATGGAAGGAGGGATGGAGGGATGGATGGAGGGATGGATGGATGGATGGATGGATGGAAGGAGGGATGGGCTCAGAGCTGGGAACAGCAGCCCACAGCTCTCCTCTCCCTGAAGAAAGGGAAACCCAAGGGACAGCATTGTCCTGTCCCCTCCAGTCCAGCTGCCCCTGTGCAGGTGTGAGGGCACTGTGCCACCCCCGGGAGCCCCTGGTCCCCCTGCAAGGAGCACAGGGCCTGTGGCTTCTGCTAAATCTCAAACTATGGGGCAAAGCCATTGCAGGGGATGCTCAAGCCAGGCTTTATTTCCTTCCATCACCTGGGAGGTCTGGAGGGCTCTGGAGCAGTCCCAGCTGTGGGACAGGACACAAATAGGGCTGGCAACCCAGGGCTGCTCCCCACACTGCAGATTTTGTTTCCCTGCCTTTCCCACAGAGTGATTTACAGCCCAGAGCCCTCCAGGAGCACGAGGAACACGCTGCCCAGGCACCTGTGGTTACTCTCCCCCTGCAGGGAGCTCCTTACTCACCCTGCTCTGAGTGGCTCTCGCTCACAGAGCTGCAGAGCAGTGACTCAGAGCTCACTGGTGGCACTCATGTCCCCACCACTCCGGGCTGTCCTTGGTGGCACCCCGAGGCCACCAGCCCAGGCTGGGCTGTGCCAGCTGCACCAACCCTCTCACAGCTGCAAAGAGCCACCCAAACACTTCTCCTGGGCACAGCCCCATCCCACCCACCCTGCAAACACCCCTGTGTGACACACACCTGTGTGACACCCACCTGTGTGACACACACCTGCACTCAGGGCTAACCCCTTCCAGCCTCCCCTCTGATCACACCTTTAACAACAGGCTCCAGGCAATGCTGCCCTGCCAAACCACAGCCAGAAACCCACTCCTGCCCCTGTGATCATCACTCCTGCATGCTGGAGGGCACTGAGGAGCCTCTCCAGCCCTCTCAGTGCCTGTTGAGCTGCAGGAGGAGGAGGAGGAGCTGTGCTGGCAGCCGAGCAGGGAGGGCAGCAGCCCACAGCAAGGCTTGCGCAATCCCCCGGCTCCTCCAGAAACCCCAGAGCTCTCAGAACTCACAGCAGCTCCTGAGAGCACCCTCAGCCCCACACCCCCGAGGTCTGGCTGTGTCACAGCAGCGGTGCCAGGGCAGGTGGGTGCCCAGCAGGAGGATGCTCTGACCCTGCAGGGCTGGGGGCTCACACGTGTGCCAGCGAGCAGGCGTGCACAAATGCCTGCACTGTTTGCTGAGGAGTCTCCTTAGAGACAGCCCAGGCATTAAATTCCCCAGGAAGACTCAATAGCTGGAGAATAATCACGGCAGAGGCTCAGGGCTGGGCTGGTTTAACCTGTGCAGGGTGTCAGAGCCACCAGGTGTGTGCAAACCCTCCTGGCACCCCAAACCCCAAACCCAGCAGCAGCCTGTGCCCCGGGAAGGAAGCAGACCCCTCATTATCCGGGCCCCTGATCACTGGGGGATGGCAGCTATCTCCGGAGATAAGAGAGAAAAATCCACCCTGCAGCTGTGGGGGGAGGGAGACACAAACCACTTCCAGTGCTGGGCCAGCCCCTGAGCTCTGCAGGGGCACTGGGGGCTGCTGAGCCTGCCCAGCCCAGCCTGGCACTGCCAGGGGCTGCACTGCCAGGGGCTGCACTGCCAGCTGCCTCCAGAGCCCCTCACTCCACAAAACCTCCCTCCAAAAAACCTCCCTCCAAAAAACCCCTCACTCCAAAAAACCTCCATCCAAAAACCCTCCCTTTAAAACCCCCTCCCTTCAAAAAACCTCCCTTTAAAAACCCCTCACTCCAGAACACCTCCATCCAAAAAACCTCCCTCCAAAACACCTCCAAAATCCCCCTCCTCTCCAAAACACCTCCCTCTAAACTCCCTCTCCCAAACCCCTATCCCCCCAAACCTTTATCCCTCCACCAAAACCTTTGTCCCTCCTCCAAATCCCCCTCTCTAAAACACCTCCCTCCAAAAACCCTCACTCCAAAGCCTCCTCCCTCCAAACACCTTGCTCTAAAACCCTTCTCCCCCCTCCAAAACCCCCTTTCCCTCTCCAAAACCATCTCTCCTCCAAAACTCCCTCTCCAAAACCCTCTCACTCCAAACCCCTCTCCCCCCTGAACACTCCCTGCTCCAAACCCCCTCTCCCTGCTCCAAGCCCCCTCTCCCTGCTCCAAACCCCCTCTCCCTGCTCCAAGCCCCCTCTCCCTGCGTGCAGGTGCCCAGGGCAGGGCAGGATCAGCCAGGCCAGCCCAGGTGCCAGCTCTAAGCCCAGCCTGGGGCCCAGGTTCCCATGTCCCAGCAGCTCTGGGTGCACTGGGCTGTGCAGAGCCAGCCCCACTTCCCTTTTCTGCTCTGCAGCCCTGCCCTGTGCCAGGGACAGCTCCCCACGGGCTCTGCTGCCCCAGCCTCCTTGGGGACACCTTGGGGACACCTTGGGGACACCCAGGGCTGCGTTAGCACACAGAAACCCCTCCGAAATCGCATCTCCAATTTCTGCAGCATTATATAATTAGCATCGTTTGTGTCGCAAAAAGTAATTGCAGTAACATTTTTAATTAGTCTATTTGAACACTAACATTTCTCCAGTGTGCATAATGTGTTGACACGAAATTACTGGGTTGGAGGCGACTCGGAGTGATTGGAGTTTGTTTTGCTTTTGTTGCTTTGGGTGTTTAATGCAGGCACCACGAGCCCAGGCTGCAGAGCTGCAGGGGAGAGCGAAGTGTGATGGGTTTCACTTCCGTCTGGGGGGAGGAAGGGTGGCTTCTGAAGGCACTCAAGAGAAAAAAATACTTGTTTGAGAGGTAAGGCCTGGGTGACATTTTCCAGCTGCACGGTTCTGGTCTCAGATAAAAACACAAAACACAGCGCTGGCCTTGAAGGACAGGAGAGGCAAAGCTGGAGGGAGGAATTCTGTGTGGATAAAGTCTGGGAGCAGAGCTGGTCTGAGGAGTTTCTTTCTTACTGAGTCACAAGCAGGACAAGAAATAAACATTCTCCCCAGAAAAGTTCCTGCACGGGATCCAAGCACCCGTTACCAGAAGATGATTTTTCCCCTTTCTCTTCAGGAGGAATCAAGATTCTCCTTTCCAAGATCTCTCCTACACTGTCCATGTGAAAGCAGTGACAGATGCAGGTTATTTTTTGCTCCCAAGTGTGAATCCTGTTCCACTGCTCCTCACCTTGCCCAGACCCCGGGGTGTGAGCCCAGCCCAGCCCAGCAGCTCCAGGCTGAGCTCCTGGGTCACATCCCTGATCCACAAAGGGACCAAGAGCTGCCTGGACAGCAGCAGAGACAGCTCCAGGATGGCAGGGAGGGGGAAACAGGAGAGAGAAAGCCGCCAGCTCCCAGCACATCCCCAGAAGGTGACCAACAACTTCACCCTCCAGAGCTTTCAAACCATTCCCTCCCCTCATCCCTCAGCCCTTCCTCCACCAGCACAGCCAAACTTGGCCAAACTTGGCCACCTGCTCCTGCCCCAGCTGCAGACACCGAGGGGCTGAACCCCAAACCCAGCAAGGGGGAACTCCCTCACTCCCCTTCCTCTTTGTCCTGAGAATTTCTGCACTTGCAGCTGCAGCAGGGCCAGAAAATCCTTGTGTCCCAGGGCTGAGAGGCAGCCAGGGCACCGAGCCTCCCTCGGGCAGAGTTCATCTCCTGGCAGCTCCAGGCACATCCTTCAGCTTCCAACACCCACAGCATATTGATTTCCTTCTGTGAGCCTGCCAGAAGCAGCCCTGCTCCCGGCCTGGCTGTGCACAGACCTCCCTGCCCACACCCCGACACTTTCTGGCTCACCAGAGACGTTGCTGGCCCAGGAAGTCTCGAGATGCACACGAGGATAAGGAGATTGTGCTCGAGGATAAGAAGCAGATGAGCAATTAAGTGGCATTTTGTGGAATCCATTAGTATTTCAAGCTACAAAGAGTTTCTGTTAACTTCCTGCCAAAAGTCACAAGTAATGAGCTAATTAACAATCTAATTTATTACAAATGCCCTAGAAAGAAATCAGGGCGCAGGTGAAAACCTACTTAGAGCGAGCAGAGCAGGGGGAACACGGAGAGCAGACAGCCCCAGCTGCACTCCCAGCCACCCCACAGCACAACACTGGGGATGGAACACTGGGGGAACTTGTTAAAGTTGAATTAGAGCCGTGTTCAGTGCAGGGAGAGGTGGAACCCTCGCTCCAGAGCTTCCTGCCAGCCCCGAACAAAAACCAGCCCTGGGAATTTTCTGCCTCCCTGTCAGCGTCTGCCAAGCTCAGCAGCAGCTGCAGCTCAACCTGTGGGGCACAAAGGCAGAGCTGGTCCCTGCACAGCCCACACGAGCAGGGCAGTGCCAGCCCTGGCACCCCCAGCAGGACAATCCCCCAGCAGGACAATCCCCCAGCAGGACAATCCCCCAGCAGGACAATCCCCCAGCTCCAGAGCAGGGGCACAGGGACAGACCCCAGGGCTGGGAGCATCCTGCAGGGAGACACTCGTGTGGGCATCGCCCACGGGAGCACCTGGGCACCCCAGCACCCACAGCTGGGCTCTGGCAGCACCCACACATCCCTGGTTTAGGGCAGTAACGATGGGAATGTCTGCAGAGCTGGAGCTGCAGGATTCCCTGAGGCACAGCGAATATTCCCTGTGGCACACTCACATTCCCTAACACCTGAGTGACCTGGAAAGGGTTTCTCAAGGCAGACAGGGATGTCACAGAGCTGTCCCCCACCCTGGGGGTGTCACTGGGCACAGAGGGCCCCTGGTGTCACTGCAGCTCCTGCCCCACCAGCCAGGGCTGTGCTGCCCAAAATCTCCGAGCCCACCTGCTGCCCTGGCACCGAGGGCTGATTTAACCCTGCCTAAAAACATCTCTGAGGATGAACCTTGAAACAAGAGCACAGCTCCAGGGCTGGAGAACAGCTCCTGACAGCTGGGAGAGACTTGGAAAGGCGCCAGGCACCGACACTGGATGCTGCAGGTAGAACTGAGCAGGGCTGTGGAAATAATGCAGGCAAACCCTGCTGTGGTGCCCACCTGCTCCACAACACACTCTGGATTCCATGGACGCTGTGTCTGCACAAACACAGCATCACTGCAAGCAAAGTCAGGCAATTCACAGCCCAAACCAGAGGTGTGAGGTGCACAGAATTCCTCTCAGCAACGTGGCTGAGCAGCCCATGTGTGAAAGCTCAGGTACAAGGGAAGCTGTGACCTTGACAAACAGCCCTAGGACACGTTTGAGTCTCCACATCCCCTTTCCTCTGCTTGCCAACACCTGTCCAGGCCTTCAGGCTGCAGTCTGGGAGGTGCAGGGAGATGGGTTTGGCATTTTAAGGTTATACACGCGTGGCAGGTGTCAAGGATGAGTAGCAGCATCATTTAAATCGGATCAGGCTCACCCTGCCAGCACAGGCAGCGATGCTCCCGAGGCAGAGCCCCCACAGGAGCCCCCCAGCCCCTCACACCCAGCGTGCCACTCCAAAACCCCGGGCACAGCTGCCAAGAGGAGCTTCTCGAGCTCTGGAGAGGGTTTGTTTTGGTGCCAAATACCTCAGCTTGGGAGCCAGCCACCCACCACCGAAATAAAACTCTGTCCCAAATATTCACAAAAGCGAAATTTCCCGGCCAGCAGCCGCGAGCAGCAGCCCCGCTGGAGCCCACCCAGGTGGGGAGGACGGAGCAGCCCCCGGAGCGAGCACAGCACGCCTGGCTAACCCAGCCCCATTCCCCGGGGGACATCCCAAATCCCCGAGGAGCCCCTCCGGAATCCCAGCATCATCAGAACAAAGAATTATGGTCACAGTCACCCGGCTCCCGCTACATATTTTGTTATAAAGCCTCGTATTTTTCCCCCAGCAACACAACCGAGCCCTGGAGCCCTCGCCGGCTGCGCAGCTCCAGCCGGGAGCAGCCCTGCCCAGCCCGCTCCCACAAACACATGTTTGGCTGGCAAGTGCGTTAAAAACAAACTCCCCTCGGCCTTTTTCGGGCGATTTAGCCGAAGTCGCGGGCGCTTATCTCTGCTAACGACACCGACCGGCTTAAAGGCAGCGACGGGTTGGGTTGATTAAAAAAATGACTAAGCCGCTTGTGGGTGCAGGGGATGCGCGGGGAGGACACGGAGAGGGGACCCGCGACCCCCGGCAGCGCCACACTCACCTTGACACTGGAAGCCCTGCTTGCCGAAACCCCTGCGGAGAGAGAGCGCAGTGAGAGCCCGGCCCCGCCGCCCTGCCCGCCCGGGCACCGCCGGGGGATGCGGGGACGGGAGCAGAGGATGGCGAGGACGGGGATGGCGAGGATGGGGATGGAGGGGATGAGGATGGCGAGGATGGGGATGGCGAGGATGGGGATGGCGAGGATGGGGATGGCGAGGATGGGGATGGCGAGGATGGGGATGAGGACGGCGAGGATGAGGATGGCCGGACGAGCACAGGCAGGGGTGTCCCGCCCAGCCGGTGTCCCGGCGGTGCGGGGGGAAGGCTCACCAGATGAAGTCGGTGCAGTGGCTGCAGAAGGTGGGCTGCTTGAAGAAGCGCGCCGTGAACTTGTGGTTCTTCACCTCGTGCACGTTCTTCTGCCGCAGGGCGCCCTTGCGGGCGAAGCGCACCGGGCCCTCCTCGCCCTCGGGGGCCGGCGCTGCCGCCGGAGGCTCGGCCATGCTGTGCGGGGGCTGCGGGCCCGGCCCGGCCCGCTCGGGTTCCGCCGCTCCGCCGGGGCTGCCGCGCTCGGGCTGCGCTGCCGGGGCCGCGCTCGGGGCCGCTGCCCGCAGCTGGCGGGAGGCGCCGACACCGCCCGCCGGGCCACGCCCCCTCATTTACATACGGCCCGCCCGCCTTGTCTGCATCGCGGGCCACGCCCCCTTATTAACATACGGCCCGCCTTGTCTGCATCGCCGACCACGCCCCCTTATTAACATACGGTACACCCACCTTGTCTGCGCCCTCGGTCACGCCCCCTCATTAACATATGCCACGCCCATCTTGTCTGCATCGTTGACCACGCCCCCTCATTAACATGCGATCCGCCCGTCTCGCCTGCATCGCAGGCCACGCCCACTGAGCATTGCAAGCCCCGCCCCCTCTATTTGCATGGGGATTTGCATCGAGAGTCTGCATCCCGCGGGATGGGCGGGGAGGGACGGACAGGGATGGACAGGGACAGGGATGGACAGGGATGGACAGGGACAGGGATGGACAGGGATGGACAGGAATGCACACGGGCGGGGATGGACACGGGCGGGGATGGACAGGGATGGACAGGGATGGACAGGGATGGGCAGGGATGGACACAGGACAGGGGTAGACACAGGATGGACAGGGACAGGGATGGACAGGGATGGGCAGGACAGGGATGGACACTGGGCAGGGATGGACAGAGATGTACACGGGACAGGGATGGACACTGGACAGGGATGGACAGGGATGGACACTGGACAGGGAGGGACACGGGCAGGGACAGAGCACGGGGCAGGGATGGACAGGGATGGACACTGAACAGGGATGGACACTGGACAGGGATGGACACGGGCAGGGACAGAGCACGGGGCAGGGATGGACAGGGATGGATAGGACAGGGATGGACACTGGACAGGGATGGACAGGGATGGACACGGGCAGGGACAGAGCACGGGGCAGGGATGGACAGGGATGGACACGGGCAGGGACACAGCACGGGGCAGCGGTGACCCCACTGGTGCCCCACGTGAGGCAGGGCTGTGGGCAGGGCACCGAGGCAGAGACATTGTCCTGTCCCACTGCAGGACTGCAGTGACAGCGCTGGCTCCTCACCAGCCCTGACTCCTCACCATTAAGGACAGAACATTTTTTTTCCTACCCTGATTTTTAGCACAACACAAGTGCAGAGGGGATCTGGGCAGGAGCTCAGGCACAGCAGCTGTGCCAGGCTGGGCACGGGGGTGCCACACACCCAGGGCTCCCACACAGGCACAGGGCACAAACCACCAGCTCAGGGCTCCTCTGGGAATGGTGTTTTGAATTTGCAGTTGGAATAATGACCTTCTTTCACCAACCCACTGCAAACACCTCAGCTGGCTGGCACACAGGAGTTTTCCACCATTCCTCCCTTGCTCCCTGGCAGTAACTCCCAGACACTGAAAATCAGATCCATCAGCCTCCTCCTCTGACACACGGGTCTCTCTGGGTGCTGAGGAGATGAGAATTCAAACCAAAACACGAGACAACTTCAAGTGAAACATAACCATACTTCCAAGAACAATTCTTTCTGAATTCTCATTTCTGGGATTTAATTCTGGATCTGCATCCACGTGATCCCTTTTGAGGCCCAAGACCATCCCTGCTCCGCTGTGATCCAGCCCTCCATCCTACATGCTCTTTCTCTGAAGAAAGCCCCGCTCACTCCATGGAATTAAACACCCAGGAGACTTTCCCAAAATAGGCCCAGGGCTGTTATTATGCAGCTGCTTTAAAAGGTTCATTGCAGTAATAAAACGGGGCTGACCTGTCCTGCTGCTGTCACCCTCCCAGGAGCTGCTTCCACCTCTCAGCACCGCCTGATTTTCCTGCTAGGAAGGAGAAATAAATCACAGCCCCCCCTGCTCGAGCTGGAGGGATGAGGGAACATCCCTGGGGTGTGTGGGGGCCACACGTGGGGTTTGCAGTGCCCCACAGCACCGGGGTCCCCCTGCCCGGGACCCCCCTCACTGCAGGCTCACACAGCGATCTGCAAGCAGAAATAACTCCTCAGCAATCATGGGAATAATAACAAATAATACCAAGGCGTTCTGCCTCCTTCCCTCTGACTGCTCCAGGGGAGTGGGGTGTTCCCCTCAGTGCTGCTGCTCTGCACGTGGGGCACTCCAGGCTCAATTCTGCTCTTTGGAACTGCAAACTCTGGGCTCTGCCTGCTCCTGCCTTGTTGTTTTTTACTGTGTGTTCCCATTTTCCAAGGACAGCCCCCATAACTGCTGCACGTGGAATGCAGAGAATATGGCTTTTATTTCCCCCTACGAGTGTTGATAATCATGATAATCATGCTCAAACTTTTGTCACTGCTGGGCCGTGGTACAAAAGTACAAAAGCCAGGTACAGCTCTTGCTCTCAGGGGATTTCTTCTTTCCTTAGTTTACGTAATTCTACATTATTTTACTTTTTTCATTATTTAGTGCACTCTGAGTCACGTCATATTGAAGGCAGGATCTTCATGGCTAATTTTCACAAAATCTGAGGATCCAGATCCCCCCAGCACTCTGAAACGTCGGGATGAACTTCCTCTGAGGAAGCTGTTACATTTATTAATATAAATATAAATACATACAGCAAGTGCAGTCCCCAGGTGTGCAGAGGGACTCACACACACAAACAACCCTGCCCTGTCACCCTCAGGGGAGCACGGTGCTGAGACAGAGGGGAAATCAGCCTGGTCCATTCCTGTTCCCATAAAATTCTAATGCTGCCTCCCGTTCCATCAGTACAGAAAGCCCCAAACCCACCGGTGCTGGGGGAAACAGGGATTTCGTGGGGCTGTAAAATCCCGGCTCCCAACCTCTGTGTGTGCTCGGGAGCCAGCGGGAGCAGGGCAGCCTCCCTGGAGCCGTGATTCACATCCTCAGGAAGGGACCTCATCCTCCCCAGGAGCTGCTCGGGGAAGGGGGAGCTGGGGGCAGCCCCGGGACTGGTGCTGGGAGGGGTGGGAATGGGGACACAGAGCCCAGGAACTGCCCAGCAAAATCCCTGACCCCAAAGGTGTGGGAGTGGGGACACAGAGCCCAGGAACTGCCCAGCAAAATCCCTGACCCCAAAGGTGTGGGGACACAGAGCCCAGGAACTGCCCAGCAAAATCCCTGACCCCAAAGGTGTGGGGACACAGAGCCCAGGAACTGCCCGGCAAAATCCCTGACCCCAAAGGTGTGGGAGTGGGGACACAGAGCCCGGGAACCTGATCAACAAAATCCCTGACCCCAAAGGTGTGGGAGTGGGGACACAGAGCCCGGGAACTGCCCGGCAAAATCCCTGACCCTAAAGGTGTGGGGACACAGAGCCCAGGAACTGCCCAGCAAAATCCCTGACCCCAAGCACCGGGCACAGCACAGCTCCAGCCCCGCAGCTTCACCCCGTACAGCACACCAGCCCCAAAGCCCTGCACAGACACACAGCCCCAAAGCCCTGCACAGACACACAGCCCCAAAGCCTGGCACAGACACACAGCCCCAAAGCCTGGCACAGACACCACAGCCCCAAAGCCCTGCACAGACACCACAACCCCACAGCCCTGCACAGACACACAGCCCCAAAGCCTGGCACAGACACACAGCCCCAAAGCCTGGCACAGACACACAGCCCCAAAGCCCTGTACAGACACACAGCCCCAAAGCCCGGCACAGACACACAGCCCCAAAGCCTGGCACAGACACACAGCCCCAAAGCCTGGCACAGACACACAGCCCCAAAGCCTGGCACAGACACACAGCCCCAAAGCCCTGCACAGACACACAGCCCCAAAGCCTGGCACAGACACACAGCCCCAAAGCCCGGCACAGACACACAGCCCCAAAGGCGAGCGGGATTCTCCGCATTTCCCGGGACAGCTCCGGCAGCGCTGCAGCCCCAGCCCCGCCCTGATGTGGGGATGCCCGCACCGCTTCCTCTGAGGAATTCCAAAAAGCTGGAGAACAGATTTGGCTATTTTTTTTTTTTATCTCTTTCTTCTTCGGGACCCGAATCCGCCGCCGGAAACAGGTGGAGGGAAGGTCCGGCTGTAATTAGATAAAAAGGTGCCTCAGCAGCACTCGGCAGCCTCCACATCCGTTTGCCGTCCTGTCCCCCAGCCAGCATGCCAGGAGGGACAAGGCAGGGACAGGGATCCTGGAGCAGGGACAGGGATCCTGGAGTGGGGACAGGGATCCTGGAGCGAGGACAAGGATGTTGGAGCAGAGACAGGGATGCTGGAGAAGGGAAAGGGATCCTGGAGTGGGGACAGAAATCCTGGAGAAGGGACACGGATCCTGGAGAAGGGACAGGGATCCTAAAATAGAGACAGGGATCCTGGAGTGGGGACAGGGATGCTGGAACAGGGACAGGGATGCTAGAATAGGGACAAGGATCCTGGAGAAGGGACAGGAATGCTGGAATAGGAACAGGAATGCTGGAGCAGGGAAAAGGATCCTGGAGAGGGGACAGGGATGCTGGAATAGGGACAGGGATCCTGGAGTGGGGACAGGGATCCTGGAGTGGGGACAGGGATGCTGGAATATGAACAGGGATGCTGGAGTGGGGAAAAGGATCCTGGAGAATGGACAGGGATCCTGGAGTGGGGACAGGGATCCTGGAGTGGGGACAGGGATGCTGGAGAAGGGACAGGAATGCTGGAATAGGAACAGGGATGCTGGAATAGGAACAGGGATGCTGGAATAGGAACAGGGACGCTGGAATAGGGACATGGATCCTGGAGCAGGGACAAGGATCCTGAGGCAGGGAAAAGGATCCTGAGGCAGGGAAAGGGATCCCGGATCCTGGATCCTCAGGCTGGGCCATCCCGGCTGGGGCAGCGCTGGGCTCTGGCCCTGCCCCGGGTTCCACGGGGACACTGGGGACGGACGGGGTGACACGCACCCCCCGCAGCGGGGTGGCATCAGCTGCTCTGGTTTTTCCCTTTCTGCTTTCACAGCTTTCGCATGTTCCACGTCCTCCGTGCGGCGCGGATGGAGCGGGGAGAGAGAGGAGCTGCGTTCCTGTGAGGAGAGACCCAGCTCCCACCCACCGGCGGCAGGAGATCCTTCACAGCCGCCGCTGGGCGAGAAAAACCCAAATGTTGGAGCCTGAGCTTACATAAACCCGGAGCGGCCGGAGCGAGGGGACAGCCCCGGGACAGGGGGACAGCCACAGGGACAGGGGGACAGCCACAGGGATAGGGGGACAGCCCAGGGACAGGGGGACAGCCCAGGGACAGGGGGACAGCCCCGGGGACACAGGGACAGCCACAGGGACAGGGGGACAGACACAGGGACACGGGGACACAGGGACAGGGGGACACAGGGACAGGGGGACACAGGGACAGGGGGACAGCCACAGGGACACGGGGACACGGGGACAGCCACAGGGACAGGGGGAGAGCCACAGGGACACAGGGACACAGGGACACGGGGACACAGGGACAGATAGACACAAGGACACAGGGACACAGTGACACGGGGACACAGGGACACAGGGACACAGGGACAGACAGACAGACACAGGGACACAGGGACAGACAGACACAGAGACACAGGGACACAGGGACACAGGGACACAGGGACAAGGCCACCACAGCTGCCCCAAAGCTGCTCTGACCCCATGAGCACTCAGGCTCCTCGGGTGCTCACATGGCTCAGAACACACCAAACATGCTTAGGCTATTTAAATAGTTCGTGTTCCTGGCTGCTGGCTTTCAGGGAGAACAAATTAATTCTGTTTGATGTACCCAGGAACGGCCCACATCCAACCGCCTGCCTGCACATTGCTTGAGCAAAGTTTGTGGTGAAATCCTTGGGGCTTTGTTGCTTGGTTCCCAAACCATCTGATCAATAATTGGTTTCCACGTCCTGTAACTTTGCAGGAAGTTGTTGTTTTTCCTTGCTATTGATCCAACTTTTTGCCTTCCCTCTGAGCTGCTCCCTGGGTTAGTGCAGGGTGAGGTTGGGGTGGTGGCAGAGGAGAGCTCCAGGCTTGGGACACCAGGCAACAGCACAAAGACAGCTTTGAATTTTAGTGCTGGATAAAAAAACAAAACTCCAACTCAACAGCAGCAAGACAAGCTGTGAGTGATGGGCTCGAGCTGGTGTTGATGCAGAGAGGGCTCCAGGGAGAGCTCAGAGCCCCTGAAGCGCCTGTGGGATTTCCAGGAGAGCTGCAGAGGGGACAAGGACGGAGGGACAGAACACAGGGAATGGCTCCCAGTGCCACAGGGCAGGGATGGATGGGATCTTGGGAAGGAATTCCTGACTGGGATGGAATTCCTGACTGGGATGGAATTCCCAGAGCAGCTGTGGCTGCCCTGGATCCCTGGCAGTGTCCAGGGCCAGGCTGGGCAGGGTTTGGGACAGCCCAGTGCCACAGCCCGGTGCCACTGCCCGGTGCCACAGCCCGGTGCCAAAGCCCGGTGACACTGCCCGGTGCCACAGCCCGGTGACACAGCCCGGTGCCACTGCCCGGTGCCACTGCCCGGTGACACTGCCCGGTGACACAGCCCGGTGACACTGCCCGGTGACACTGCCCGGCTCTGGAGGCACAGCCCAGGGGAAGCAGGAGAGCAGCAGAGCCACCGAGAGAGCAGCAGAGCCACCGAGCTGTGCCACCCCCGGGCCGGGCTGCACAATAATTCCGCTTGTGCCGCGGCAAACTCCAGCTGCTCTCCCCCAGGAGCTGAATTTCTCTGCAGCCTCCTTCTCCCGAGGGATGGCTGCTTTTATACCCATCGTTCATCACAGCCCTCAGAAAAATCATCTCGTAATGAATTCTTCACCCAGTCCTTGCAGGAGCCTGATTTAAATAACAACGGGGCTCATTAACGGCGCGGGGCTGATCCCTGCACAATGATTTCTTCATTAAGCTTTGCCTGGGAGGATTTTCCTCCCTTCCCTCCGCTCCGGATCGCATCGGCTCCGGCCGTGGGGCAGGGATGTGCTGGGGTTCATTTTTGTCAAAATCCCAATTAGCGGGTGTCCCAAATGCTGGGATATGCAAATCCCAGATGGATGTTCCTGGCTGGTTTTGGCTTTTGGCCACTCCCAGCTTATCCCGGCCTGGCCCTCGGTGCACAAATCCCTGCACGGAGATGATGGGCAGAAAATCGGGCTTGATTCGAGCTCGTTTGGTTCGTGCCCCGGTGGGTTCGTGCCCCGGTGGGTTCGTGCCCCGGTGGGTTTGTGAGCCCTGCCTCGCTGTCCCCTGCTGTCCCCCGGGCCACCCTCCCCAGTGCCACAGCGCACCGAGTCCCTTCAGCTCCTCACCGGGAGGAAAAATTACGGAAAAATGATTGCAGACAGAGGACAACCCACCTGCCATGAATTTCCAGAAATATTTTGGAAAAGTTTCATTAAAAAAGGAAAGAAGTCCCCCAGAAAGACTTGGGGCTTAACCAGTTTAGAAACCAAAAGATGAATTTTTGAATGACTCGGGTTTTGCTGCGGTGCCTCGGCTGCTCCTGGGTTCCTTTGGAGGATGCTGTCCCCTGTCCCTGGTCTGTCCCCGTGTCCCTGGTGTGTCCCCCTGTCCCTGGGTCTGTCCCCTGTCCCTGGCTGTGTCCCCTGTCCCTGGGGGTGTCCCCCTGTCCCTGGAGGTGTCCCCTGTCCCTGGTGTGTCCCCCTGTCCCTGCTGTGTCCCCTGTCCCTGGCTGTGTCCCCCTGTCCCTGGCTGTGTCCCCTGTCCCTAGGTCTGTCCCCTGTCCCTGGGGGTGTCCCCCTGTCCCTGGCTGTGTCCCCGTGTCCCTGGGGGTGTCCCCTGTCCCTGGCTGTGTCCCCCTGTCCCTGGGGGTGTCCCCCTGTCCCTGGTGTGTCCCCTGTCCCTGGTGTGTCCCCCTGTCCCTGGTGTGTCCCCTGTCCCTGGTGTGTCCCCCTGTCCCTGGCTGTGTCCCCCTGTCCCTGGGGGTGTCCCCCTGTCCCTGGTGTGTCCCCTGTCCCTGGTGTGTCCCCTGTCCCTGGTGTGTCCCCCTGTCCCTGGTGTGTCCCCCTGTCCCTGGCTGTGTCCCCCTGTCCCTGGCTGTGTCCCCTGTCCCTGGGGATGTCCCCCTGTCCCTGGCTGTGTCCCCTGTCCCTGGGGATGTACCCCTGTCCCTGGTGTGTCCCCTGTCCCTGGGTATGTCCCCCTGTCCCTGGGGGTGTCCCCTGTCCCTGGGAGTGTCCCCCTGTCCCTGGCTGTGTCCCCTGTCCCTGGGGGTGTCCCCTGTCCCTGGGGGTGTCCCCCTGTCCCTGGCTGTGTCCCCTGTCCCTGGGGGTGTCCCCCTGTCCCTGGCTGTGTCCCCTGTCCCTGGGGATGTACCCCTGTCCCTGGCTGTGTCCCCTGTCCCTGGCTGTGTCCCCCTGTCCCTGGGGGTGTCCCCCTGTCCCTGGTGTGTCCCCTGTCCCTGGGGGTGTCCCCAGGGTGTCCCTGTCCTGCCCAGCAGGGATGAGGAGCCCGGCTCTGGAATGGGAATTTTCTGCAGTGAATCCCAGCAGTGTTTTACCCCACGAGCTGCGAGGTTTATTTATCCCTCCCTCACGCTTGCTCATCTGTGTTTGTCAGCCAGATCGCACCGGTTGCCATCTGCAGGAAGCTGTAAATTGTTCTGTGGCTTTTCCTTCTCCGCGGCTCCTGCAGCTCCTTCCTGCTCCGCTCGGACCCGCAGCGCCGGGAGCGGCAGGGACCCCGCGGGGCCGGGGGGGCACAAAGCCCCCGGGAATCTCCGGTGCCCAGGGGGTTTCCTTGCCCATCAGACCCAGCCTGGAGCTGCTGTGAGTGCTCGGGTGAGCCCCTGGCACTCTGCAGGCGGTGACACACGGCAGGGCTCGGAATTCCCAGCTCTCCCCCTCTGTTCCTTCTCCCGATCTCCCCATGAGACCAAACTGCTTCTGCACCCCAGGACAAGCCCTGAGATGTCACCCGGGCTCCCCAGGGCCCTCCCTGCCCCAGGAACAAGGAGGGTGAATTCTCCTCAATCCCAAATTACCCTGGGTCGCATCCATCGGGCCCTGCGAGCTCTTTTATCAACAAACATTTGGGCACTAAGGGCCCCCCCGGCTGTCCCCCCACCCCTGCTCATCCCAGAGGGAATTTCATCCCTTGGAAGGACTCTCTGGGCTGGCAGCAGGGACTCGGGTGTCATTAAATCCCGCAGCTCTTTCTGCTCCATGGGAATCCCCAGCCCGTGGGAATCCCCAGTCCGTGGGGACCCTCAGTCCGTGGGGACCCCCAGTCCATGGGGACCCCCAGTCCGTGGGGACCCCCCAGTCCCGGGACCCCCAGCCCGTGGGGACCCCCCCCAGTCCATGGAGACCTCCAGTCCATGGGGACCCCCAGCCCGTGGGGACCCCCCCCAGTCCGTGGGGACCCCCTGCCCGTGGGGTTCCGCAGCCCCGGGACCCCCAGCCCGTGGGGACCCCCAGCCCATGGGGACCCCCAGCCCCGGGACCCCCGCCCGTGCCCGGGGTGGCCCCGAGCATCCGCGCTCCCTCCGCCCCGCCCGGCTCGGGATGTCACCGTTCCCATGGCAACGACAGGGCTGCAAAAAAATAAAAAAATAAAAATCCAAGCAGGAAAGGAGCTGAGGGAATGGGAGATGGGGGCTGGGAGCAGAGCTGGCCTGGGGGGTTCAGTGTCCAGGGGCCACCCCCGCCCCACAGGGACATCCCGGGCCGGGGGATGCTCAGGGGTGTGAACACTGCGGGGACATCACGGGGACATCACAGGGACATCACGGGGACCCTGCGGCCACGCACCGGGAGGGACCCGGAGCAGCACGGCCACTGCTGGGGCAGGGCACAGCCACCACCAGTGCCGGCCCCACAGAGGAGCCAAATCCTCCCCCAGCAGCAGCCAAGGGCTCCTTCCTCAGCCCTGCGCTCCTCTCTGCAGTGTTGATCATTCTGATGGAGCATTTGTTTTAATTTCCCAAATGAGGAAGCAATCTTGTAAATATTGTGCGGTAATTAAAATGGCTATTTATTGTGCGGCATTCTGGCTGCTGCCAGCACAGCTCGATCAGCATTCCCCTTCCGAGCCCTCGCTGCAGCCGCTCCCGACGGCTCCGGCACTGCCTCTGGCACTGCCACCGAGCTGCCACCGAGCTGCCACCGAGCTGCCACCGAGCTGCCACCGAGCTGCCACAGCTGCGGGGCTGACAAACAGCGGCAGCTCCGGCAGCTCCCGCAGCTGAGGAGCGAGAGGATCACCGGTGTCACCCCGGACTGCCACTCTCACCGCATTTGCATGAGCTCAAACGAGTTCTCTGAGGCTTTCCCTGCTGTGGTTTCTGTCTGTTATTGCTTCTTCACAAGCGTTCGAAGTGGGTAAAAGCTGGGAAAAAAAAATAGCGCTTGCAAATAAATGTCTGTGCAAATCCATTCTGAAACCCGTTTAAAATGTAAATCCTTGGGCTGGGCACTGAAAGCCTCCGGAGCTGGGGGAAGCCAGGCCAGATGCCAGCAGAGAGGAGGCTCCAGGGACCCGGGCACCCCCAGGGGACCCCTCCGTGCCAGCCCCCTCCAGGGAGCCCCAGGGGTGGCCGAAGGCAACGGGAGGAAATGAAAGATCGGTGGAGTGAGAAGGAGAAGTGGGGTGGAACGGGGGAAAACCCCTCTTCCCTCATTTCCCCTCCACCAGCCTCCTCCAGGGCCTCTCCTGCCCTGCCACAGGGAGCAGCTGTGGGACAGCGGGGCTGGTCCCCAACGGGGGCTGGGAATGTCCCTGCCCTGCTCCTGTCCCCAGGAAACACCTCCGGGGGGACGTGGGGCAGGACTGGGGACATGGGGCACTGCTGGGGACATGGGGCATTGCTGGGGGACATGGGACAGTGTTGAGGGACATGGGGCACTGCTGGGGGACATGGGACAGTGTTGGGGACATGGGGCAGTGCTGGGGACATGGGAACAGTGCTGGGGATGTGGGGCAGGTCTGGGGGATGTGAGACACTTCTGGGGACATGGTCTATTGCTGGGGACATGGGGCACTGCTGGGGACATGGGGCATTGCTGGGGGACATGGGGCAGGGCTGGGGACATGGGGCACTGCTGGGGACATGGGGTACTGCTGGAGGATTTGCCATGGGAGCAAGGGACACGGCACAGCAGTGAGTGGTGTGGCACGGTGCCGAGGCCATGGCACACCTCTGGGATGGCACAGAGGTGAGGGCTGCTGCCCATCCCATCCCTGTATCCCATCCCATCCCATTATCCCATCCCATCCCATCCCATTATCCCATCCCATCCCCGGCTGCCGAAGCCTCCCCACCCTCCCATCCCCACTCCCACTCCCCCGTCTCTCTCGCAGCTCCTCCGGCAGCTGCCAGCTCACGCGCAGAGCTGGCTCCCGCGTCATCGCCACCTCCGCTGGCCCCCGTGCCGAGCCCACGCAGCCACCCAGCCCCTGCTGGCCCCGGCAGCGCCAGGGGAGCCCCCCTGGCACCGGCACCGGGCAGGGCTGGAGCTGCCGGGGCTGCTCAGACACCGGAGATGAGCTCGGGGCTCTCCCTCTGCAGCCACTGCGGCTCTGCCTGATGGGCACAACGAGCTCAAAGCATCAATTTGTCTTTTTTTTTCCTTTTTTTTCCTTTTTTTTTTTTTCCAGGCTATGATTTTTCCAGCTGTAGAAAATCTTTGGAGCTGAGCAACAGGAGAATTCCCAGATGCCCTCACAGGGCACGTTCTAAAAGTGTTCATCCATCCTACCCCCCAGCCATGCTCCTGGCACCTCTCAGTGTGCTGCCTTTGCTTGGGGAGCTGCTATTTCAATACCAGGCTTTGGGGGACCCCATTTCCAGACCCCTCCAACCCTGCTGAAGGGAGGATTTGGAAGGGAAAACGCTGGGAGCTGATCCTTTCCCAGACTGACAGGGAAGAGCCAGGAATTGTTCTGCAGCGCCCTGATGGTTTTCCCTGTGTCCCCAAGGTGCTGGCAGGGGGCACAGCTGGGGACACATCTGGGCATCTGTCCTGGCACCAGACACAGCTGGTGACACCTGGGCATCTGTCCTGGCACTGGGCACAGCTGGTGACACTGGGCATCTGTCCTGGCACCAGGCACAGCTGGTGACACCTGGGCATCTCTCCCGAGTGCCCTGAGCTGTTCCAGCTTCCCCTCACACAGGGCTGGGTGTTGGTGCCTCATGTCAGCAATGCCCACCCGTGACTGCCCGTGGTGCCAGGACCCTGCACCCACCCAACCCCACCCCTACAGAGCCCCTTCCCATCCCAAACCCCTGGAAAACCCCAGGCAGCATCCCAGCAGATCCATGTGCTGGTAACACCACGGTGCAGAGCCATGTCCAGGCCTGGTGCAAACCCAATGGAACGGGAATTAGAAGTATTTTATGTCCTTAAAGCACATTAAGTGCTTGGAAGTTAATTGGTATTTAATTAGCATAAATCAAGCACTTTAATAATACTCAAGGAAAAACAGCGTGGTGCTAGCGATGCTCTATCAAAAGTCACCCTGAGAAACTGAAGATGGATGTGCCCAACACATCAACACACGAGGCCATGCACTGTCCCCTGCTGTCCCCTGCTGTCCCCTGTCCCCAGGGGCTGCAGGCAGTGGCACCACTGCCCTGCAGGGACCTCTGAGCCCCCTCCCTGCACCTCTGGGGAGAGCTGCCTTGAAACCGGGCTGCAGCAGGGAAATGGGGTGGGATGAAGGTGGATACAGGAGGAAATTGGGATATAGCATGGAGCTGGGATGCAGGATGGGTTTGGGGTGCAGGATGGGTTTGGGATGCAGGAGAGGTTTGGGATGCAGGAGAGGTTTGGGATGCAGGATGAGTTTGGGATGCAGGATGGATTTGGGATGCAGGATGGATCTGGGATGCAGGAGAAAACTGGGATATAGCATGGATCTGGGATACACGATGGATCTGGGGTGCAGGATGGGTTTGGGATGCAGGATGTCGGCAGCACCCGTGGTGCAGACCCTGCTGTTTCAGACCCTGCTGTTTCAGACCCTGCTGGTTCAGACTCTGCCCGTTCAGACTCTGCTGTTCACACCCCGCCCGTTCACACCCTGCCCGTTCAGACCCTGCTGTTTCAGACCCTGCCGTTCAGTCCCTGCCCGTTCAGACCCTGCTGTTCAAACCCTGCTGTTTCAGACCCTGCTGTTCAAACCCTGCCGTTCAGACCCTGCCCGTGCAGATGCAGACGCAGCCGAGCGCGTTTCCTGCGGGGCCGAGCATCCTCTCGAAAGGGGAAGGTGGGAGCCCCGTCCCGGCCCCGCTCCCACAGCCCCGAGCAGGGCGGGGACGCGCTGGGGTCCCCACGGGCTCCCTTTGGGGAGGGCACAGCGATTCTGCTCCGCGCTCGCTTCGGCATTTTTGTGGCGTTGCCATGCCAACCGTCCCAGTGACACCCTCACGCTGTTTGTCTCCTCCTGGGTTTTTGCATCCCTTTGCTCCCTGGATGAGCAGCTCGGGTTCCCGGCTCTCCTGGAGCCCCCGGTGCCTCCCGGCCCCTGCCCAGCCCCGGAGCTGCCCCTCACCCCAGGGATGCTCCATTCCCTCCCTGCCGCATCCCTACAGCACTGTCCTTCTCCAAAAACACATCTGTGTCAGTGTGCGTGTCACCTCCCGGCATGGGCAAGCAGAGAACGAGCTGAAAATAGAGAGGTGACATTGGCAGTGCCCTGCCAGCCCCACGGGGACAGCGGGGACTGCCCTGTCACAGAGCTGCAGAGCCACCAGCAGGGACAGGGGAGGTCTGGCTGGGCCGGGGCTGCTCCAGAGGCACAGCAGCCGGGGCTGCCCCAGCTCCTGCCCGGGAAGGTGTCCGGACCCTGCTCAGGGCAGCCGGGGCCTGTCCCACCCTGTGCCACCCTGTCCCACTCCTATCCAACCTTGTCCCACTCTGTCCCACCCGGTCCTACCCTGTCCTACCCTGTTCCATCCTGTCCCACCCTGTGCCACCCTGTCCAACCTTGTCCCACCCTGTCCCATCGTGTCCCATCGTGTCCCATCCTTTCCCACCCTCTCCCACCCTGTCCCACTCCTGTCCCACTCCTGTCCCACCCTGTCCTACCCTGTCCTACCCTGTTCCATCCTATCCTACCCTGTTCCACTCCTGTCCCACCCTGTCCCATCCTATCCTACCCTGTCCCACCTTGTCCCATCCTGTCCCATCGTGTCCCACCCTGTCCAGCCTTGTCCCATAGTGTCCCACGCTGTCCTACCCTGTGCCACCCTGTGCCACCCTGTCCTGTCGTGTCCCGTCATGTCCCACCCTGTCCCACTCCTGTCCAACCTTGTCCCACCCTGTCCCACCCTGTCCCACTCTGTCCCACCTTGTCACACCCTGTCCCATCCTGTCCCACTCTGTCCCACCCTGTCCCATTCCTGTCCCACTCCTGTCCCATCGTGTCCCACCCTGTCCCACTCCTGTCCAACCTTGTCCCACCCTGTCTCACTCCTGTCCCATTCCTGTCCCATTCCTCTCCCACCAACAGGCATTTCCCAAGTTAAAATGTCCCCAAATTCAGGATGGCTCCATGCAGGGAGCACAGGGGTTCCTGTCTGGCAGGGGGGTGCTGGCAGTGGCTCCGTGTGCCAGTGCAGCCCCGGGGATGGGGACAGTTCCTGTCTGGCAGGGGGGTGCTGGCAGTGGCTCCGTGTGCCCGTGCAGCCCCGGGGATGGGGGACAGTGCCCGTGCAGCCCCGGGGATGGGGGACAGTGCCCGTGCAGCCCCGGGGATGGGGGGCAGTGCCCGTGCAGCCCCGGGGATGGGGGACAGTGCCCGTGCAGCCCCGGGGATGGGGGGCAGTGCCCATGAGCCCCCAGGGGAGGTTGGGGACTCAGGATGAGTCAGGGCAGCGCTGCAGGAGGGGATCCGTGCCCAGCTGACGCAAAGCTGCTGTGCTGGCTCCTCTCCCCTGCCCACACAGCTCCTTCCTCCCCTTGTGCTGCCTCTCCTGCCTCTGGCAGCCTGGGCAGCCCCCAGCCCTCCTCCTCTGGCACTGGTGAGCGCCTCACCCCCCTGTCCTGCAGGGCCACAGACAGGACTGTCCCCAAAGTTCCATTCTCCTGTCACCCCCTGAGGCAGCATCACGGGGCAGGTTGGAGTGGGGGGTGATGTGCCCACCCAGAGGGCCCAGGGCTCTGTGGGTGCCTGGCACAGCTCTGGGGTCAGTGCCAGGGCAGCAGGGGCAGCAGGGACACGGCTGATGGCAGAGGATGCTCCCAGTGCCATGGCAGGGGCTGGCAGGGCTCTGGCACTGGGCTTGGCTGGCAGCTCCCAGCTTCCATCCTCATCCTCCTGCAGCAGGCACGGTGCCAGGGAGATGCCAGGGGGGCAGGGGCAGGGACAGGGACAGAGGTGTCACACGGGCTGGGCTGTCCATGGGCTCTGTGCCCATTGTCACTTCAGGAGCAGGCGGGTGGCCTGGTCACCCAGCAGGAGCCTGTGGGGAGGGAAAAGGGACAGAAATTCAGCTCAGTGGTTCTGTACAACAAGGACACGGGGACAGCACTGGGGTGAGGCTGATTGGCCACACAGGACACAGGCTGGAGCTTTGTCCTCGTGGGGAGGACAAGGGGAAGGAGCCTCCAGCCCTGGACACCCCTCTGGAAAAGGGGAGGCAGCAGCACAGGGCAGAGGGAGGCTCAGCCTGCAGGGTCCCCCCGGTGTCACTGCAGGTGTCACGTACCTGACCAGCGCCCCCACCAGCAGGGCAGCCCCCATGGGCCCTGCCCAGTACACCCAGTGATGGTCCCAGTGGTTTGCCACCAGAGCTGGCCCGAAGGCTCGGGCTGGGTTCATGCAGGCTCCAGACACTCCACCCCTGCAATGGGGACAGAGGGGCTGTGTCATCCCAGGGGGACATGAGAGCAGCCCCTGTCCCCTCAGAGCTGGGATGGGGACACCAGTGGGGTGGGGCAGCAACTTCCCCTTCCTGGGGCTCTGGATTGTCCCATCCCATTATCCCATCCCATCCCATCCCATCCCATGGATCCCATCCCATCCCATCCCATCCCATCCCATCCCAGGATGTCTCCCTGGCTCTGTCTCCCCCCTGGTGCAGGGTGCAGCTGTTTGGGGTGGGATTGGGGGTGGGATTGGGGGTGGGGTTTGGGGTGGGATTTGGGATGGGATTTGGGATGGGATTTGGGATGGGATTTGGGGTGGGATTTGGGGTGGGATTTGGGATGGGATTTGGGGTGGGATTTGGGGTGGGATTTGGGGTGGGATTTGGGGTGGGATTTGGGGTGCCCCAGTGGAGGATGCTCAGAGCTGTCCCCAGCTCCCCCCCACAGCCCAAGGTCCCCTCTGAGCCCCTCCTGGTGACAGCAGCCCCTGTGTGTCCCTCTGTGTCCCTGTGTGTCCCTGTGTGTCCCTGCATGTCCCTGCGTGTCCCTGAGTGTCCCTGTGCCCCTGTGTCCCTGTGTTTCCCTGCATGTCCCTGTGTGTCCCTGCGTGTCCCTGTGTGTCCCTGCGTGTCCATCAGTGTCCCTGCGTGTCCCTGTGTGTCCCTGTGTGTCTCTATGTGTCCCTGTGTGTCCCTGTGTGTCTGTGTGTCCCTGTGTGTCCGTGTGTCCCTGTGTGTCCCTGTGTGTCCCTGTGTGTCTGTGTGTCCCTGTGTGTCCCTGTGTGTCCCTGTGTGTCCGTGTGTCCCTGTGTGTCCCTGTGTGTCCCTGTATGTCTGTGTGTCCCTGTGTGTCCGTGTGTCCCTGTGTGTCCCTGTGTCCCTGTGTGTCCCTGCATGTCCCTGTATGTCCCTGTGTGTCCCTGTGTGTCCCTGCACGTCCCTGTGTGTCCCTGTGTGTCCCTGTGTGTCCCTGTGTATCCCTGTGTGTCCCTGCACGTCCCTGTGTGTCCCTGTGTGTCCCTGCACGTCCCTGTGTGTCCATCAGTGTGTCTCTGTGTGTCCCTGTGTGTGCTTGTGTGTCCCTGTGTGTCCCTGTGTGTCCATCAGTGTCCCTGCACGTCCCTGTGTATCCCTGTGTGTCCCTGTGTCTCTGAGTGTCCCTGTGTGTCCCTGTGTGTCCCCAGGCCCGAGGACAGAGGCACACAGAGCTGACCCTGCCAGGATGTCGGCGGTGACGGTGAGGCCGATGCACAGCGGTGCCAGGGGGGTGCAGGTCCTGCCATTGACTGTCCCCATGCAGACCACGAGCAGCAGGAAGGAGCTGAGCACCAGCTCGGCCACCAGCACGGCAGGGACCTGCTCCTCAGCCCTGATGGCACCAAAGGCTCCTCCACTGGCGTTCCTGAAGTGCTCACTGGGTGCCACAGCCTGTGGGGACAGCCAGCAGCGTCCACTGTCACAGGCTGTGGGGACAGCCAGCAGTGCCCTGTGTCCCAGCCTGTGGGGACAGCCAGCAGTGCCCTGTGCCACAACTGTGGGGACAGCCAGCAGTGCCCTGTGCCACAGCCTGTGGGGACAGCCAGCAGTGCCCTGTGCCATCCCTGTGCCATCCCTGTCAATCCCCGTCAATCCCTGTCCCCAGCCCCCGTGGGGACACCCCCAGCTCCGTACCTTTGCCAGGCCAGCTCCAATGACCCCTCCACAGAGCTGGGACAGCCAGTAGGGGACGAGCATGGTGATGTGCAGCCCCCTGAGCAGGCACACGGCCAGGGACACGGCGGGGTTGAAGTGGCCTCCGCTGCAGGGAGAGAGGAGGGTCAGCAGGGGGGTCACACCAGTAGGGCTCCCCCTGGGCTCCCATGGCTGGTGATGCTGTTCCTGTCCTTCTGTGCTGCAGAGTGTGAGGTGCAGGATGCAGGGATGGGGCACTGAGAGCTCCCAGGATCAGCTGTTTCCCCTGTGCCAGGGTCAGGATGCAGGGATGGGGCACTGGCTGCTCCCAGGAGCTGCTGTTTCCCCTCTGCCAGGTACAGGATGCAGGGATGGGGCACAGAGAGCTCCCAGGAGCTGTGTCCCCTCTGGCAGGTACACTGTGAGGTGCAGGATGCAGGGATGGGGCACAGAGAGCTCCCAGGATCAGCTGTTTCCCCTCTGGCAGGTGCAGGATGCAGGGATGGGGCACTGAGAGCTCCCAGGAGCTGTTTCCCCTCTCTGCCAGGTGCAGGATGCAGGGATGGGGCACTGAGAGCTCCCAGGAGCTGTTTCCCCTGTGCCAGGGGCAGTGTGAGGTGCAGGATGCAGGGATGGGGCACTGAGAGCTCCCAGGAGCTGTTGTTTCCCCTGTGCCAGGGTCAGGATGCAGGGATGGGGCACTGAGAGCTCCCAGGAGTTGTTTCCCCTCTGCCAGGTGCAGGATGCAGGGATGGGGCACTGGTTGCTCCCAGGAGCTGTTTTCCCTGTGCCAGATGCAGGGTGCAGGGATGGGGCACTGGCTGCTCCCAGGAGCTGTTTTCCCTTTTGCCAGGTACAGGATGCAGGGATGGGGCACTGAGAGCTCCCAGGAGTTGTTTCCCCTCTGCCAGGTGCAGGATGCAGGGATGGGGCACTGGCTGCTCCCAGGAGCTGTATCCCTTTTGCCAGATGCAGGGTGCAGGGATGGGGCACTGGCTGCTCCCAGGAGCTCCTGCAGCTCTCCCAGGGCAGCTGTGGCTGTGGCAGGAGGGGCTCCCAGAGCTGCAGGATGCTGCTGGGGCTGGCAGGACACTCATCCCCCAGGGGACAGGGACCTGAGCAGGGCAGCTGGGCCTCAGCTCCAGCCCCAAATCCTTCACCTCGAAAAGCAGGAGCAAGGCAGACACAGAGAGCCTCTGATTGAAGCTGATTACCATGAGACACAGGTTAATGAGCAGGTTTCCTTACTGAGCAGCCTGGTAATTGCTGGGGATGAGTCAGAGAGTCTGGCAGTGATACCCACACCTGGCTGGGATCAAACCCAGCAGAGCAGGGGCTGGGCTGGCCTGGGATGTACCTGGGCTGGACAGGGCTCCATAGCCACCCCCCCGGCCTGGGAGGGAGCACTCCTGTCTAAATGTTGATTTTGAGTAACTGAAACCCCTTTTTTTTTTTTTTTTTTTTTTTTTTTTTTTTTCACATGAGAATATCCAGAGGAGGAGCACAGTTGGGTCAAAATGCTTTGCTCTGACATCCTTGTGAAAGGAATCAGCTTCACAGAGAATGATAAAATCCCAGTGTCTGGGCTGAAACATCTCCTAATTCCCACAAGAGAATGTTCCTGCTTCAGCCTGGCCATTTCCACTAAAAGGGGCTAAAAATTGAAACGTTGCAATCCAAAGGCAGGTGAACCCCCAAACCCACGGTGTCACAGGTGCCACCAAGGGTGCCACCACCACTGCCAGCACCCCAAGGGCTCCATGGCAAGGCAGGGATGCTCCATCTCCCCTGCCCAGTGCAGCCCCAGGTGCTGTTGGTGTCCCTGTGTCAATCCCCTGTTGGATGCACTGAAGGAGACAAGGCACAAACTCTGTGACTGCTGTACTGACAATTAGTGCATTAATACACACTTAAATGGTTTTTTTATAATGGTGCAAGGCTCAGTTAATTAGATTATTTAACTACACTTCTTTTGCAACTTTCAGTTTGGTTTTTTTTTTTTTTGCAATTGTTGTATGCTGTAATGCACAGATACTGAATGATTAGGAAGGTTTATGCAGCACATTCCAAACCTTTGCATTTCCATTTATGTACCAATGAAAGGCTTCAGGGTTCCAACATGCCTCACCTGATGTCTCTAATGCACAGATACTGAATTATTAGAAAGGTTTATGCATCACATCTCACCAAAACTTTGCATTTACATTCATACACTAACAGAACACCTCAGGGTTCCAATATCTCACACCTGAATGATTAGGAAGGTTTATGCATCACATTCCACCAAACCTTTGCATTTATTTTCATGTACTAACGAAACACTTCAGGGTTCCAGCATCCCTTACCTGATGTCCCTTATGCATAATACTGAATGATTAGAATGATTCCAAACCTTTGCATTTCCATTTATCCGTTAACAGAACACTTGAGGGTTCCTGCATCCCTTACCTGAATGATTAGGAAGGTTTATGCATCACATTCCACCAAAACTTTGCATTTACATTTATACACTACAGGGTTCCAGCATCCCTTACCTGATGTGTCTAATGCACAGATACTGAATGATTAGAAGGGTTTAACCTTTGCATTTATGTTCATGTATTAACAGAACACTTCAGGGTTCCAGCACCCCTTACCTGAATGAATAGAAAGGTTTATGCAGCACATTCCACCAAAACCTTTGCATTTATGTTCATGCATTAACAGAACACTTCAGGGTTCCAGCATCCCTTACCTGATGTGTCTAATACACAGACACTGAATGATTAGAAAGCTTTAACCTTTTCATTTCCATTTATGCACTAACAGAACACCTCAAGGTTCCTGCACCCCTTACCTGATGTCCCTTATACACAGATACTGAATGATTAGAAAGGTTTAACCTTTTCATTTCCATTTATGCATTAACAGAACACTTGAGGGTTCCAGTACCCCTTACCTGAATGATTAGAAAGATTTATGCATCACATTCCACCAAACTTTTTCATTCCCATTTATGCACTAACAGAACACCTCAGGGTTCCTGCACCCCTTACCTGATGTCCCTTATACATAATACTGAATGATTAGAAGGGTTTAACCTTTTCATTTCCATTTATGCACTAACAGGACATTTGAGGGTTCCTGCACCCCTTACCTGATGTTCCTTATACACAGACACAGAATGATTAGAAAGGTTTAACCTCTTCATTTCCATTTATGCACTAACAGAACACCTCAGGGTTCCAGCTCCCCTTACCTGATGTCCCCCAGCACGGCCACGGTGACGCCCAGGGCCAGCCCGTGTGCCAGGGCTGGCTGCAGCCTCCCCGTGCCCCCTGAGTCCTCCAGCACGGCCAGGCAGCCCGTGAAGATGAAGAGGGCAGTGCCCAGCAGCTCTGCCAGGCAGGGCTGTGCGTGCCTCTCGTACCAGTGCGGCCGGGGGCGCTTTGGGGGCACCTCCATGTCCAGCACGGGGCAGGGAGCTGCCATGGGATGCTGAGGGTGGGCAGCACCCACAGCTCTCAGGGTCCTGACTGCCTGGAGAGGCAGCTCTGGATGGGAGGCTCTAAATACAGATTGGATTTGCATTGCTAAGAAAAAAAAAAGGGGTCATAAAAGCTGCCGGGCCGGCCCCCAGGGATATCAAAGCTCGTTATCACGGCCCAGCCTTGGTTCAAGGCTTGGGGGATTTTTTTCCTCGGTTTTTGCTGCTGTTGATGGTTTTAGGGGGTTGTGCCAAGATTCAGGATGCACACCTGGAGTGTGGCACCCATGGGAACAGCTGATGCTGCCATCCCAGCACCCCAGAGTGGCTCAGGTGGGAAGGGACTGAGACACACTGGGCACCCAGTGCCACCCCTACCCTGGGACACCTCCCCTGTCCCCTCCCAGCCTGGCCCTGGGCACTGCCAGGGATCCAGGGGCAGCCCCAGCTGCCCTGTGCCCACCCTGGGAGTGAAGAGCATCAGCCAGAACCCCTCCAAACCCCAGCCCAAGTCCTGCCTGGGTATTCCAGCCCTGGGGTTCGTGTCCCTCTTGCACTGCTCTCAAATAAAGACACGGTTGAGGGGGCCAAGGGATCCCCCAGCACTCCAAAAGCTGGATCAAACATTGATTGAATCTCCCTAAATCCTGCTCATCCCAGCAGGGATCACTGCCTGAATTCAGCCAGGGTTCCATGGGGACAGGCTGGAGGAAGCCAGATGTGAGTGATCTTTGGAGTATTGATTGCCAGGGATTCGTGGAACACATCCCCAGCGCTGGGCACTGCCCAGGTGATCCCAGGGCAGCTCCCTGGAGCAGCAGGAATGTGCCCAGGGTGCAGGCAGGGATCAGCCCAGCCCTGCAGGGATGGGCTCAGCCTTGAGCAACCTCCTGAGCACAGCCCTGCTGTTTGTGGGGCTGCCTGGGCTGGGGTTTATAGGAACTCCTCTCCCTTGAGCAGGGTGAAGAAGGCCACGGTGGTTTATGATGTTGTCACAAGGCGCTGGGGATGGGAAGGAAATTTCCACTTGCCTGCCACAGCACAGCCAAGGGTCAGGCAGGAGGATCCCTGAGGATTCCCCTGGGAGAGGACAATCACCTCTAGGAGCCTCCAGCAGCCCAGCTCCCCTCCCCAGAGCTCCTGGCATCAGCCTGGAGATTCCACGGGGATGTGGGGAGTGAGAGCTGGGCTTGAATGGGCTTTGGGGCCCCCATGAAGCCCTAGAGATGTGAGACAGGGAAATAAACACCTGATCAATCCTGTCAGCTCACAGGGCTCCATCACCAGGGGAGATCCCAGCAGCTCTGTGGGATCCATCTGCCACCAGGGCTGCCAGCATGACCAGCAAGTTCCTTCCCTTGGGAAGAGTTTTAACTTGGGCAGAAGGAGTCCAGATTTCATTTATTTTTGGGGTGCTTATTATGAGTGATTAATGTAACACATATCCAGATTTCAGCTGGTCCTTCCTTGCAGCAGCTCCCACGGCGCCACGCAGGCACTGCCAGGAGCTGAGCTGTCCCAGATCCCCAAATCTCCAAATCCCAGATCCCTTAATACCAAATCCCAAATCCCCGATCCCAGACCCCAGATCCCAGATCCCTGATCCCAGATCCCAGACCCCAGATCCCAAATCCCAAATCCCTGAACCCAGATCCCCAAATCCCAGATCTCAGATCCTCAGATCTCAGATCCCCAAATCCCAAATCCCTGGTTCCAGATCCCCAGTGCCACCAGCAGCATGGGTGAGCCCCAGGAGCCCCAGGAGCCCTCTGTGGGCAGGGAAAAGGCAGCAGAGTGGGCAGTGCTGAGTGGACAGTGCAGGGTGACCATTGGAGGGTGGGCAGTGCAGGGTGACCAATGCAGGGTGACCAATGCAGGGTGACCATTGCAGAGTGACCATGGCAGGGTGACCAGGGCTAAGGTGACCAATACAGGGTGACCAATACAGGGTGACCAGTGCAGGGTGACCAGTGCAGGGTGACCAATGCAGGGTGGGCAGTGCAGAGTGACCATGGTGACCAGGACAGGGTGACCAATACAAGGTGCCAGTGCAGGGTGACCATGGCAGAGTGACCATGGCAGAGTGACCATTGCAGAGTGACCATTGCAGGGTGCTGCTGCCTCACTCCTGGCACAGGGACACTGCTGAGGGTGGTGCCACCGTGTCCATGCTCTGTGTCCCAGCAGTGGTGGCCTCAGAGCACAGCAAGGTCACAGCCCCAGAGCAAGGATTAACCCCTGTCCTTGGCTTTTAAACATTTACCATTCTTGAGGGAGCGGGGATGTTTGCCTGAGCCAGAGGAAATGCTGCACGTTAAAGGCATTGATTATTCCTGAGCACAGCCTGAAACAGGGCACAGAAAGGCACAGAGGGAAGGTTCCCTTCGCTGGCAGCCCCAGCCCCTGGCATTCAGAGGTGCCAGGACATTGATTCCCCTCTGAACGCCCTGCTCAGGCAGGAGATGCAATCCTGGCACCAAGGTTTGCTCAATGAGATACACGGAGACTCTGCCCGTGGGAAAAGGCGTGGGGATGAGAACAGAGAAATCTGTTCCTATCAGCAGACACTTATTTTTGTCCTTGTTTGGGCTTGCACCGATTTGTTAGATAAGTGACAATAGCAACTGTGTCAATTAGTGCAGGAAGTGGTGGCACCAAACAAGCCAGGGCTTCCAGAAATACTTTTCAGGAACCACAGAGAATGTTCTCCTCACCCCTGGACCTGTGCAGGGAGGCCAGAGCAGCCCCATTTCATCCCCCCCTGTTTCACTCCTCATTCCCCTGCAGATCTGTCCCCTTTCCTTGGCTTTTCCACACAAACCAAAGCACCCAGGGGAGGGTCTGCATAGAAAACCAGGTTTGAGGGTTGGATGATCTTGAATGTCCCTTCCAACCCAAACCTTGGGATTCTAAACCCAAAAGCACTGAAGAACACCACCAGGGGATGTTAACACAGCCACAGAATCCCAGACTGGTTTGGGTGAAGGGGCACTGGAACCCCCCTGTGCCAGGGACTCCCACCCTCCCAGGGAAGAATCTCACCCTAAAATCTGCTCTGAGCCTCCTCTGTCAGTGTGAACCCATTCCCTTTTTCCTGTCACTCTGTGTTTTTGAAATGCTCTCTGTGAATTGGTGCTGGTCCATTTTAAAGACCAGAATTCCAGCTGGGATTTCCAAAAAAAGTCATGACAAAGTGTTGTGGTGCTGCAAGGAGCAGCCCAGCAAGCCCAGCACTGGGGTCAGCTCTGCCAGAGCCATAAAGAGCCAGAGCAGCTCCTCTGACACTGCCTTATCTCCCCGGCTTTATCTCAGGGAGATCAATTACACAACTGGGGCTGAAAGAGAACTTGCAGAATGATTTGCAGCTCGTAGCTGTGGCACAGGTGAGGTGACCTCTGCCCCTCCACAGACCCACGTTGTGTAAGAGTTTTCCTCCAGCCACTGCCTCAGTGCAGATGGAAATTTCCAGGGATCCTGAACGCAGGCTGAGCTGGGGAGCAGGGACAGATCTGTGTCAGTTCTGCAGCCTCAGACTGATGTTTGAGCAGGGAAAAGAGGGATGAAGCCATTTAGACCTTAATTCTGGTATTTTACATCCGTAATTCTGGTATTTCACGTTCCTAATTCTGGTATTTCACATTTCTAATTCTGGTATTTCACATTCCTCACTCTGGTGTTCAGCACTAGAACCCACCAAGCTCCCCCAGAAGGGATGGATGCTCCTGGTCCCACACAGCCCTGCAAGGACCTGCCCCTGGCTGTGCTGTCAGCCCATCCACATTCCCACCCTCAATAACCACATTCCCCTGTGCCCCAGCAGCCCAGGAACCTGGAAAATTGTGTGAACTCCAACTGGGGAGCTGCTGACTCTGCAGAGGGGCTGAAACTGCCCTGAGCCAAGCACTGCTTTTCACTAAAGCTGAGCTAGCCCTGCCAGAAATGAAATTATTTCACTTCCTGGAAAGCAACCTCATTTCTCCATGTCTGAGGAGCAGGCAGTGCCCAGGGCTGGGTGCTGTGGGTGGAACAGAGCTGCAGGGCTGGGCCAGCCCCAGAGCAGGGAGCAGAGCCAGGAGTGAGTGTGGGCAGGGGCTGCAGGCAGCTCAGGGCAGGGACACTGCCTCACCCTGCCATGGCCACAGGTCCCTGAGCAAAGCTCCCCATTGCATTCCCTGTTCTGGGCTCCTCTCAGCCTCCCTGGGCACATCCTGGATCCCTGGCACTGTCCTGGATCCCTGGGCACCATCCTGGATCCCTGGCACTGTCCTGGATCCCTGGGCACCATCCTGGATCCCTGGCACTGCCCTGGATCCCTGGCACTGTCCTGGATCCCTGAGCACCATCCTGGATCCCTGGGCACCATCCTGGATCCCTGGCACTGTCCTGGATCCCTGGGCACCATCCTGGATCCCTGGCACTGTCCTGGATCCCTGGGCACCACCCTGGATCCCTGGGCACTGTCCTGGATCCCTGGCACCATCCTGGATCCCTGGCACTGTCCTGGATCCCTGGGCACCACCCTGGATCCCTGGGCACCACCCTGGATCCCTGGCACTGTCCTGGATCCCTGGCACTGTCCTGGATCCCTGGGCACCGCCCTGGATCCCTGGCACCATCCTGGATCCCTGGCACTGTCCTGGATCCCTGGCACTGTCCTGGATCCCTGGCACCATCCTGGATCCCTGGCACTGCCCTGGATCCCTGGGCACCATCCTGGATCCCTGGGCACATCCTGGATCCCTGGGCACCATCCTGGATCCCTGGCACTGTCCTGGATCCCTGGCACCATCCTGGATCCCTGGGCACTGTCCTGGATCCCTGGCACCATCCTGGATCCCTGGCACTGTCCTGGATCCCTGGCACCATCCTGGATCCCTGGCACTGTCCCAGCCAGGCTGGACAGGGCTGGGAGCAGCTGGGGCAGTGGAGCTGTCCCTGCCATGGCAGGGGTGGCTCTGGAGGGGATTTGAAGGCTCCCTCCACTCTGACCCATGGTGTGGCTCTCAGGGATGGACTGTGCCACCCCACAAGGCCCAGGAAAAGCCAGGCTGGAGCAGGGGCAGAGCCCCAGGGGCAGCTGCAGGGTCCCACATCCCACAGCAGCACTTCTGGAACCTCTCCTGCCTGGAAAAGCTTCCTGAGCCAGCAGCTCTGCTCCAGCAGCACCCTCCACATCCTCCCTGGGGACCGCTGAAAGATTCCTTTCTCTGTTTCTTTATTTTATTTTTAAAATTTATTTATTTTATTTTTTAAAATTTATTTTATAATTTCTTGAGCCCTGGGCTGCCCACCCTGCCCTCCCCAGCACTGCCAGGGGTCCCAGCTCCTCTGATCCTGCTGCAGCCCTGCAGCACAAGGTGACCCAATTTCCTCACCCTGCTGCCAGCACCCAGGAGAGGCTCAGAGAGGTTTTGCAGAGTGGTTTCCCTTCTCCCAGCTGGATGCTGCAGGGCTGGGGATGCACACTGAGGGGGATGCACACTGAGGGGGATGCACACTGAGGTGCCTCACCCCTGGCAGAGCTCTGCTCCAGGGCTGTGCCCTCCCTTTGGGGAGCAAACCACACAAACCAGAGCTGTGAGCACCAGGATCTGCCTCGTGCTAGCACAGACATCATTCCCAGACACAAAGGGATGAAATTGTGATTAAAAAGACACAAAGGACTGATGGAGCCCAGGCCATCTCTGCAATGAGCTGTGCTCAGCCCTGCTGAGATGAAACCTGCAGCAGCTCAGGTGGGAGCAGCCCCACAGAACAGACTGGGATGCTCCAGGCAGCTCCAGCTCCCACCCAGGATTGCTACAGCAGCCTCAGGGAACATGAGGGGGTCTGGCAAAGTCACACTGACAGCAGAGATGGGCTCTCATCACCTCTGAATTCCTGTTTTAATTCCCAAAGGGAGCAGGCAGTGCTGGTGCCCAGGGAGCTCTGCAGGGCAGGGCTGTGCTGGGGTGGGTTTGGGCTCATTTTTAATCCCTGAAGGAAAAGTCACATCACAGGATCCCAGAATGGTGGGGCTGAAGGGATCTCAAAGCCACCCCTGCCATGGCAGGGACATTTCCACTGTCCCAGGAGCTCCCAGCCCTGTCCAGCCTGGCCTGGGACATTTCCAGGGATCCAGGGGCAGCCACAGCTGCTCTGGGCCTGCCAGAAACTCCTTTAAAAAACACTCCTGGTGAGAAGAAAATGTCACAAAACCAGATAGAAACTGCTCATTGCTAGCAAGAAAAACGAGACAAATTATAAATATTAAACATTTATTATTTTTCTCATAGGAAGGTTACAAGATTCCATTTTAAACAACAGGACAAGGGCTTTTAATGCTGTTGGGATTTTGATTTGCTTCTGTTAAGGGGAAAGAGAGAAGGAGGAACTGGTGTAAAGGTAATACCAGAAGCAGTGCAAATTGAGATGAATTTCTTTCTTCAGTGCTGAAACCACAAGGTAAGCCCTTCCCAGTTAAACAGAGTTTATTTTCCAGTTCCTTGTACCCCAGAGAACACAGGGCCCTCCTTCTCCCCCACCCTCCCCTGCAGGAGCAGGGACAGCCCTGGAGGTGACACTTGATCCAAATGAGACCTGAACAGAATAGAAATGCTCAGAACTCCCCCCTGCTCAGGCACCCTGTGCTGCAGCTCTGTCACAGACACGTGGCACACACCCACAGAAACACAGACAGGGAAATCAAAGAACCCAAAACACTTCACGTTCAGCTCGGAGCTAAGGAAGGCAAAGCTGGAAACACGAGTTCCTGACACCTTGTGCAAGTCCTGCTCACAGAAAATATTCCTTGTGCCCCCCAAGGGCACCAGGCCTGTCCCAGCAGCAGCACCAGGAGCTGGCCCAGCGCTGCCCCGTGCCAATGCCAAATGCCAAATGCCAAATGCCATCCCTTCCTCATCCTGGGCCAGCCAAGGGGCTCCCAGGGCTCCCCTCCCTGCAGCTCTCAGAAGTCGATGCTTGCCAGACCTGTGTGAAGAGAAAGAGGGGTTTGGGGGAAGAAATTAATTAATTAATTAATTATTTTCTTTATCCATTGGGGGAAGAAATTTATTTATTTATTTATTTATTCATTCTTACCCTCCCTGCCCTTCACTGAAAATTATTTATTTATTTATTCATTTATTCATCCATTCATTCATTCTTACTCCCTGCCCTTCACTAAAATTTATTTATTTATTTATTCACTCATTCATTCTTACTCCCTGCCCTTCACTGAAATTTATTTATTTATTTATTTATTTATTCATCCATTCATTCATTCTTACCCTCCCTGCCCTCCACTGAAACCAGCTCAGTTACATACAGCAGGAAAGATGATTCCAGAGTTGTTCCATTTTTTTTAAAACTTCAAGATAAAGGATTTGGTGTGAGGGAAGAAGGAAAAGGTTGGGCTGTGCTTTTTTAGCCCTTTTCTGATTGTGATGCAGCAATTAATTGGATGAAGTCAATTTGCAGGAGCTCTGGAGTCACTCATGGCAGAGAGAACAACACAAAGCTCAGGAGCCTCAGGGTCTGCCCCTGGCATCAGGAGCACAAAGCAGGGGAAAGCACCACCAGATTCACAGTGAATAAAAACCCAGCTTTGGATTAAAGCACATCCTTGCCCTGCCCACTGGGCAGCTCATTATCACCTTTGGGGTCATTGTATTTTCCAACTGCTCCTGGGGGTTTGGTTTTTCTTTTGTTCCTCCTCACCTATGGAATTTTCCCCAGGAGTTGCTGGGAAGCTGCTGGCACTGATGGGTGCTTGAGAAAACCAAGGTTTGGCTGGGCACAGGTAAAAGGAGGCAGGGGCAGCTGCTGGCTCTGCCCCGGAGCTTTGTGAAGCAAATCCTCACCTCCATCCCCTCCTGGCTCAGCCAAAAACGCTGGCACAGAGTCCCTGGTTCTGTTTGTCATTAATCCCATGGCTGCTGTTTGTTTGCCTTGCTATCCATACCAGTAAAGAACTGTTACTTCTATCCTCATATCTGCCTGAGAGCCCCTTAATTTCAAAATTATAATAATTCCAAGGGAGGGGGTTACATTCTCCAATCCACTGCCTTCCCCAGCAGACACCTCACCCTCTCTTTCAAACCAAGACACCTGCACCCCTCAACCTGAGCAGCCCAAGCTCATCCCAGCCAAGAACAATGCTGAGATCCCCAAAGAGGGGCTGCCATGAGCAGGGGAACTTTTGGCTCCTCTGTAAATAAAGTTGTGTGTTACAGTCACCACTTCTCAGCCTGAAGAAATCCAGTGCAGAACGTGGGTTTGGGGCTCAGAACCCTGCAGGATTCAGGACAGCACCACCACAGCTCTGTCACAGCAGCACAACAGGGTGCTGAAGAGCTCCTTTCACCAGTTTTTAAATGAAAATCTCTTTTTACCAGCTCTGCCAGAGGCTTTGCTCTCAGCCACGCTGCAGAGACCAAATCTATTCCCATTTGCTGAGGAGCAGTCAATGAAATAACAGCAATAAAATCTGCTCTTGGACACTCAGGCAGGAGCAGGGAAAGGGCAGGAGGATGAAGGGGGGAAATGATTCCGGTGGCAGGCAGAGCTTTTCTGGAAAGTCCCTGAAATTGCAGCCACAAGTTGAGACAAACTGTGACTGCAACAGAGCTGTCCCTCTGATCTGGACAGACTCACTGTGGCCATCCAAACAATTCCCCTCATTTCATCACTTCAGCAGCAGCTAGAGAAAGCCTAAACCAAGTCTCTCTCACAGAAATTCCAGCCCAGGAGAGGCAGAACAAAAGGAACATGCAGAAGAGCTCATCTCAGAGGGAATGTTTTTCCCCAGGGAGAGAACAGAGTGGAAAACTTCAGTGTCAGATGGCTGCAAATGGGGACAGTGCAGAGAAGCCTGGGATAAGTAATACAAATTTATTTTTGTGTTGTCAGGACACTGTGCCTTCATATACCATGTGCCCATATGGCACTTCCCATGCATGGATTTGTAAACCTTTCAATTAGCACTGATGGGATACAGCAGGCAGTTATTTAAAGTAACCCATACGGCATCTCCTGGTGCAAAACTCCCAACACCCTGCACTGGACTTGGGTGCCCAGAACCCCCCAAAGGCTGTGGAGGGACAATCCTGGAGCAGGGGGGCTCTGAGTACAGCTGGTGTGACACCCAGCCCTGCCCCAGGACATCTCCAGGTGCTGCAGAACCTCACCCAGGTCGCTGCTGTCCTTGGAAGCCCAGCAGATGCAGTAGTGCTGCATCAGTTGTTCAAACAGCTCCTTTTCATCCAGGAATTCAAGGGCTTCTATTCTGTAGGAATAAAAGGAAAGTCAGGATTTGAGCTGAACTCTCACAGAATTTTTACTGAACTGTTCACTCTATGGGAGTAGAAACTATGGCCAGAAAGGCAGTGACCCCTCCAGGGAATAATGAAAATAATGACAGGTATTTGTCCATGGTGCCAGCACTGTCAGTGCATGGAACAGGTGACACAGAGGCTCCTTTCAGCCTTCATCCCTGCAGCTCCTGAGCCAGGACTCATCTGTGTCCTCCTCACAATACCTGGGCTGCTACTGAGGATCTAAAGGGGCAAAAGCTCCTGAATGCACTGCCAGGTGTGAAGGGCTGCAGAGGAACCCTCAGGGAAAGGCTTTTCTCAAGAAAAAGCATTTTCCCCGGTGGTACTGGAGGACAGAGTTTACATAACCCTGTTTCCTGGCATGTGGAACAAGTGCAAGGAGCTGAGCAGATCCAAGGTAGCCAAAAATGCTGCAGAGAAAGCACGAGCTCTGTGTCTCCACCAGTGCCATATGGTCCCACCAACATCCCTGTTCCTTTTTAAACCACCTCTGATTTCCACTCTCACCTGTTCAGTTCCAGGCTCTGAGAAACCCCCATCCAGGAATATTTTGACCAAGGTGACTTGCTCAGCTAATTCCAACTATGAATGACTCACAGCAATTCACATTTCACATTATATCCCTAAGAAGTTACTCCTTAAAATTCCCCACTGTTTAGCATTTAAGGCAGAAACATTAACAGAATCCAGGCAGATCAGTGGCTGTTAACAGCCTTTAGTCCCTGCTCTGTGCTCTGAGTTCTGCAGACCCAGCAGTCTCCCCCTCATGATTTCAACTTGTCGTGGTTTAACCCCAGGCAAAATTTTCACAAGGAACATCTTGGGGACTGCAAAAAGTCAACACAGAATTTCTGCAGCATCCTCCATCTGCAAATTCCTGTCAGGAGCTGCCTTCTGTCACACCCAAATAAGCCATCACTACTTGCAGCCTGCTCTGGCAGCCTTCACCCCTTGGATCATCAGTGCAGGCTCTGCAGAGCCTCAGCAGTTTGTGTCTCCCTGGGCAGCACCTGCAGCCTGCTCTGTCACACCAGGGGATCCCACACTGGATGGCAAGGACCTTGGGAATGAGTTTGGGCTCCCAGAGTGGCACCTTTTGACATCAGCCTGTGGCAGGAGGCTGTACACCTTCATCATGTCGATGGCTCGGGCGTGCTCCCAGCCACTGGCCAGCAGTCGTTCCCTCTGCAAAACAAAGGGCAGCACAGCTCTGACAGCACTGCAGGCAAAGGCAGAGCACAGCTGCTCCCCCTCTGCATTCCTCTGCAGCTGATGGAGCTGTCCTTTGAAATCTCCCACACTCTTCCCTGAACATCTGTGCTGATCTCTGCAGGGCCAGGCAGGGCTGGGCTCTGACCAGGAGGTTTTGGGGAAACACTGACATCCAGCAAGCAAAGAGAAGCTCTGGAGTGACCTGTGAGCTGCCAGGACCAACAAGAAACACGGAGAGAGACTGTACAAGGGCTGGAGGGACAGGGAATGGCCAGTGCCACAGGGCAGGGCTGGATGGGATCTTGGGCAGGAATTGCTCCCTGGCAGGGTGGGCAGGGCTGGATGGGATCTTGGGCAGGAATTGCTCCCTGTAGGGTGGGCAGGGCTGGGTGGGATCTTGGGCAGGAATTGTTCCCTGGCAGGGTGGGCAGGGCTGGGTGGGATCTTGGGCAGGAATTGCTCCCTGGCAGGGTGGGCAGGGCTGGCACAGCTGGGGCTGCCCCTGGATGCCTGGCAGTGCCCAAGGCCAGGCTGGACATTGGGATTAGAGCAGCCTGGGACAGTGGGAGTGTCCCTGCCATGGCAGGGTGGCTCTGGATGATCTCTACAGTCCCTTTTACCCCAAACTGTGCCCCAGTGTTTGCCCCACCCTGCCCTGCTGGGCCCCACAGGGCACACTCAGAGCTCCCAGCCAGGCTGACAAGGCTCAGTCTCAGCCCCCCAGCTCTGTGCCCTCACCTGGGAGTCCAGGGAGCTGCAGAGCTCCACCCCAGCCAGGTTGCACTGCCGGCGCTGCAGGTTCTCAATCATGATCTGCCCGAAGCGATCGCCCATGTTCACCTGAGGGACAGAGCACAAAGGGATCCATCCCCATGTTCAACAAAAGGGACAGAGCAAAAAGGGATCCCCATGTTCAACAAAAGGGACAGAGCAGAAAGGGATCCCCATGTTCACCTGAGGGACAGAGCAGAAAGGGATCCCCATGTTCAACAAAAGGGACAGAGCAAAAAAGGGATCCCCATGTTCACAACACACAGAAGGGATCCCCATGTTCAACAAAAGGGACAGAGCAAAAAAGGGATCCCCATGTTCACACAAAAGGGATCCCCATGTTCACCTGAGGGACAGAGCAGAAAGGGATCCCCATGTTCAACAAAAGGGACAGAGCAGAAAGGGATCCCCATGTTCAACAAAAGGGACAGAGCAGAAAGGGATCCCCATGTTCACCTGAGGGACAAAACAAAAAGGGATCCCCATGTTCACACAAAAGGGATCCCCATGTTCACAGCACACAGAAGGGATCCCCATGTTCACCTGAGAGACAAAACAAAAAGGGATCCCCATGTTCACAACACACACAAGGGATCCCCATGTTCACCTGAGGGACAGAACAAAAAGAGATCCCCATGTTCACAACACACAAAAGGGATCCCCATGTTCACAACACACACAAGGGATCCCCCTGCCCCTCACACAAATCCACAGGGAAAAGCAGGAGCCTGCTCAAACCCTGGCACTGCCCACACCCCAAAATGCACAGGATGATGTCAGGGAGCAGCTCTGCCTCCTCCTCCTCTCAGTGCCAGGGACAGTGCCCCTGCCCTGGTGGGCACCAGAGCTGCCTGTGCTCCCAGCCCTCAGCCCTTCCTTCAGCTCCCAGCAGTGATTTACAGCCTGCCAGATCCTGTTACTCATTCCTGGAGGCACCCATTTCCCCTGAGGCAGAGTTTTACTTCCACAGGGAGAACCACAGTTGATGCTGATGTGATTTTTGCTCCACTTTGCCAAAGAACACAGAGGTAATTATGTAATGTTATACACCCAGAGCCAGCACTCAGCATCACTGCTTCTCCCTCTGCTTCAGCTAAATCAATATTCTATGGTTTTTTCCACATATGGATTAAGTCTCAATTATTTTGCTTCAACACAGTCCAGAAATTGTCTTTCAGAATAGCTGCATTTTCTCTCCAATGAGCTAACCAAGCTCCAAGTTAAAACACATTACTACAGAAATTCAGCAGGAACTGCTGTTTCTCCAAAAGGACATGGCCCACTCACTCCTCAACAACTCCCACCCACGAGAGCCATTTTCATGGCAACAATGCAGCTCTGAAAATGCCCCTTTGCTTTTACCTGCTCATAATTGATAACCATGGCCACGGGGAAGGTGCTTGCTGCCCACCTGAGCAGGTTTGCAGACTGCTGGGGGGTCATGTAAACCAGCACACACTCAGCCACCAGCAGCGTTGGCAAACTGCAAAACAGAAGCACAGAGAACACGATTTCCAGCACAGCAACAGGAAAATTCTGCTCAGGATTGTGAGCAAGCCAAGCACTCCACGTCCCCACAATTTCCTCCAAGAGCTCCATTTTTTATCAACCAGGCACTGAAGACTGAATGAAATCTCTTCACCACATTGACTAAAACTGGGCTTTCTGTGAATTAATGAAGCACAGGAGACTCCTGTGGCTGTGAAGCAGAGATTTCAGGGATCAACCCCCCAAAGCCAGCCCTGAGCACACAGCAGAGCATCCCCTGCCAGCAGGAACTGAGGTGTGTTAAAATCCCCAGTACACACAGCTCACACTCTTGTAGAGATCAGGCATCAATTACAAATTGAAAAAATAAAAAAGTTTTCTCTTTGCAAAAAGTTCTCAGAAGAATTTTAATTAGACAAATTTGTTCAGTTTCTGTAAAACAATCTTCATATATTATTATCTAACAAAATGTAATCTATAGTTTGCACGTTGCCTCTTCCCCCTCCATCCACAAAACAACAAAAATAGACATCTACACAAGTGATGTTCTTCACAATTATTGAGTTTGCTTTTAATTGCTGGAATGAAAGGGGGAAAAAAGTCACTAGAAGCAGGAGAAATTCCACAAGGAGCAGCAATGTAGGCAAGCAAGGCAACATTTCAGAGGATGGAAGTGTAAAGAATTAAATGGCAATTTGATGCATTCTGCTTCCCCATATGCTCTCTCCCACCCAGCCAGATCTCTGCTATTTATATTGCTCACATTTGAAAGGTCTGTCCATCAACCACTCCCAAACTCAACTCCTGCCCCCCCAGAGCCTCCTGGTGAGCAAGAAAACCCCAGAGCAGCTTTGGGGTTCAGAGCCCAAGGGTTCCAACCAAAAGGTTTAGGGAAAAACAGGGGGTTAGGAGGAGGCCACAGAAAATAATGGCAGAGCTAGAAATCAGAACTGGCAGAATCCTGGGGTGATTTGGGGTGGTTTGGATCAGAGAGCACCCAGTGCCCAGGGCAGGGACACCTTCCCCCATCCCAGCTCCAGGCCTGGCCAGCCTGGCCTGGGACAAGCAAGGCCTTCCACAAATCCCCATTAAAAAAAAAAAACCAAAACCCAATTAAAACCCTATGATCTTACTGTATATATCAATATCTATATACCAAAACCCTATGACCTTACTGCATATATCTATATATATATTAAAACCTTATGATCTTATTGTATATATCAATATATATGTATATATCAAAACCTTATGATCTTACTGTATATATTAAAAAATATATATATTAAAACACTGTGATCTTACTGTATGTATCTATATATCTGTATAGATATCAAAACCCTATGATTTTATTGTATGCATCTATATATCTATATATTTATAGATATCAAAACACTATGATCTTACTGTATGTATCTATATATCTGTATAACTATATATATTAAAACCTTATAATCTTACTGTATGCATCTATATATCTATATATTTATATATATTAAAACCCTATGACCTTACTGTGTGTATCTATATATTTTTATATATATATTAAAACCCTATAATCTTACTATATGTATCTATATATCTATACAGATATCAAAACCCTATGACCTTACTGTACACATAAAAATAAAACATTTCTGTATCTCAGAGCCCTTGCTCTTACTGTCCATCCAGGCCATGTTTCCTCAGCTTTTCCTCCAGGTCTGCAGAGCAGCGCAGGTCTGCCCCCAGGATGGAATATCGGCTGGAGTCCAGGCTGTGGGAATCTGCAAGGCACATGGGAGACACTGTGACACATGACAGGGGTCTCTTGGGAGCTGGGAGGCAAAAAACTGCACAGGAGCCAAAGTTCAGTGTGTTACACCCAGCAGCAAACTCCTCTTTTCAAAAGATGAATTTTCCCTTCCTGGTGGTGTTCTGCAGGGCTCCAGCAGCAGCAGACCCTGCACTGAGCCTCCTCTCTCCCTCTGCAGCCACACTGAAGCAGAGAGGTTATCCCAGCTGTTTCCATGGTTTCCAGGAATGCAGAGAGAAGAAAAATGGGAAGATTAAAGGCAGGATTTTTGTCTTGTTTGGAGAGTCTTCTTAGATGGCCCAATGTACATAGGAACCACATAAAATACATCAATTTCTGAAAAACAAAGCTAAGTGACAATATCTCAAATATTACCAATAGATAGAGCTATATAAATTAACTATATATGCAGTCATATAATAAATATGGGGACCAGACACAGACTTGGGGCCAAAGAAAAGTTCTCATTTAGCATTTTGGTATGATTTAGTGGTGGTATTTCAGGAAAGAGCCAATCAGAGAAGGTATTCTGAGCACCAGATATTCCCCTGGGGTACAGCAGGATCCTGTGGATTCCTGAGGAGGGACAAAGCCCAGAGCCCAGGGAGTCCCTGGCACAGCTGGCAAGAAGCAGCAGAGCCCCCTGCCATCAATAATTCCACACCCAGAGGAGCCCAGTGCCCACAGGGGGCCCTTCCCAGGTGCTCCATCAACCCCAAAGTGCTGCAGGAGCTCTGGGCTGGCTCTGGGACACCTCAGCTCTGCTGCTGCAACCCCAAAGTGCTGCAGGAGCTCTGGGCTGGCTCTGGGACACCTCAGCTCTGCTGCTCCATCAACCCCAAAGCCCTGCAGGAGCTCTGGGCTGGCTCTGGGACACCCCAGCTCTGCTGCTCCATCAACCCCAAAGCCCTGCAGGAGCTCTGGGCTGGCTCTGGGACACCTCAGCTCTGCTGCTCCATCAACCCCAAAGCCCTGCAGGAGCTCTGGGCTGGCTCTGGGACACCTCAGCTCTGCTGCAGGGCACTCCAGAGCTCCCTGGGCAGCCCCTTCCAGTGCCAGGCCATCCTTCCATGGAGAAATTCCTCCTGATGTCCAACCTGAGCCTCCCCTGGCACTGCCTGAGTGAGGAGACAGGAAAATCTGAAGGGGCAGAACGAAAGGGGTTTCCATTTCAGGAGAGGGGAGCAAGAACACTGGGGACAAGTGTGGGTTTTCCCAATTTCCAACCGAGCAGGGATCCAGCATTCCACCTCTGTTCAGCCTTCCTGCTCCTTGAAAGCAGCACTAGCCACAATAGCTGCCATTCCAGCAACACTTGGGAGCAGATCCAGGAATCAGAAACAGTTCATAAAGAGAGTTACAAGGGAAGAAAAGAGAAAAAAAAAAAAAAAAAAAAAAAAAGTTGTGCAGTATGCTGAATGATTCAACATTTTGAGTCAAGGCTTTTTCCATGTGCATGTTCTGTAATAGCTTTACTACTTCCCACACCCTTCTATTTAAGTGATTACATCAAGGCCATGATAATGGCATCAAAAAAAGCCACCCAAAAACCCCACCACACACAGGGAAGTGTTTAAATAGGGACTGGTTTCTGTCCATGGATACGGCACAGCGAGCGTCAGCCACCACAATTAGTAGGGAATTAATGCCAGCTCCCTGTCCAGCCTTGGAGGCTTGGACACACAAATACAGCAATGAAGAACAGAAATAAAAGCCAGAAATAAACCACAAAACTTTTTAAGTGATCCAGAAGAAGAGCACAGACTCCTAGGTGGAAGCAAACGTGCCTTGCTCGCACCACACTGATTCAGCATTTCTGTCACAAAATCCTGAATTGCTTTGGATTGAAGGGACCATGGAGATCATGCAGTGCCACCCCTGCCATGGCAGGGACACCTCCCACTGCCCCAGGCTGCTCCAGGCTGGCCTTGGACATCCCAGGGATCCAGGGGCAGCCAGAGCTTCTCTGGGAACCTGTGCCAGGGCTGCCCCCTCCCAGGGAAGGGTTTCTCCTCAGGGAAGGATTTCTCCTCAGGATCTCACCTCAATTTCCCCCTTTTCAGTCTGATCAGACCTAACCAAGCCAAGCTCAGCTGCTCCATCACCTCCCCTTAGGGAGCAAACAGTCCCTGACTGCAGGGCAGTGGCAGCTGGGCACAGCTGGAGCTGTCACTGTCCCCAGGCTGGAGGGCAGAAATCCAGCCCCAAACATCCCAGACTGCTGGGACATGCTCTGGCACCAGTTCCCACCTGAGTGCAGGGCTGGAGATTCCTGGGGCTGTGCAGGGAATTCCCTGTGGGTCCCTTCCCCCCCAGCATACTCTGAGCAGTATCAAAGTGAGCAATCTGCTGCAAATGGATTTTACAATTCCTGCCCATCCATAGGGCTGCTGCAAAAAGAAAACCAAGCTCCAGCCTGGCAGCACTGCCACGTGGTCCCCATTGATTTCTTTTGAGGAACAAGAGTTTGTTTTAACTGAATTGATTTTGTGTGTGTGCTCAAACCCCTCTGTTCATTCTTACTGCAGTGCTGTGACTCAGGCCACAACGCTGGCACAGCCAATGGCATTTGGTGGCTCAGACCTCTGAAAATCCCAAATTCCAGGCACTAATTCCTACCCAGGCACCACCACCTCGTGTTGTGTTTTTAGTGAGCTTGTTTGGGTGGGTGCTCTCCTCCAGAGCTGCCCTGGGGATTTGTGTGATGCTCACACCCAGCCAGGTACAAAGACCCTCTCTGTACCTGGCTGAAATGAAGGTGTGAGAAACACCAAACTCAGATTTGAGAAAAGGGAGGGGATGGAGAAGAACACAAAGATGAGCCCCACAGCCCAGCCAGGCTCTCCTGGCTTGGGCACAGGGCTCAGCTCTCCAGGAATAATCAATAGGGAATGCTCTGCCCTGGGCACACACTTGTCTGTTTATTTTCCATGACTTTGGCACAGAGGTAACAACACAAGTGGTTCAAATTTCACAGCCACAGAACAAGATAAGCTCGTAGTAACTGAGTAGTAGCAGGAGCTGCTTATAGCTGCCTTTTGACCTCAGCACACTGAATCTTCCCTTGCCAGCACTGCCAGGAGAAATGAGTGCAGGGCTGGAGAGAGCCCCAGGCCCTGCTGCTGCAGGGGCAGCACTGCAGGCACACCCAGCTCCTCCTCTGCCTCCAGAACCCAGCTCCCTTCTCTTACTCTCTTCTCACATTAGTGCAACAATTTCCTGGAGGTTTTCCAAGAGACAGCATGCAGATACTATTGACTCAAAGAGATTTCATTAGGATTTCCATGCTGAGGGATCTGTGGCAGCCTGCCCTGCACGCTGCTGTCCCCCAGCCCTGCAGGGCACTGCCACACACTCAGCTTGTCCTGGCAGCCCAGGGCCAGCCCTGCAGGGCACTGCCACACACTCAGCTTGTCCTGGCAGCCCAGGGCCACCCCTGCAGCCACCCTGGGTCACACAAACTCTGGGGATGGAGGGGAGCTGGAAGTGCCCAAGCTGGCCTGGACAGGGCAGGTGTGAGAGGCTCACAAGGGACAGTTTGCACCTGCCAGGGTCACAGAGGGGCAGCACTGCCCTGCCAGCAGCACAGCACCCACTGGCAGTGCCAGAGAGCCTGGAGAGCTGGGCTGTGCCACAGGCAGGGCACTGCTGTCCCTGGGCTGTGCCACAGGTATGTCACTGCTGTCCTGGGCTGTGCCACAGGCAGGGCACTGCTGTCCCTGGGCTGTGCCACAGGCAGGGCACTGCTGTCCTGGAGTGTGTCACAGGCAGGGCACTGCTGTCCCTGGGCTGTGCCACAGGCAGGGCACTGCTGTCCTGGAGTGTGTCACAGGCAGGGCACTGCTGTCCCTGGGCTGTGCCACAGGTATGTCACTGCTGTCCTGGGCTGTGCCACAGGTATGGCACTGCTGTCCTGGGGTGTGCCACAGGCAGGGCACTGCTGTCCCTGGGCTGTCACTGGGGCTGTCACTGGGGTGTGTCACAGGCAGGGCACTGCTGTCCCTGGGTGTGCCACAGGCAGGGCACTGCTGTCCCTGGGCTGTCCTGGGGCTGTCACTGGGGCTGTCCCTGGGCTGTCACTCACCACCTGCACTCCTGGCCACCTGCTCTGTCCTGGCCCTGCTCTGGACACTGCTCAGCGCCCTGATGGCAGTGAAGCTGTGTCAGCACAGATGTGTGTTAGATGTGTGTTAGCTGTGTGTTAACTATTAGCACATGTGTGTAAGCTGTGTGTAAGCACAGATGTATGTAAGCTGTGTGTAAACTGTGTGTAAGCTGTGTGTGTTAGCACAGATGTGTGCAATCTGTGTGTTAGCTGTGTGTGTTAACACAGATGTGTGTAAGCTCTGTGTAAGCTGTGTGTTAGGTGTGTGTAAGCTGTGTGTGTTAGCACAGATGTGTGTAAGCTGTGTGTAAGCTGTGTTAGGTGTGTGTTAGCTGTGTGTGTTATCACAGGTGTGTGTAAGCTGTGTGTAAGTTGTGTGTAAGCTGTGTGTGTTAGCACAGGTGTGTGTAAGCCGTGTGTAAGCTGTGTATTAGGTGTGTGTAAGCTGTGTGTGTTAGCACAGATGTGAGTTAGCTGTGTGTAAGCTGTGTGTGTTAGCACAGATGTGTGTTAGGTGTGTGTGTAAGCTGAGTGTAAGCTGTGTGTGTGTTAGCACAGATGTGTGTTAGCTGTGTGTGTTAGCACAGATGTATGTAAGCTGTGTGTAAGCTGTGTGTGTTAGCACAGCTGTGTGTAAGCTGTGTGTTAGCTGTGTGTGTTAGCACAGGTATGTTTAAGCTGTATGTAAGCTGTGTGTAAGCTGTGTGTGTTAGCACAGATGTATGTAAGCTGTGTGTAAGCTGTGTGTGTTAGCACAGCTGTGTGTAAGCAGCAGCTTTGTGCCATCACAACACTCAGAAAAGCAGTGACAGAACCCGAGTTGTGTCAATCCACACCAGCAAACTCAACCCCCAAATTCCAACCTAAGCACTGCCAGGAGTGTGAGCTGGTGTGGGGAGGCAGCACAGGGAGGGACAGGATTCTCAACTCCTGCTCCACACCCCCACAGAAATGAGGAACATTTCCCTGCCTGGCAGTGCTGCTCCCCTGTGCCAGGGCTGTTCCCAGAACACTGCACAGCAGCACCAGCTCAGACCTTTGGTCTCCCCAGGATGACACCCAACCTTCCAGAGGCAAGAGCAGCTCCACAGGAAAACTGTGAGAGAGGAAACACCTACCAACACTGGCATTTAAATTGATTTCTAGCTTCTTCTCAAAACCACTTAAAATTGCTTTGTATTTCTGGACCATTACTGAGCTCATGCTTTCATCCATCTATTTATTCTAATACCCAGATCCTGCAGGAAGGCAGCAATAATCATTTACATGTGAGGCACAAACTGTTTTTCCCCCCATGTGCATCACTTTCTATTAATCCACATTGAAATCATCATCAAGTCACTAATTTCACAAGATACTTCTGCAGTTCTTTACCACTCTTCAGAGTTTGGATTTGCCAACAAGCTGCCACTTACTAATCACTATTTTCCCAATTTTTTCTTGGTGTTGAACAACAACATACCCTCAAGCACAGATCTCCATCTCCTCCATAACAAAAATTAAAACATATGCTCGCCCTCCATCCCAGCTCTCATCCATATGAGAACCATTCCTTCCCCAGCACCACTGTGCCATTTCTCTGGCACACTGTGCCATGGGACACAGTCAAAACACATTCCTGGAATGCAAGCACTGCTCTGATGTCCTCTTCCAACAGATGTGTTGGTTTAGAGAGCTCCAGCAGATCTGGGAAGCACAGCTGGCCTCTGCAAGAGCCATGGTGGCTCTTTCTCAACACACCCTAAGATCCCTGTGCTCCACTCAGTGTGTCTGGCAGAGTTCCTGGGATCTGTTCAGCACAGACATCATCCTACTGCCCTGGGGGTGCCTGGATTTCCCCTGGAGCCCCCCTGAGCCACAGCCACCCCTTCCAGCTGCAGACTGTTCAGTGAGAGGGCACAGACTGAGCAGCTGAGGAAATTCCTCAAGTCCCTTCAGATCTGTAAGAACAGATTTATCATTTCTTCCAGCTCCTCTTCTGCTGGCACTTCCCCACAAAGCAGCTCCATTCCCTGATCCTCACAGGGATCTCTCTGCACCTCACCTGAGCCTGGGGGTCACTCCAAGCTGGAGTTCCACAGCACTCCCAGCACCTCCAGCTGTCCTGCACACCCTGCTGCATCCCAAAGCCCTGGCAGCAGCAGAGCTACACAGCAGGGCTGTGACTGAAGTGTTAACACTGAGAAGGAGCCAGAGCAGCAGCTCCAGAGAAACCAGTCTCACCAGTACAGCCCAGTGCAGGAACAGACTGCAGCAGTGCAGGCTGCAGGTGTTCTGCTGTTCAGCTCCTCAGGAACACAGCACAGACCTTGGGGTGCCCCTGCAGATCTCCCTGGGGTCCCCAGCAGCCCTTTGTTCTCACCTAGAGCTCTGGGCTTTCATCTCTGGGGGTACTTGGAGAGCTCTGCCCTTCAGAGCACATCTGCAGGGCTGGGGAGTGAAGAATCAATCATGAGCAGCAATAAAATCTGCAGGATGTGCCCAGAGCCTGGGCTAGAGCTGCCCCAGGTGGGCACACAGGCAGCAGCAGGCTCTGCCAGGGTCACACCAGCTCACACAGAGCAGTTCTGTGCTGGATGTGGCAATTTCTGCCCCTCCTGCACTGTCCAAGGCAGCTGCACACCTCAGCTCTGCACTGACAACACAAACTCAATGGAACTCAGGGAATTTTCCACAGCTAAAAAGGTTTTCAAGTGCAGTCCTGACACAAATATACAATTATAGAATGGCTTGGGCTGGGAGGGACCTAAAGAACTCCCAGTGCCACCCCTGCCATGGCAGGGACAGCTCCCACTGCCCCAAGCCTGGCTGGGACACTGCCAGGGATGGGGAGTCCAAACCTGCTGTCCATAATGAGGTTAGAAACCAAGAGAGCACAACCACACCTGAAATTATTAATTATTATTATCCTTTTAATACCAAAATGTAACAAACAGCACTGGCTCACGAGCCTGGACTGTGCAGGCTGTGTTTCTGCTGGGAAAAGTCTGTTAAATGTAAAGATTTGTGCTCTTAATGAGACAGAAAGCAGATAAACACTCTACAGATATTTTCATCCAGTATCCATGCCTCTCTCTAGCACTTTTTCCTTTCCTGTGACAGAAAAGGAGCTACATATGAGAGAAAAAGAAAAAAAACCAACAACTTTCTGCCAGAATAAAATCATTTAAAGAGAAGACATTTCTAACATGACACAGAACAAATGGGCAGGAGTCTGTAAGAGAAGAAAAAAGCCTCTTTTCCCTCCCAATTCTCTGTCCAAACAGCATTTCAAACATTAAAAGCCTGCCCACATAGCAGAACAAAATGATCAGAAAAGTTTTAAAAGTGCTGCAGTACATCACTGACTGAGTTTGAAGATGACTCACCTATTAGAAGAGAGTCCCCTGAATGGGATTCCATAATTGGTTTTGACAGGGGAGGTTTTGATCTGTGGGAAGAAGGAAGAAGTATCTCAGAGCAGTTAAGCCTGTTTAACAGTGTGCTTACAGCTTTTTTCTTAACATATATATATATATGTGTGTGTCTGTGTGTGAGTGTGTGTGCCAAGAGCAGCTGAGGGAATGTCTCTGCCCTCTGCTGGAAAGGAAAACCTCTGCAAGGCTGGTGAAGTTGCAGCTTTATAGACAATTTCTTTAAGTTCTGAGAGAATCTTTCAATAGAAATGCAGGTACTGTGTGCTGTGTCCTCAACAATCCTCAGTGGATTCATCCCAACAGGACATTCCCAGGCAGCTGAGCAGGCACAGCTGGGAATTCAGGGCTGTCTTCAACAGCAAGAGAAGAATTCATCACCTCTGACTGTCAGGAGACTGTCCCTGCACAGAGCAGCTCTGCTTGGCTCCCTAAAGCCTTCACACATCCTTCTCCAGCCTGGGACCCTGCAGAATGAACCTTTATCCTGCACACAGCCCTGCAATGCTTTGGGAAGGACCTTAAATCCCAGCCAGAGCCACCCAGCCATGGCAGGGACACCTCCCACTGCCCCAGGCTGCTCCAAACCCTGTCCAGCCTGGCCTGGGGCACTGCCAGGGATCCAGCCTCAGCAGCTCTGGGCACCCAGGGCTCACCTCCCACCCCAGAACCTGCAGAGTTTCTCAGCAGAGATGAAATACTGGCACTGACTGACAGCCAGTCCCACAGCCAAGCACAGGCCTCACACTTACTTGATATTGTGGATTTTTCTGGCAACAATCATTGGAAAATCCACTTCAAAATATTTTCTAGGGAGAAGATTTTCATCCTGGGAATTGGAGGAAGACACTGGAATTAGGGACACTCAAGTTTTACTTGTAGAGAACTTTAAATGCTGAACAGATCTGGTTTGGCTTCTGCTGGCATTTCTAACAGTGGTATAACAATGTCCCACAGCTTAAAACCCCCTAAAATCCAACAACAGGCAGCTGAGAGACATTAGAATGCCCTCTAAGAATTAAAGAAATTATTTAACATTTTCTGTAGCCACAGAATACCAGGACAGCTGGGGCTGGAAGGGACCTTTGGAGCTCCCCCAGCCCAAGCCCTGCCCAGGCAGGGTCACCCAGAGCAGTGACACAGAACCTGTCCAGGGGCTTGGGATGTGTCCAGAGAGGAGAAGGACTCAAATCACTCAAATCCCAGCTCAGCAAACACTCCAACCCTGTGTTCTGGGAGAGCACAGCCACAGGACCCTGCCACAGCATTTCCCAAGATTTTCAGCACAGCCTCCCAAGGAAAGAAGCAGGAATGTTGTGCACAGACAGTGATCACATCCCAGCTCCCTCCAGCCCACAGCCAGAGCCCAGCTCAGCCTGCTGCACAAGAGGAAAGCTCTTCATGCCACGTTGGCACAATTTCCCAGCCTGCTGAAGCTGTGCCAAGGCTCTCCCATCCCTCTGTGATGGATGCTGCCTGTTCTGCCTGTCACCCCTGCCTTTCTGAGGTGGAACCAGCACTCAGAGCACTCAGAGCACTCAGCACCTGGCTCCCAGCTCCTGCACATTCACTGCACCACACCTGCTCTCTGCAAGGACCAAGAATTGCAATTACAGGCCCCACTTCAGCAGTTAAAATCACTGTTACCAAACCAGGATATTGGCAGAGCTTTTATAGGAATGCAGATAAAAGTTCCACATCTCAGAAAAAAAAAAAAAATCAGACTTGTCTCCCTTCCACTGATGGAATACAACTAATTGTGACCAAGCAAAATGCTCCTCAGGCTTCCTCCAGAACCCAAATTTGGCAATGAAATGGTAATGAGAAGAGAATTCACTCAGAGGTGTGCTCACCCAGAATGATACCATCATACAACACCTGAATAACTGAATTTCCATGAATTACACACACACACACACAAACATTCCTGTACATGGCACAGGCTGCCCAGAGCAGCTGTGGCTGCCCTGGATCCCTGGCAGTGCCCAAGGCCAGGCTGGATGGGGCTTGGGGCACCCTGGGACAGAGGAAGGTGTCCCTGCCCTCAGCAGAGGGTGGGACTGGATGATTTTCCAGATTCCTCCCAACCCAAACCACTCTGTGATTCCATGATTTACATAACCAAACCACAACTGGAATCCCAGTGGGGAAATGTGGCAGCAGCTCAGGGAGTGCCCCTGTAGGGCCAGCCCTGATCTCCACAGACAAGGAGCTGCTGGAGAGGGTCCAGCAGAGGCCACAGAGATGGTTTGGGGTCTGGAGCATCTCTGAGATGGGGATACACTGCAGGAACTGAGAGGGGATCCCTCAATCCACACAAATCCCAGCAGGGGTGTCAGAGGATGGTGCCAGACTCTGCTCAGTGACAGGATGAGGAGCAGTGGCCAGAAACTAAAACACAACAAGTTCCACCCTGACATGAGGAAGAACCTCTTTCATGAGTGAAGAGCAGAGCCCTGACATGGCAGAGCCTGGAACAGCTGCCCAGGCAGGGTGTGGAGGGTGTGGACTCCCAAACCCACCTGGACACGTTCCTGTGTCCCCTGCCCCAGGTGTCCCTGCCTGGCCAGGGGCTGCAATGATGACCAGAGGTTCCTTCCCGTCCCCTCCCTGGTCCCCCAGCCCCTGACCCAGCCAGGCTGTCCCTGCAGCTCCTGTTACCTTCAGTCTCCAGAACAGGGTGTCCATGCCAGCCCCAAGATTAATAACCTGGCAGTTGCACTCTGTCTTCTCCAGGAAAGCCTTGATCAGGTAACTGACCCCGTGCACACGAGCATAATAACCTGCAACACACACAGACCCTGGCAGTCACTACTGTCACATAATGCTCCATGTTTAACACTCATGGACAGCTTCAGGCAGTCTCTAGGAAGAATAATGCCCTCTTTTTAACATAGCTAAGAGCTTTTGTTTTAATTTTTTAATTACAAACAAAACCTCATGCACTGATAAAACAGAGCTCCATCTCTGGGGCACACAGAGACAGCCCATTCAGAACACAGAAAGCAAAGGAAGAGTTTTGATCCACAGACTGATATTTGAAACATCAGATACAGCATGGAATTACTGCTGTGAAGAATCCTGTCTCATCCTCTCACACACTCCCAGTGCAGAGGTTTTGTCAGGACAGCTGTGGTGTCCCCAGCCCTGTTCCAACTTGCCTCTGTTGATCTCAGGTGCTTTCCTTTCTTTGGCTTGTCTCACAAAATACTGGATGTAAGGGTCCTTCCAGTAGCCAACACTCACAGCAAACCTGTGCAGCAGCAGGGAAAAGAGAGAATGATGAAATAAAGCCACCAGAATTTACCCTAAAAGATACACAGGCTGGAAAGGTCCCTCTGGTCTGGGTGTGCACATGCAGACGTGGTTTAAAAACCTGTTCCATGTGTGGAACTACTTGAATTAAGAGATTATATACAGTTTAGTTAGAAATTCTAGCTGTTGCCATATTCAACATCCATCTTTTTAATGGCCTCTTCACTACTGGACAAGATTTTGTGAGCACAGACCCAAATCTCAAATATTTCTTCCTGGGGGACTCCAGCTCCTCAGACACACAAATCAGGCTTTAGTTCCACACACTGCTATATGACAAGCTGCTTGCACCTATTCCAGAGCTCCCACACATCAGTTCAGCACACTGATACTCGGTTTTAACACAACTCACGACTTTTACAATTGATTCCAAAAAGAAAACTCCCCAAAACTCAACCACCCAACGACCTGCTGCTCCAAACCCAAAATGCCAACCAGTAAGATGAGAAGTTAAAACCCACCCGGGCACAAAGGGCAATGAAACTCATCCCTGGCAGTGCCCACCCTGCAGGGGAAGGGAATCTGAAAATCTCCAAGGTGGGTCATGGCTGAGATATCAAACCCACCCAGCGCTATGAGCCGTGGTCAGCAGCGCCGCGGGTTTGTAGCCGAGCCCCGGCAGGGTTTAGCAGCCAGGGGAGGTTTGGGGCGCAGTGCCGGTCCCGGCTGCTCGGAGCATCCCGGTCCTGACCCGAACTCGGGGGGGTTCAGCCGCGGACACACCGGGACCAGCCCCGGGAGTGACCCCCAGCCGGGCCCGGGGCTCCGAGACAGCGGCACAGGCCGCGCCTCGCCCCGCACCGCCCAGCCCCGCTCTGTGCGCAGTGACACCGGCGGGCCCGGCCCGGCCCGGCGCCGCTCCGGTACCGTTTGCAGACGGACGCGTCCTCGCACGTTCCCCGCACCGCCTCGTCCGCCTCGTCGGGGCCGGCAGCGGCCGCCATGGAGCGCGCGGGGCCCGGGCGCTGCCGCCGCCCTGGGCCCGCCCCCCGCCGCCTCTCATTGGGCAGCCCTCGGCGGAACTCGGCAGCCATTGGTCCGTGCGCTCATGGAAATGAGCAACGCCCAATCAGAGCGCGGCGCGGGGCGCAGCGCCTCGCCCAGGAAGCGGCTGCGGCAGCGCAAGGCGAACCGGGAGTTGTAGTCCAGGCGCCGCTAGGCGGCAGGGCGGGGTGCCGGGTTGGGGCTGCCCGCGGACGGGCGATCCCTCCCGGGAGCTCGGCCCGGCTGCCCCTCATGGAGCGGCAGCGCCCGGCGGCACCGACAGAGCGGCGCAGGAGGAGCCGCGGCGCTGAGCGGCAGCGCCATCCGCGCTGCGGGCGGGACATCCGGCCCGGGGGCTCCGCTGGCGCGCGGGGCGGGGCCGGAAGCGGCGGGGGCCGGGCCGGGCCGGGCCGGGCCGGGCGGGCGGTGCTGGGGCGGAGGCAGCGGCGGCGGGGCCGGGGGCGGCCGGGGCAGAGCGGCGGGGCCCGGGCAGCCCGGGGCAGCGGCCGCCGCCATGAAGAAGCAATTCAACCGCATGAAGCAGCTGGCCAACCAGACCGTGGGCAGGTGGGCGGCGGCGGGTCGGGGCGCGGGGGGCTCCGCTCCGCGGGGCCGTGCGGGGCCGGGGCGAGGGGAACGCGAGGGGCGGCGGCGCTCGGGGGCTCGGTCCGTGCCCATCCCGGGGCTCGGTCCGTGCTCATCCCGGGGCTCTGCCTCGCCGGGCCGGGGGTCGCAGCCTGGCCGGGATCCGGGAGCTCCCGGGGGTCCCGGGCCCCCTCCCCGGGCCCGCAGCGCCATTTGCATCGGGCGCTTCTCGGCTGCGCTTGGGCGGCTTTCGGTTCCTTTCTGCCGGCGTCAGTGCTGAGTATTCGCTTTATTTGTGAGGAGACTCAGAGAGTGCCTTCTCCAGGAGTTCATTTGCCTCCCAGCATTTAATTTTAACACACCTAACAGCAGCCCTGTAGGTACGATTGCCGCCAGTTTCCAGCTGTCGGAAGGTTTTTAACTCGGTTTGGAAGCAACAAATCTGTGCCCAGACAGGGAAGTGTCCTGCAGCAGCAGCTGTCTCCGAGCTAAACATGCAAATGTCACCACAGTGCTTTTCTAGCAGAAGTCAGTGCTTCCCTGCAGAAACTTCCTTCTGCTTTCAGTAGAGATTTAAGCTGAAAATCAGTTCCTGTATTGAGAGTAAAAAGCTGAAAGTCTGTACTGATACCGAAAGTATAAACTGATTATCTGAGTTTATGGCTTGGTGTCCTCCTTTCCAGTAACTCCCTTTATGGGGTGTTCATTTTCCTTGGAGCTCAGAACCCAGGGCAGGTGTGCCAGCTAATAAAGCCCAAGGAGGAGATTTTTAATAGGTTTCTTTTGTTATTAAAGAGGGAACAACTTCCCAGCCAACCTCATCCTCTCGTTCCCGTTTCATATGAATCAATGGATTTTTTATGTCGTTGGAGGGATTATTGGCATTCCCCGTTTGCACGTGTCAGCCCCACAGCCCCAAATCCCGAGTGGAATTTGGAGTAATCCGGGCTGTGCTGGGCAGGATCAGCTGCTGTGTGCTGGGGCAGTGCTGAGGGCAGCGTGGAGCAGTCCCTGGGTGGGGAGGCTGGCACTGCCCTTTGGCCTTGCTGCAGGTGAGCACTCTGGGGTGTGGTGTCTGGGCAGGTTCCTGTCACACACCTGTGCCACCGAGTCTGGGCTGCCCTGGCAGCCTGGGCTGTGTTATGGGCACACACTGCTGTCGTTGGTTCTCATTAAAAACTGTACAAATGACACTGAGCCATTTGGTTTTCTACGTTGGATGTTCATTAATTGTGACTGTCTCATCCTGCTCACATTTCATGTGCTAGTCAAGCATTCCTGTAGTCATGTAATCGTTCAGGGCCTGGTTTTGGTTCCCAGAGTACAATCCCATAGCAGGGATGGATTTTACCAAGTTTCACTTCCAGGTGTCAGGGCTGAGGCTCTCAGGTTGGGTTTGGGAAGCGCTGCAGGATTCATGGAAGAGATGACAGACACTCAGCAGGAGCTCACAGGCAATGTTACACATTCTGTTCAGTTGTGTTTCATTCTGTTGAGTTGCTGCACTCATTTATTAGTGTTTTTGCTCTGGGACAGAATGAGAAGCCAAGTCCTGCTCAGGAGGGTCCCTGTGGCTGTGTGGATGCCTGCAGAGGTGGTGGCTCCGTGTTTGGATGCCCTGGGCCATGGTGGAGCCCTGGAGAAGCAGTGCTGGGAGAATCTTTGGGTCACATCCCCTGGGTGGTGATCCCTGCCTGGCTGCTGTGTTCCCTGGTGCTGTGTTTGGAAGGGGTTTCTCCTCCTGCTCTGCTTTCCCCTCTCAGAGCTCGCTGGGGTGTGGGAGAGCAGCCACGTTCCCCTGAGGTCAGCAGGGCTGGGTGTGCATCAGCACCGTGGGGTTGTTGCCCTGATGAGGCAGGAATGGCACTGTCCTTCTCCCAGGCAGCTCCCAAGGTGCCATCTTGCACCCCAAATATCACACCTGGGTCAGGGAACTCACACCTTCATATGGGAAATAACAAAAGATGGGCAAGGGCTGCATCACAGCTGAGGAATGGCATTTATGAGAAGTCTGTGAGTCCCTGGATAGAATGATCTGGAGTTATGAAATACATGTAGGAAACTAATTAAAGAGGGGATTAGCTGAGTGGAACGGGATTCCACAGTAATTAATAGATGTGTTAAATATTTTGCATCAATTATCTCGTGGATGTTCTTGTCTGCCTTAAGTGTTCAATCTGCTGCTGAGGACTTTATATTTCATATATTGGACAGATTTGTTGTCAGTGCTGCTGAGGGGAACAGCACAAGCTCTGGGAAACCTAAAAAGTGAAATATCAGAGCTTGGGCCAGATGACTGAGACACAACTTGGCACTGGAGCTGGCATCACAACGTTCTCAGGGCAGCTGGAGAAGGGAACTGGGAGTCCCAGTGTGTGTTGGTGCTCATGGCATCCTAAAACCTCTGACATCCAGCCAGGAGAATTCCCAGAGAGCAGGGCTGGGACCTGCAGGTGAGAGAGGCAGGGCTTGCCAGGAAATCATTAGTTGAGCTGAATTAATGCATTGCCACAGAGTGGCACCGTGCCCACAACAGGCTGATCACCCAGAGGAACAAACCCAGAGCTGACTTGATCTTGAGCTGCATCCTGAATCCAGCTGCAAACAGCTGGGGACCTTTAGTTTGGCTAAAAAAAAATTAGTTGGGGAGGGAGTGGAGAAGAAAGGGAGGAGTTTAATTCTGAACTTCATGAATTTCAGGTGGCCTGGGATTCCTTAGATTGCTTTTCATGGGATTTCTGCCCTAATTCCTCTAAACCTTTTTGGATGCCCAGGGCTTGTTCCCACTGGGAGCAGCTGTGTGTGCCTGGCCTGGGCACAGAGCCCTGAAGAGGCAGCTGTGGGCTGGTTCAGGATGTGCTGTCTCAGATCTGGGGAGGTGAGCTTGTGCTCCCTTGGGTGCTTCCTGCACACATCTCACCCCAGCACAGCACCTGAGTGTCAGGCTCAGGAATTTCAGTGTGATGTTTGATGTCAGCACAGTAATTCCTCAAGTACCTACAAGGGCTCGTCTTGGTTTCCATGCCCTTTTGTAAATTACAAAGGAGACAGATTTGATTAGAAGCTTGGGAATATTCTCCTTTATAGCTGCAGTCATCCCTAATGAAAATAAATGTTCAGAGCTATTGTCATCAAAGCTTTGCACTGATACACTAATAAGCATTTGAACTACATAGCTGAGTAATTTCCATGAGGAACGAGCCCGTGGAGAGGTCTGGATCGTGCTGTTTGCTTACAGAGCTCAGGTTGGTAATTAATGACATTTCAGGCTGTGACAATCTCCATGAGCTGGGCTTCCAGCCCCTGGGGACCAGCTGCTGCTGTTGTTGTTGCCATCAGGTCCTTTCTTCACCCTTTAGGTGCAATCCCTGAGAGCAATTCTGACTAAAAATTATTCCAGACAACTGCTGGGGAGGTTTGGGTTTGCTGAAGTCACCCAAGATCACACAGGTGGATTTTCTTACTGCTTTTGCTGGGAGAGATACTCGATCTGCCCTGAGGCTCTTGCAGTAATTTAAACCAGGGACAGGCAGCTCTGACTAATTAGAAATCTGGAGGAGCCCACAAAGTGCTCAGAAGGCTCTGGTTTTGTGTGAGGAGCTGACTTGCTGTAGCTTCTGTGCTTGTTTCCCACTGCTCAGATACAACTCCTTGTGTACAAATAGGTTTTTCCAGGCCCTGGACTCATGGCATTGCTGTGACTCACCAGGAGTTCTGGAACATGGCTTTTAATAGCTCATGTCCTGCATAAAAGTTTCTGTGCTGAACTATATTTAGTGTTTCTTCAGGCCCCTTGGCGATGTGCGAGTCTTGAGTTGGAACTGGAGTTTTAACATAATTATTGCATTGAAGCAAATCATGTCAAAATGTAAAATTATGTTAGAATTGTACAAGGAGGAGCTGCCTGCATTTATCTGTACATGGAAAACCTGCTGGAAAGCAATAATTTCTAGTAATACTTCATGGAAAATGTGGATGGTCCAAATGATTCCTTTTTTTTTTTTTCCCTACTAAAGCATTATCCATTGATTCCTGTCTTTCTCAGAATTATTCTGCATGTTATTACTTAAGGAAGGTTTTTCTGCTTCTTCATGTTGTGTTGATAGTACTTTGAAACTCATTTTTTCAGGTGTCCAGGGTGGTAAAACAAGAGTGCATCCATCTCTCTCAATACTTCCATCAATATGACATTAACCCTATAGTGCTATTTAATATCAGAGAATTTCTTCTTTAATGTTTTTCTGGTTTTATGGAGGGGTGGGAAAAATTTAGTACATGAAAATTTCTGGCTCAGCCAGCTATCCTTTAATAGAAGTTAAATCTGCTGAGTGTTATTTACTTCACTGCTCGTTGTGTTTGGCAGAGATTTGAAAAAGTGGTAAACAGTGTTGAAATATTTCACATTTACAGGGGGTTTGCAGGTTGGCATTTGTCTCCATCAGAGCGCTCATGAAAAGAAAAATCTCATTTCAGTGTTTATAATCGTTATCTTAAGCATTTCCTGTTTATCTCCAGATGAAGTTCCAGGTCTCTAATTAGGAAATTACATTAGATCTTTCTGGATGGCAGCTGAACCAATGATGGGTTTGAAGGAGGCTGAGTGGGTTTAATTAGGGGGATGTTTAATTAGGGGGATGCTGTTCCTGAGCAGGGGCAGGTCAGGCCCTGGTGGGGAGTGCCAGCCCAGGGATCAGGCAGAATAAACATTTGGGGACTGGGGAACAGGACAAGGCAGGAGCTGGAGAATATTCCTGCCCTGGCCATGCACAGGCACCAAACTCAGCAGTGTGGAGTTCCCATGTGGGGTGGGAGCAGGGAAGGAGGTCAGTGACCCCAGCAGGGTCCCTCTGTTGGTGTCAGGGTGTTTATCTGCTCCCTGCACCCTTTGGGCATCTCTCACACAATGTCGTGCTTGGGATTGGATTTTTCTACCAGGACAAACTTGCAGTTATAGAAAAACAGGCAGCTGTTATGTGTTCAGTTTGGGGCTGCTGCTTTTGGGGGATTTGGGGCTGTGTTATCACAGTGCTGAACCAGAGATTACAGAAATAATTCCAGAAATGGGTGTTACAAACTGGATCCAAGCTGTGGTCTAGATTGAATTTGGTGAGTTTGTCTGTAAATCCCATTGCTTAATGTCACCTTCAGAGCAGATTGCTGAAGGAAAGGAAAATCACCTGAATTTACTGAAGGTGGGGATTTTGTGGTGAGTTTATTCCCCTGTTCAGTCTCAGGAGCTGGGGACACCCATCAGTGGGAGCTGGATTGCTGAGCTGCAGCCCTGCTAGGGCCAGAGGGGCTGGCTGTGAACAGGAAAGAAAACAACATATCCTGGCCTGGTTCTGGTGTTTCCTTTAGCCCTTGTAAAGGCAGAGAGTTAATCAGGATCTCCTATTCCTCATAGGCAAGACGATCTCATGTTTAAAGTCCAGGTCATCAGGAATCCTGAATATTAGACATTAGGAAATTACATTGTGTTTTTAAGAAACTTCTTTCTCGTGCCCTTACAGGGTTTGAAATCAATGACTAAATAGTTGCTCAGCCCTCAGTTTAAAAGCCTCATTGCTTGTGATCTGCTTCCAGACCACATGAAACCTGGGAATGCCTTGCCTTGCCTGGGCTGCCTGTGCCCTGCCCAGCTGCAGGAGGGTGACGTGGGCAGGGTGTGATGCCCAGGGTGTGATGCCCAGGGGTCCCGTGGGTGGCATTTCCCACCTGTGTGCTCCCAGCTCTCCCCAGTGTCCCACCCAACCTGTCCTGTGGCACTGGGAAACCATTCCCTGTGTCCTGTTCACTCCTTGGGAGCGTCTCCCCACCGTCCTTGTCAGCTCTTTCAGGTGCTGGAAAGCCACAATTAGGTCACCCCAAAGCTTCTCTTTCCCAGAGGAAACTAAACAAACTAAATTTTGTTGATGTGAATGATAAATGTTGTGAATTCCAGTAGGAACCAGCTAAAGCCTGTTGGTGAAAAGAAAAAAGTGACTATAAAACTTTGTGTCCCACTTGTGTGCCAGGTGCCGAGTGGGCAGTGGGTAAAATACTTGAGATTTTTGTTGCAGAAAAATAAATGAAAAAATTCCAGGCTGGGGGATTGGGGTAGTATTAATTGCCTTCTTGCATGTGTGTCCTCTTCTCCTTTGGCTCTGTTGGGGCTGCTGCTGTGTGGAACAGATGAGAGGGCTGATAAAATACTCACAATCACACAGACACCGTGGGATCTGCTCTGGCTGCATCAGCTCGGGCTCCCCGTCCTGCCAGGGGTCAGGCTGTGGGAGGATAAAGGAGCCTCTGTCTCCAGAGAGCCTGGCCTGACTGTGCCTTCAGGTGAAGAATCAAGTGTCCTGTTCCTGTGCAGGTGGCTCTCAGGTGGGTTTGGGGTGCAGAGCTGGCACACCAGGCTGGTGTCACAGGTGTAACCAGAACCAGAGTCACCATTGCAGAGCTGCCCAGGGGAGGCAGAGGCACTGCAGGGCTGGGAAGGATGTTGTCCATAGGGATTGGGTGCATCCAGGCTGCAGCTTTGTGTGTCTGATACAACAGCAGGATAGGGAGGTAAAAATGCACCTAGATCTACTTTAGTGGCAGCAGCTCCTAAAGCTGCCTTCTTTCCTCCTGGTATTTATTCACATAAAGTAATCCCCATCACAGATGGTTCCTTGATTCTGACTTGATCTGATGAAAGTTCTTCAGAGTGAATAATTCTGATATCAGGTTATGGCCAGAGTCAAAATCTTGAAATAGTAATGATTTGATCTGCTAAAATAGCCAGCAGTGAGGTAACAGTCTGTTTCAGCCTGATGCTGTAATGGGATACACTTGGAATTGAAGAAAGCAAATGTATTTCTTAGACACTTGCATGGTATTTTTAGGTTGTGATAATGGATCTGTGGCCAGAGCTGCTTGTTAGAGGTCATTGTATTAGCAATGATGAAATGCCAAGTAACAGGATCTTTTTAGGATGGGGTTAAATGAAAAGTGTCTTCATGTGCTAGAAATGTTTTCTGATATTCTGCAGTTACTAGAAAGGAAGGAATTCTACCTTAAATGAAGTAGCTCCAATTTTTGGCATTTGGGAGAACCTGCAGCTCACAAAACTGGGCCTTGTTTAAGGCAGCAGCTGGCCATGGCACAGCTCTGATCTGAAACTGGGAGTTGGATTAAACACCAGTTAAACTGGGCCAGGGAGTCCGATGTGGTAATTCAGAACCAAGTGCCTTCCAGCAGTGCCTTACCAAGTGATTTACACATTCCTCATTTTTCAGCTTGTTGGGCTGTTTTAAGTACCAGTCTTAAAGTCTAAACTTAATCTTGGTCTCTTCCAACCCAAACCCTTCCAGGATTCTGTGGTTTTGATTAAAATCTATTCTTCAGGAACCAAACAGCCTCAGAACCCTGGAGTTTGGAGTTGCTGCTCCATAGGACAGTCGGGATTCTTGTGCAACTTCTCCTTGGCCAGTGCTGCTTCTCACCAGGAAACAGCTCCTCAGAGCTGGGCCAGCTGGGTGAGGTCACAGCGCTGCTCTGCCTGAGGTGGAGCCTGTTTTCCTGGACAGGGATTGTTGTCTGAGAGCTAATTGCACTGCAGAGTGACAGGGACATCCTGGAGTGACTGCAGGGGAGTGAATCAAAGGGGTGCAGAGTGCCCAGATGGCCTTTGGGTCACAGGGATCCATAGAGGAGGAGTTTCTCCTTCTGTCTTGCAAATTGTCCTGTGCCCCACATTGCTGCACTGAAATTTTTGTATACATAACCTCACTGGTTTCTCAAGATCCCAGTGATGCTTCCAGAGTGAAATTTAAAATTAATTAAGGGGTAAGTGATAGCTTGTACAGCTGAATATTGCACAGACAAGGAAGGTCACTGGTGAGAGCTGTTAATGCTGTTGTGCACACAGGTAACACATCATCCATGTTTAAAGCTGCTTTGGCCAGTGACAGGAAAATTAATTTCAAAGGTGGGCTGGTTTTTGGAAGAGAAATTGTCCTGCAGGCAGTTTGAAAAGTCCCAGCTGAGATATGGCTGTGGAAGTACAGCAGCTATTCAAATGCAGACTCTTCACATATAAATATCAAGCAATTGTTAGGAAACATCAATCCCCAGATCAAAAATTCTATTTTCTGTAGGAAATGAAGCTGATAAAATACTGATATTCTCACACAGAGAAATCAGTGTGTGAGCTGAGCTTGCAGCTTGTGTTTGGGCTGAGCATTCAGCTGCTCTGCCCTGCTGCAGAGTGATTTCATACGCAGATTAAGTGTTCTGAGCCGCTGGTTTTTGTAGGAACACAACAGCAAGCTAAAGTAATCCTGCTTTTGTACCAGCAGGTCCAGGCGTGTGTTGGAGTGCAGGATGATAAACCTGGATTAGAGCAAGGCTCCAGATTCCTGCTCAGAAATGCAGGCAGGGATTGAACTTCCAGTTTGGTGCTGGCAGAGCTGTGGCAGGGTGGGAATGGCCAGCTCTGTGTGCTGGGCACTGTGTGGTGTGTGCTGGGCACTCCCATGTGCTCTGTGTGTGTGCTGGGCACTCCCATGTGCTCTGTGTGTGTGTGTTGTACATTCCCATGTGCTCTGTGTGTGTGCTGGGCACTCTGGTGTGTGCTGGGCACTGTGTGTGTGTGTGCTGGGCATTCATGTGCTCTCTGTGTGTGTGTGCTGGGCACTCTGTGTGTGCTGGGCACTCCCATGTGCTCTGTGTGTGTGTGTGCTGGGCACTCTGTGTGTGCTGGGCACTCCCATGTGCTCTGTGTGTGTGTGTGCTGGGCACTCTGTGTTTGCTGGGCACTCCCATGTGCTCTGTGTGTGTGTGTGCTGGGCACTCTGTGTGTGCTGGGCACTCCCATGTGCTCTGTGTGTGTGTGTGCTGGGCACTCTGTGTGTGCTGGGCACTCCCATGTGCTCTGTGTGTGTGTGTGCTGGGCACTCTGTGTGTGCTGGGCACTCCCATGTGCTCTGTGTGTGTGTTGTACATTCCCATGTGCTCTGTGTGTGCTGGGCACTGTGCTGGACACTCTGATGTGTGCTGGACATTCGTGTGCTCTGTGTGTACTGGGCACTCTCATGTGCTCTGTGTGTACTGGGCACTCTCATGTGCTCTGTGTGTGCTGGACACTCTGATGTGTGCTGGACATTCATGTGCTCTCTGTGTGTGCTGGACACTCTGTATGTGTGTTGTACATTCCCATGTGCTCTCTATGTGTTGTACATTCCTATGTCCTCTGTGTGTGTGCTGGGCATTCCCATGTGCTCTGTGTGTGTTGTACATTCCCATGTGCTCTGTGTGTGTGTTGTACATTCCCATGTGCTCTGTGTGTGTGTGTTGTACATTCCCATGTGCTCTGTGTGTGTGTGTGCTGGGCACTTTGTGTGTGCTGGGCACTCCCATGTGCTCTGTGTGTGCTGTACATTCCCATGTGCTCTGTGTGTGTGTGTTGTACATTCCCATGTGCTCTGTGTGTGTGTTGTACATTCCCATGTGCTCTGTGTGTGTGCTGTACATTCCCATGTGCTCTGTGTGTGTGCTGTACATTCCCATGTGCTCTGTGTGTGTTGTACATTCCCATGTGCTCTGTGTGTGTGTGTTGTACATTCCCATGTCCTCTGTGTGTGTGTTGTACATTCCCATGTGCTCTCTGTGTGTGTGTGTTGTACATTCCCATGTGCTCTGTGTGTGTGTGTTGTACATTCCCATGTGCTCTGTGTGTGTGTGTTGTACATTCCCATGTGCTCTCTGTGTGTGTGCTGTACATTCCCATGTGCTCTGTGTGTGTGTTGGACACTCTGTGTGTGTTGTACATTCCCATGTGCTCTGTGTGTATGTTGGACACTCTGTGTGTGTTGTACATTCCCATGTGCTCTGTGTGTATGTTGGACACTCTGTGTGTGTTGTACATTCCCATGTGCTCTGTGTGTATGTTGGACACTCTGTGTGTGTTGTACATTCCCATGTGCTCTGTGTGTATGTTGGACACTCTGTGTGTGTTGTACATTCCCATGTGCTCTGTGTGTGTGTGTTGGACACTCTGTGTGTGCTGTATGTTCCCATGTGCTCTGTGTGTGCTGGACACTCTGTGTGTGCTGTACATTCCCATGTTCTCTCTCTCTCTCTGTGCAGTCTCCAGGCAGCAGCAGAGCAGGAGCTGTGGCCAGCCTGGGATCCTGGAGTTGCCACAGCCTCTCCTCCTCCTGCAGAAACTCAATCAAGGGCCCAGCCATGAATTGTTAATCAGGAAATCAGCGCAAAGGCTCCTTGTGAAATCCTGGCCACAGGGAATAATCCCTGGTTTGTCCCCAGCTGATTTTATGTAACTTCAGATCCCTGAATTCCCTCACAGCCTTTTTGCTGTCATTTCAATGCTTCCAGCTCTTTTTTGCAGCTTGACTTTCTATTCCTGCTTCATTCTTCTGCCTTTTCTGCATTTCCTTGTTTTGCTTCTTGTGTTGATTCAGTTTGGTTCCTTCTCCAAGGCTTTCTCTTGCCAGTTTTGTGGATCCCCAAATTTAAAATAGATCAGGGTGGGCAATACATTAAAAAAGAGCAGTGTTACCTTTGGTGAAATAATCACCTCTGGACTGGAGTTTTTTGACACTTATGCAAAGCTGAATTGAATCCCTGGGTGCTCTGTGCCAGGGCCTCACCCCCTTCAGAGGGAAGAATTAATTTTTTAATATCTAATCTAAACCTGCTTGCTGTCAGTGTAAAGCTGTTCCCCCTTGTCTTGTCAAAGTTGGACAAAATATGTAAAAAACGCCCCAGGTTTTTTTCAGCAGTTCAGTGAATTTTGTTCATTCCTGTAGTGCATATTTTTCCTATTCAGACATGTCTGTCCTGTAAAAAACTTGTCTGTGGAAAAGGCAGTGCTGCTTCTCGGGGTCCTTTCCAGAAAATGACAATGCAAGACTTCTGGGAAAAGTAATCATGGAGCTTAAAAATGTCTTGAGTTGCTGGTAATCCATCTGTGCCATGGCTGGAGTGGGAATCAGGATCTGTTGGAAGCTCAGGAGATGTTGGAAGGTGTCTTGGTAGTTTTTTAAATCCCCTTTTCACATGTGGAGGAGTTTGCATGTCAGCAGGTGGTTTGGCAAGGGGACTGCACTCACTTGGATGTGCAGGCTGCCAAAGCCACATGTAGGGAAAAAATCCCTGAGCCCTGGTGGTGTGCAGAGCTCTGAGCTATCCTGAGAGCTCACCCTGCTCCAGGGCTGCCCTTGGGGCTCACACCTCTGGTGTCTGACTGGAAAATGCCTTTTGTGCCAGCCAGGAGGGGCAGGAGCCCCTGGAGCTGCTGATAGGGATGCTCCTGTCAGGCCAGGGAGATGCAGCAGGAGGACACAGCCACTTCTGTCAGCAGCTCTGCCAGCTGATGTCACCTCGTGGCAGTGAAATCCTGGCCCCAGGGTGCAGTCTCAAGATCAGTTTAAGCTGATCTTAAGTAGCTGCTGTTGCTGAAAGGGACAAATTTCCCTGTCCCTCCCCAGCACTGGTGCCTCTTCCCCAGCCCAAGGAGAGGCCAAGGCACTGGGAACCAGTTTCTTTTATGGGATATGATTCAGGGAGGGCAGCAAGGACCCACAGCTGCCATTTGGGACAGGGAGTGTTTGAGGCAGGGCCCTGGGAGGAGGAATTGCAGGGAATGGAGTGGGGGGAGTCCAACACCTGCTCTGTGCCCTGGGGAGTGGGGCTGGCACTCACCTGGGCTCAGGTGGGCAGCTCTGGGTGAGGGGGGCTGGCACTCACCTGGGCTCAGGTGAGCAGCTCTGGGTGAGGGGGGCTGGCACTCACCTGGGCTCAGGTGAGCAGCTCTGGGGGTGTGGGGCTGGCACTCACCTGGGCTCAGGTGAGCAGCCCTGGGTGAGGGGGGCTGGCACTCACCTGGGCTCAGGTGGGCAGCTCTGGGTGTGAGGGGGGCTGGCACTCACCTGGGCTCAGGTGAGCAGCCCTGGGTGAGGGGGGCTGGCACTCACCTGGGCTCAGGTGGGCAGCTCTGGGTGAGGGGGCTGGCACTCACCTGGGCTCAGGGGAGCAGCCCTGGGTGAGGGGGGCTGGCACTCACCTGGGCTCAGGTGAGCAGCCCTGGGGGGCTCAGGTGAGCAGCTCTGGGGTCTCAGGTGAGCAGCCCTGGGGGTCTCAGGTGAGCAGCTCTGGGGGCTCAGGTGAGCAGCTCTGGGGGCTCAGGTGAGCAGCCCTGGGCAGGTGCTGGCCCCAAGCTGCTGCAGGATCATTTCTGCTGCTGGTGCCCAGGTTAAATTTCACCTGGAGCTGCTGCTGTGGCCCAAAGCACAGGAATCCCTGTTCTGGCAGCACCTTCTGTTGTGTTGGCACACAGGGGTTGTAAAGTTACACCTGACATTCAGGAATAACAATTCAGGAATTATTTAGGTTGCTTTCTGTTGCACTGTCTCTTATAGCAGAACTGTTTTAATTTTACATAAATTATTCTGCTTAAGTGAGGGGTGGTTGCTTGCTTGGGAGGGAGAGACACCTTGTGTGAGAATAAAATTTAAAGGTAAATAAATACCTGGTAGTTAAATATTAAAAGCACTTACCAAGGCATGGTGTGGAGGGTGCTTGTGTACATTTAAAAAATAAATTATGTGAATAAACTGACATGTTTGCAAAGCTCAAGTTCTGTAGTAAAGTAGAGTAAGAAATGTAGTTTGTGGTACTTAAGGGGGAAAAAGCAAAGCATAGGAAATAAATCATTCTTTGATAAGCTCCACCAGAAACTTTAAAAAGGTTTTCTCAGGTTTTTTGGTCACTAATTTATGACAGCTTGTCATAGGAGATTTTTCTTTGGGGAAGAAAACATGAGACCAGTGCTGGATTTGACCTTGCCTGGATTTTAGCAGTTAGAATGTTAATCCCCTGCAGCAGCACTTTGCCTTTCCTTCAGAAGCTATTAATAGCTTCACCAATCAAATGCACTTTTTGAAAGAAGTCACATTGAAAAGCCCCAAACCTCTGTCAGGCAAATAACAAAGCCAAGAAGAATATGGGGAGAGCTTTAATAGCTGTGGCTTGGTCCCTGGTGTGGAATAGCAGTGAGTATTTGATTGCTGGGATAGCAGGTGATTGGAAGCACTGCATTCTGAGTTTTTATTTGTACCCAGAAGCTTTCAAGCTGTTGGACTCATCAGGCTGCTCAGTGAAACATGCTTCCTTCCCTCCAACAAAACTGCTCTCAATGGCCTTCTACTTTTAGACCATAATTGTATTTTTTGCCTGTAGAAAGTTCAGCTTAGATTCATCTCCCATTTGCAGTGCTGTGGCTCAGAGTGATCTCCCCAGCTCTGACAGTGCTTTTGCTTGCTGGAATTATCAGGATGTGATATTCAATCCACTCTGATTTTAGGAGGAGCTGTGCAGGGCTGTGCTGCAGTGCCTGTCCCTCTGAGAGTGGCCTGAAAATAGGATTTGGCTGGAGTTGTGGTTGTTCTCAGAGCTAAATTTACTGCCTTGCTGCAGAGCCCAGCCTTGGATCCATTTCACCGAGGCAGGAATTTCATCCCCTCCTGTGAGGAGTCTGTCATGGGTTTCCCTGCTCTCCTTCCAAGATGCTGCTCTGTCCCTGCTCTGCCTCCTCAGAGCTGGAGGAGACCAAAGCTGAGCTTGGAGAGTGCTGGGGAGCTCATGAAGATCATGAGGAAGGAAGGCAAAGCAGCAGAAATCTTTTTTATCCACTCACTGAGACCTGAGCTTTAATTGTGCAGCTCTGAGGTGTTTGGATCACTGAAATTTTTAAATCACTTCTAAAGAACTGGAAGCACAGGAGTTGCAGCTGGTGAGTGAGTTCCAAAACAGCAGCCTTTGGTGGGATTTCTGCATCACTGAAACATGTGGGGTCACCAGGTTTACAATTAAATCAATTGTAATGCATGTATAAGAACTTACTTTTTTTATTTGAGTGAAAAATGAGGATAGGAGGCAAACTAAAAGTCATGCTGCTGGCTGGGTGTGTGTGTGTTGCCTAAACACTAATACTGAAAGTGAGTGCTGACTAACACCTGACAGTGTTCTCAGAGTTATTTTTGAACATTTGAAACCCATTTCAAAATATTGATGCTTACCTTGAGTCATGCTGGTTTCCTTTCAAACCTTAGGCTGAGCTCACACAGGCAGGAGGGACTTGGTGGTCCTGAAACACCTTGGGGTTGGATTTTCTGTGGAGTTTGTCTCGTGTTAGAAAAGCAAACCTTTTTGAAGGGAAAATTTGTCATCTAATTCTGGATTTTTTGGAGCAGAGCTGCTGATTCTTTCATTTTTCCTGGCAGGCAGAGCTGCCTATTGTGTGTGGGAACAGGCAGGATGTGCTGCCAGGCTGCCAAGGTGCTCAGTTACCTCAGTGAGCTGGGCTGGCTGCTCCTGGTAACAAACACAGCCTTTGTTTGGGGAGAAACCACCCAGCAGGCAAGGCTGCCTTGGATGCAGGCTCCAGTTTGGGGTGGATGTCTCCTGGCTTGCCCTGAAACCTTTCCAGGGCTGTGGAGTTGTCCCTGCCCTGCCATGGCATCACCCCCGCCCAGCTGGGTGAGTCAGGCTTTGTTTCCAGGGTGACATTTCATCTGAGTCACTTCTGCTGCTGCCATGGCCAGCTCCTTATGGCTCGTGTGCCAGGTTTGCTGTGGTTCCTTCCTGCTCAGCCTTTCAGGAGTGTGCATTTCATAGAATCCTGGGATGGTTTGGGTTGGAAAGGAGCTTAAACCCATGGCAGGGACACCTTGCACTGTCCCAGGCTGCTCTGAGCCCTGTCCAGCCTGGCCTTGGCCACTGCCTGGGGTCCAGGGCACCCTGCCCACCTCCCAGGAGCAATTCCTTCCCTGTGTCCCACCCATCCCTGCCCTCTGGCCCTGGGAAGCCATTCCCTGTGTCCTGTCTCTGTGAAAAGTCTCCTGCAGGGTTCTGTAGCTTTGTCCTGCCCTGGAGATCAGCCCTGCTGATGCCCCAGTGATGGGCAGGAGCAGGGGGCTCTCAGACACTGCTTAGAGGAGGCATTGTTTCATTTAACCCCCAGTGGCAGGTTTAAGAGACCCTCTTCATTTTATACATGGAAATGTGAATTCTTTCCCTATTGAAGATAAACACTTTTATCTCAGGAATTCCCATCTGCTCTCTCCAGATGTACAGAGAAGACTTCTGGCCTGGAAGTGTGAAGGAGCTGCAGAATGACCAAGTGGTGAAATGAGTTTTTAATCTCTGAGGTGGGAGCTGTTCTGCCCACCCTGCCTGGGCTGAGCCAGGCTTTGAGCTGCAGCAGAGCCCCATGGCTCTGGTCAGAAAGAATGAAAAAAGTAAAGGGAATTAAAAGGAATTGCACCATAAAACACTCTGACAGGAGTTCAATTAGGAGCACATGGAATGCATTTTTAAAATGTCACAGCAAGCCAAAGTATTGTGATTAACACGTCTAGAATTAAAAAAAAATACAGTCTTTCCCTGTGAAACCAATTGGCTTTTTGCTTGGAGTGAGTTAAGGCCATGCCAGCCCCATGTAGGAAATGGCACCAGCATTTCTGTTCCATATCCTATTTCATACTAAGTACTGTATTTGCTGTCTTGAAAAGAAAATTTTCTTGCAGAAGCCACAGTTTTGTTAAAAATGACATTCCTTCAGTGTCCTGGGGTCATGGAGGGCAAGGCTGGCCCTGCCCTTTGCTGCCTGCTCCCAGCCTGGAGCTGTGGCAGGGAGCCTGTTTGTGCCAGGGGGAGCTGATTTGGCTGGGCAGCTGTTTCTGTATTTATTGTGTAGTTGTGCTGTTATACCAGGGGTGTATCCCTGCAGGAGAGGGGCAGTGCAGCCATGGGGAGCAGCACAGAGCTCTGCACAGCAGGCAGGACATTGTGTTAATTGTGTGAAAGTCCTGATGGCAGAGGATTCAGTAGTGTTATCCCCTTTTGTCATTAAGAGGATTATTATAGCCATAACAAATGATTGCTCACTTGTGTTTTTACAATCAGTCTTTTAAATGCACTGCTGGGGTAAGAGCTCAATTGTTCCATGTCAAGGTTCTGGTGGTGGAGCAGAGAAGTTCAGTTCTCAGGAGCTGCTGTCCCAGGGGAGCAGCTCTGTTCTGCTGCAGGGGAGCACTGCCAGCCTGGCAGATATTTCACATTTGGGCAGCTGCTGCTGTGGTGGGTGAGCCCTGCACACCCAATCCAACACTCCTGGGCTGCTGCCCCATCTGCCAGCACCACCTCTGGCAGAAGGGACAGAGGAAGCCCTTGGGAACCCTCTGCAGCTTCCAGTTCTTGATTGCAGAAGGATTTCTTCATTCCTTCAGTTGGATAAGGTGCAAATAAGCCTTAGCAAGGGCTGAGGACAGAAGTTTAGCAGTGAAAAAAAATCTTTTCATTTTTAGAAGTGTGCTGCTTCCCTGATTAGAGGGAATTAGCATCCCTCGAAGCTGCAGTGGATGTAAACTTCAAACTGGTCATACCTGTAATTCCAGGGGAGACAGGTGAATCCCAGGGGAGACAGAGGTGAATCCTGAAGGAGCCAGGTGCCTTTGATGGTTTGCTGCTTTCCCCTGTGCTCAGAGCAGAGGGCTGTGCTGCTATCACAGCCTTGGCTTTTCTCTTTGGTGGTTGTGATCACTGAAAAACAACATCATTTAGTGGCTCTTTCTTGGCTTCCTTGTTAAAGGTGGAATGTGGGCCTGCAGGAAGGGTGAGGTCTTCCCTCTCTGCACTTCCAAGGCTGACATCATCACCAGGGGCTGCTCTGGCTCTGCCAGCCAGGGCTGGGACAGCATCCCACAGGGGCACTGCATCATCCAGCTGGGCTTCAGGGCCTGGGGAACCAGGGTGCAAAGGCAGCTGAAGAAAAAGAATAAAATTATTTTGCACTTCACACAGTGATCCACAGTGTGGGTAACCACACTTAAACTGGGAGCAGAGTTCTGCTAGCACTGAGCCATCTCTGCTTTTCACTCCAATGGACAGAATATCCTAGGAGAAAGGCAGGGAAGCAGAGGTCACACTTTGTATTACTCTGAAGTTGTATGGAATCTCTATTCTGATATTTGAGGGAGTTTGAATTAAAGCTGTGGCTACAGCAGAGTGGGTTTTGCAGGGATAAAGAAAATATATAAATAATAAGTATAAATAATTGCTCTCTAACAGGATGTAATTTCCATCAGAGAAAATATTTCTGTTTGGGTGGGAGAAAAGTTTATCTATCTTGTCTGTGTTTTCCTCGACAAATAAATATTCCAGTGCTGTCAGAATATTTCAACTGCCTTTGTCTGAGTCTGGCTGAGGTTTGAGCTTTTACTTCATTCTGGCATTTAATTATTAAACACCTTATGGTTCACAACTAGTTCAAGCAGATAATGTGCTGTAAAATGGAAGTCCAATAAATGCTTTTAAAGCACCAAGGCAAAGCTGGAGGAATCTTGTCCTTGGAGGCTTTTGGCACGTTCAGCCTGAGGCCTGAGCAGGAACACGAGCTCTCCGTGCCTGCCCAGCTTTGCTGTGGTTATTTGACAGATTGCAGGGGCTGATAAATCTGGAGTAGCTGAGGGACTCTGGCAGCAGCAGGGGAAACTCTCTGAACAGGAAAAGAGTGACCTGGAGTCCCTCCAAGTGCTCCATGGTGTGGATGTGTAGTAAGGGTGAGCAGCAGAGAGGGAGAGCTCAGGGTAAATGAATTTATCTTTATTTTATAGGCCTGGCAAAGGGAAAATCAATCACTGATAGAACCAACAGCAAATAAACCTGTGTCAACATGGAACAACTGAAAGTTTGTGTAAACAGGGATGACAAAAGGTGTGGAAGTGTGTAAAGGCAGGAACGTGGCTGGAAGTGTGTGGAAGCAGTCAGGGATTTTCTGTTGAAGGCAGAAGAGATTTCTGTTTGGAATTAGAGCAGAATTTCTATTTCCTGGGAATACCATTCACTTCTGATGAGCTTTTCAAGCACCAAACCCTGTGGTTTAGTTGTGTGGGGCTCAGGCAGATGAGGTGAGCTCTGTGTGTGGGTTAAGGGAAGCTCCATCCCCACTGCTCCTGAGGAACAAAGCTCTGCAGTGCTCCCTTCCAGGACCTGCTGCTGCCTCTCTGCTCTTCTCATGGTCTACATTCCTTTACATTCAGGTGCCCTGATTCCAGCTGGCTTTGGGTGATTCCATGTGCAGCTGGGAGTGGATTTGTGGGTTTGGGCACTGCAGGGATGTCAGGGCTGCCTGTGACATGGGGAACATGTGGGGTTAGAGCTTGGAGCTGAGCAGGTTTTATTGGAATTGTTGATTTATCTGTGACCCTGAACTGTCTTTTTTCCTCCCTCAGGGCTGAGAGAACAGAGGTGCTCAGTGAAGACCTGTTGCAGGTATTGTAACATGCTTCATTTGTATTTTTTTGTGATGTGATGTGTGAGCCTTCTGAGGTTTGTGGGGAAAATACTGCAGATGTGAGGGATGGAAGGCTGGATGTCTCTGGCTTTTCAGCACATGAAAAGCAGGGCTGCATTTTGAGCAGAAAAACTCAGTTCCTTCTGTTTGTGAGTCCAATCACGTGGCTTGGTGCAGTGGAGGAGGAACCATTTTTGTTTTTAATGAGATGAGCAGAGCTGATAAGCCCAGGAGCCATCGGTGCTGATGCCTTGCCAGTCTGGCTGAGGAGGATGAAGAAACCCTGGCTGGGCACAGCTGCTCTGTGTCCTCACTGCTTTCACCTGAACAGATCAGCTGGCACAGAAATCCTTCCAACTGCTCACTGATAAAGTCTGTACTGCTTTAAGTGAGTGTACAAATGCTACTTGTTTAGCTGTGCTGCTTGTTCTCAGCTTTGTCATGCTGACATGCATTTGTTTGCAGACTTGTCATCTTTGTGCAAATGTATCATCTCATCAAGCACCACTTTCATGGTGGAGTTTAAACTGCAACTGTCACATTAGCAAGGGTGACTGATTCCATGGAGCACATTTGCAGACTTGTCCTACATAGTTCCTCTGGTTTCTTTATGGAGGGTTTATAAAAACACAGATTGGTGAGGGAGGGCAGGCTGGCTGCTCCTGGCTCCTCCAGGGTGGTCATTTCTGATTAATGAGATCTCACCTGCTGGAGGTCAGGGGCTGGGGATGGAGCAGGGAATCAGGCAGGTGATGGAAGAGAGTCTGGTTCAGAGCTCTGCAGTGTGCCAGCCTCAAACATGGATTCACACATGGAATTACAGAATTGGGTTGTAGGGACCCCCCAGTGCCACCCTGCCATGGCCTGGGACACCTTCCCCTGTCCCAGCTGCTCCAAACCCTGTCCAGCCAGCCTGGGACACTGCCAGGGATGGGACACCCAGTGCTCTGGGCACCCTGTGCCAGTGTCATCTGAAACATTTCACCCCATTTTCAGGGGATTGCTTTATTTAAACTAAAAGCACCTCCCCAGTCTGACAGTCCTGCTCTGAATTTCTGAGGGTTTGTGCAGCTCAGTGACACAGAGGATGTCACACACCTTGCTAGCCTGCAAGGACCCAGCTGCTTTCTTGCTCTGCTGCAGAATTGTAACAAGAAGTGAAAGCCAAAAGCTTTGCTACTCGTTGCCAAAAAAATTTTGCAAGCAAGGCTTTCCCAGGCCCCGAGCAGCCTGGCTACACCCAAGTGGAAGAATTTACTCACTTGTTTGTTTGCTCTTGGGGGCTTGTGCAGGGGCAGGAGGCTCTTATCTAACCCCAGAGTTTTTAAACGTGGTGCTGCTCACTCCTCAAGCATGGTTCACTCTTTTTGCTGTTGGGCTCGAGCTTTGTCACAGGATTGTCACAGCTTTTTTTTGTTCTGTTTTCTGAAGGGTTGTGCTCCATTTCAAGTGTCTCCTCAATGTATTTCATCTGCAGACAAGGGCTAGAATTCAGTACTCCACAGACCTTTACAATAGCCCTGCTTTCTGGCAGATAATAAAGCAATTGTGTGATGCTCTGTACTCTGGGGATGCCCCAAGGGGACAGACAGCGTGGCCTGTGGGTCACATTGTCACTTCTGAGGTGGCTTGAAGGAGATTAATGTCCTTTGTGCTTTTCTTGCCATCTTTGCACTAGAAAGCAGCAGAGAGAGCAGAGGGTTCCTCCTGTCAGCCCTGCCCTGGGTGTGCAGCTCAGGGTGCTGCAGGAGCTTTGGGAAGGTGTGTGCTGCAGAGAATGAGCCAGCAGCAGGCTCTGGGGTCCCTGTGTCCCTCAGTGTCACCCTGCCCTGGGTGTGCAGCTCAGGGTGCTGCAGGAGCTTTGGGAAGGTGTGTGCTGCAGAGAATGAGCCAGCAGCAGGCTCTGGGGTCCCTGTGTCCCTCAGTGTCACCCTGCCCTGGGTGTGCAGCTCAGGGTGCTGCAGGAGCTTTGGGAATGCTGCAGAGAATGAGCCAGCAGCAGGCTCTGGGGTCCCTGTGTCCCTCAGTGTCCCTCAGTGTCACCCTGCTCCAGCTCTGGGTGAACCCTGGGCTCAGTCTTGGGGGTTTGAGCTCCCTGACCCTGCAAAAATGAATTCTTTTATAGCAAGAGAATGGCCTAGGATGTGGTGGTGATGTTTCCATCCTGTGAGGAGTGTGAGCTGGGGCTGCCCCTGCATCCCTGGCAGTGTCCCAGGCCAGGTTGGACATTGGGGTTTGGAGCACCCTGAGGTCATGGAAGGTTCCCTGCCCATGGCAGGGCTGGCACTGGATGGACTTTAGGGTCCCTTCCAACCCAACCCCTTCCAGAATTCCATTTTGGAGATAAC